>NC_054602.1:33492980-33822300 GCF_004785595.1 Juglans microcarpa x Juglans regia | reverse complement strand
GCAGCCCAAGTATCATGTAATGATCAGTACGTGTGAGAGTACTTTTGTACACAGAATTAATATTAAACTGTTGATCATGTTATGATCATCAACCTAGGCAAGGTACAATCTTCCGGCTGCCATTCCCAGTGGCGGTAATCAGAATCCGGGCGTCCATTCTTGACGCAAGAAACTTGTATATCGAGATACGGGCATGACATGTCTGAGTATAAGGGCTTTATAGAACTGTTAAAAACCCACTTTCCACTAGCGACATTGCATTCCTCCGGGTCAAACTCAAACCTATCATCTACAATGGAGTTATCCATATCATGATTAATCTCCGCAGCTCTATCATCTGATCATGGAAAATGACGGTGCAACGTTATAGCCAATAACGATAAACAAGCTGGGAAACATCACTAATTAAGAGAGGGGGGGGGGGGGGGGTGTGGTGGGTGTTGAACAACAAAGTTGCAGCGCTTACACTTACTTGATTTTCTAACAGAGTTTTTTCTGGTACAGGTTTTGAGCCTGAAAATGGAGCTGTGAGAAAGAAAAGTACTGGTTTCTGTATAGAAGAGAGCCATGAAGGCAACAACACAAACTATAATAATAATTACGGGAAGAGGTGGCCTTCCTCTGGAAGGTTTCATTGTGCCTGATGAAGTAGAAGCTGGTAAACTCATTGGAGGAGATGATCGTGAGTGAAGATCTCAGAATTAGCTTAATGGTGGAAAAAAAGAGTGGGGGAATTTAAGCAACAAAATGATGAGGACTTTGAAAGTAGTGGTTTCTGAGGTGGCCATTTTATGTATATATGGGGTTTTTGAGTAGGAGTAAAGCTAAAGCCATGTATGGTTGGGCGTTATTACCTATTTCAAAATATAAATGGAGGTTAGCAATTAAGTTGAAAGGCTAACATCTTGGGCACCTTGCATGTCTTTATATTGGAAGATTACTTGATGGTCCAACCACTATGCTAATGCCATTTTGTTGACCTTTTAGAATTAATATTAGGTGAGAATTGGGTAATTTGCTGCAACTTGCTAAAAGAGAGTACAAAGAAAATCTCTCTCTCTCTCTCTCTCTGTCTCTGTATGTTTGGATTTCCAATCATAGATCGATCAGTTTCTAGTGGAAATGGTAATGCTTAATAGTGAGACTCCGTATTGTTTCCATAACAGTAGGTGATAAAGACTCCTGTCCTCAAAAAATTCGTTGTCACTGTGAAAGGCCAGGGGTCTTATCAGGGAATAGTACGGAGCCTTCTGCTGGTTTATGGAATTTGGAATTTTGGATCAATGGTAGTGACCCAGATTAGGGATAATTAGAATTTAGAAATGTCATTCACAAAGATCAAATATCAATATAGCTGATAACAGAAACCTTTACAGCTTGTGTTCTTTTCCTAATCACGATGATTCATAAAACAAGCTACAAAGTTATTATTACAAATATATATATATATATTAATTATTTAATTATAGCGGTGAATCATTTCCACCAGAAATGAGAGAAGATAAAAGGGAAGGTAAATTATATTTGCAGTAATTAGTACGTAAACTCTGCAAATTTTTTTAAAAAAATTGAGTAAATAGAAAATTCACATAAAAAAATAATTTTTTAAAAATAAATTACATCTTTTTTTTTAAAAAAATTATACAACGCTTGTCCACTCTGTGATTATATCTCTCCTTACTCAAAGAAATTTTGTATAGGGGTATCATGCTGCCAAGACAGCAGCTACCTATTGCAACCTTGAGTGCAAGTCGATGATGATATCGTTGAATTTTTTGAACTTTGTAGCCTTTTGAAAGTTTTGAGAATCGATGATATATCTTGAATAATCGTGATGATTTTTCAGTCTTTCATTATTTTTAGGTCCTTTTGTTTTATTTGAATTTATCGAGATTCTACCTAAGGTTTTTTCTTTTTCAATATATATATATATATATATATATAAGAAATAGACCTCATTTTATCTATAAAAAAAGTTACAACTATGACTAGTCAATACAGAGAAAACCTCCGAATATAAGCCAAACTAATTAACATTTGTTATACACCTCCCCTACATACAAATTCTTTGCGACGAACATTGTCTTAACTTTTAGAAACTTTCATAATGAGTATCACTCTCTGTAAGAAAACAAAGATAAAAACCATCCATACCTCCAAATGAGGAAAGGGTATCCAAACCTCCATCCTCTAGAGGAGGAAGAGAAAACCACCTATATCCTCCAAAAGAGGAGGGGGTTCGAGATTTACTCCTTAGAGAAACTGTTTTTCTTGGATTTCATTATTTGAGATTTTTTTTTTTTTAAATTGAGATATATTTTTTATTGTATTTTGTGAAAACATATAGAAAAATTGAGGTTTTTTTTTTTTTTTATATGTCGGGAACCTCTTCAAGGCTCATTCGGACCTACCTTTGCAAAGTAAACCCCGATCCCGTGCACTGCACACTATGAAGTTTTCTTACATAAAATTGGCTAAATCGCTTTTCACCAAGAGATGTGGCCCCAAAGAATTGTTTGCAGCTATGAGGTGTTGAACAATAGATCTTGAATGGAGTGATACTCCAAGACCAAGGCCTTGACCACTGTGGCCAACCCCTTGGGATTTTGAGATAATGTTTTTCTAAAAGATGTTTTCTATTGGAGTTTGTATAATTAGAGAGATTTGGGAATGTGTTTAGGCTAGGTTTGGATACAAAAATCATTTCATTTCATTTCATCATTATAATTTTCACAAATTTTTACACAAAATACAATAAATAATTCAACTATTTTAAATATCAAAACAATAATAATATTGAAAAATAATATTCTAATAATATTTTATTCAATTTTTAACTTTTAACTTTCATCTCAATTCATCTCATCTCAACTCAACTCAACTCATTATCCAAACCTTCCCTAAGACTTTTTAAAATTGTATTTTTTAGATGAAAAATGTTATTTGCAATCGTGGAGTGCGTAAATACTGCATAATCCCTTTGAAAAAAGTTAATAAATAAAAGACCCACATGAAAAAAATTAATTTTTTAATAATCTACCTCACTCTTTTTTAAAATAATTATATGATGATTGTGTACTTCAAAATTATATGTAGTATTACTCTTTTAATTAAATAAAAACTTCTTTTTGAGATCTAAATTAGACTGAAGATGAGAAGCCTTTTGTAAAAATTTTTTTTGGAAACTTTCTTTATATGGAAACATACAGCCTTGAAGTTGTTAAGACATCTTGAATTGTCTTGATGATGAAGTGTGTCCCACCAAATTATCAAGGATTAGTACCTTGTATGCCTGTCTTACTTTGCGGGGGGTTTGATCAATTAATTCCACTAGCTCATGTGCATTAACTAAATGCAATTATTTCATTAACTCCTAATCATTGAGTCCTATTTGTTGTGGGCCATTTAACGTCATCTAGCTTTCAGAGATCATGTTGGGAAACAATGCTTTGCAGAATTGTCAATGCAGTTAAGTATTACCAATAAGATATTTGGTATGAATAGATCCTTTCACGTATACGATATAATTTAATTTAAAAGATAAATTTTAAAAATCATGCACATGGATAATGAATGATAAAGGACTTCAAATAATCTTACTCTATTTGGAGTGTGTGTATATATATATATATGTGTATATATTCCTTCTTAAAAGTTATCATTGCTTAGAAATCAAAGCTATTCACAATGTAATGACCTTGATTTTTTTTGATGAATCGTGCTTGAAATGGACAAGGCAACCCACAGATGTTGCTGCTGCTGCAGCCGACGATCGGCCTAGCTAACAACCGCAGACCGGACAACTGAAATTGGGCCAACCTGGAGAACCTTAATTAACAAGAAGAAGTACCGTGTTGGAGAAGCACCCAATGAGAAGAATCTCCTCGGAATGATGGTCCTAGGTACGTAATTTGCAGATCCACATCGAGTAAAACTAGGTAATGCAGAGATCATCATGATGTGGATCCCTTTGATAAATGGATTTGGCCTAATTAATTACACCTTGTAATATCCGATGGAGGAGTGCAAACAGTCTTCATAATGCTACTTACTGTCCACATAAAAAAAAATTGACCATAGGCCAGAAATCGTGTTAATGGAAATTATACAAGTTTTAGGTCTTGTTTTCCAACATATTATTGTATAAGCAGTGAACAATTTTAATTCTTTAGGAGCTGGGATGACCGATGAACTATATATAGGGAACAAGTTGGTCCAGACGGTTAGCAAGGTGAGGGATATTTTCCAGAGATCCGAATACAAATTATTCATAACCATTATCGTTCGGAAAATCTTTAAATTTTAATAAATTTATTTTTATAAGATTTCCAATATATCTCTTTTATGTTTTATAAATTGAGAATAGCCTCATTTGTTTTCGCTTGAGATTAAAGTTAAAAGTTGAATAAAATATTATTAAAATATATTTTTTTATTTGAAAAATTGAATTATTTATTTTATTTTATGTAAAAATTTGAAAAATTTATAATGATTATATAAAATGAGATGATATGAGTTATGAAAATAAACTAGACTTAAGGTTAGACATTTCTCTCTCACTAACTTTAGTGCCTCTCTCTCTCTCTAAACCACCTGAATTTAACCCTTCAGCTCCTTATTCCATTCATCTCTTTCTCATTTGTCTTCTTAATTCCCTTCCCCCGCAACAAGATAGAAATATCATTGTGAAATCACTACTTATTTTAAAAATTTAAACTGATATGAAGATGTAGATTTTATTATTTATTTTTATATCTTAACACTCCTCCTCACGTGTGAACCAGACTCTCCCTCAATAGGTGGCACAACACGTGGAATGTTTAATTAAATGAGATAGTGTAGAGTCGGAGTTCAAACTCAAGATCTCTGCTCTGATACTATGTGAAATTACCACTTATCCCAAAAGATTAAATTGATAGGAATGGATAAATTTTTATTATTTATTTTTATATCTTAATAGCCATTTCCCCATTCTTTTTCTCATTTCTTTTTTTTGTAGGTTGAAGATAGATTAAGAGTGCGTTTGGATATTGAAGCGAGTTAAGTTGAGTTGAGATGATAAAATATTGTTAGAATATTATTTTTTAATATTATTAATATTTTGAGATTTGAAAAAGTTGAATTATTTATTATATTTTATTATGAAATTTGAAAAAGTTGTAATGATGAGTTGAGATGAGTTGAGAGTAGTTAAAGATTCAAACAAAGCCTAAGGTTGGTTTGGATATTAAAAATATTTTAGAATATCTGTAAATATTAATAAAATATTTTGTGAATAATTTACGAATAATAGTAAATAATTTATAAATAATAATATAGTAATTTGAGAAGATTTAAAAATAATTGTATTTCCAAACGGATCTATTGCTATTGGCCTACTTCATTGGCACACACGCCCTACCACCGCACTTGCTAATCGTCAATCTACCGCGCGTAGCCACTATCTAAGATCTGTGGAAGGTGTAAATCATGTTGTTCACCGTACCATCTATCCATGAGTAATGATATATACATAATATATTTTTATAATATATTTTATAATAATATTATATAATAAATATATTTTTATAAAATAATATTATTTTTATAAAATATTTTATAAAATATTTCTCATTTAAAATATAATTATATAAAATATTATAAAAAATATATTATAAAAATATATTTTTATAATATATTTTATAATAATATTATATAATAAATATATTTTTATAAAATAATATTATTTTTATAAAATATTTTATAAAAATATTTCTCATTTAAAATATAATTATATAAAATATTATAAAAAATATATTATAAAAATATATTTTTATAATATATTTTATAATAATATTATATAATAAATATATTTTTATAAAATAATATTATTTTTATAAAATATTTTATAAAAATATTTCTCATTTAAAATATAATTATATAAAATATTATAAAAAATATTAAATGTAAATCATTTTCCTTCCGGATCCTCAGTTCAAACCCAATCCACAATTTACGTAACTCTACGCGACGGATTGGAATTTAGGAATTGGGTTAGGATACTATCAGCTGCACCCACCAATTCTCTGCGGTCTCCGATGAAACAATAAACGACCAACAAACAGTGATTATATCCGGTAAGCTCACCCTGGTTGCACAGCGATTCTCCGTTCACTCTCCCTCAATGGCCACGGCCACCGCCACAGTCAACCTATCTCTAGTTCGCGCTTCCCCCTCTCTTCGCTTCCGCTCCCCTCGCTCTCCCCCAAACGCCCCTAACCTTTTACTCTATTCACACCCTAAACCCTGCCTCACTGTCTCCTCCGTTTATCTGAAATCCAACGCTGCAGCTAAACCTCGCGCCTTAACAATCGCTTTAGCTCACAAGAAACTATCGGAAACGGAAATTGTCCCCGTGCCTCCGGCATCCGAGGAGCTTTCCGGAAATTTTCCCTCCGATGCCGGCGTTTACGCCATCTACGACAAGAACGAGGAGCTTCAGTTCATTGGCATATCGCGGAACATTGCGGCGAGCGTTACTGTGCACCAGAAATCGGTGCCGGAACTCTGCTGCTCAGTCAAGGTATGACGGGTTTATGGCCTTGTAAATGATTTGCTCTAATTTCTTGCACGGAGAAAGTTTGGCATCTTGAAATGAAAGCATTGTGAGTGAGTATAAGCGAGCTGTTCAAATTCTCTGCTTCAAATGCCAATGAAAAAAATACATAATGGTAAGCACTGTTAAAAGTTTCTGAATCGTTATAGGCCTTGGAATGACATTAGCTAATTACTTGTGAACTATGGCTATAATTGAATTTGGGTGGTTTGCCAATTTGTTAATACTTAGGGTTGAACCTTCTTCTATTACCAAGCTTGAGAAAGAATGTTTCATCTGCAATGATGCTTAAGCTCCACTGAAGCAGGATCTGGTTGTAGCGACCAAGCTGAATATTGAAATGCCTGTCTTCGATCATGTACCCACCTTAAAATATCAGTAAACCCCTGCCAAATTCATGTGTGCTAGGATTAGATCCCAGGAATTCTTATGAGTGTGTTGGCACCCAAACCAGTTGAGTGATAAATGTTTTCACCTATTATTAAGATTTTCATATATCTACAAAATCACTAACCTTAGTTAGAACTAATAACTTGATAAATGTCATCTCCATCCACAAGCTTCGATTTTGACAATTATTTCCCTCTAAGGAGACAAAAGCAAATGTGATGAGATAAACATACTGGTGCTTCTTGCTGCATTTGGTAACAGTATCCTGTGATAATAGTGTCTCCTTTTGCACAATAATGATGAAAGTAATATATCTTCCTATAGTGTCTCCTTCTACTAAGAAAAAATTGTCTTGTAGGTCGGGGTGGTAGATGATCCTGACAGAACAGCTCTGACCCAAGCTTGGAAATCATGGATGGAAGAACACATAAAAGCCACCGGAAAGGTCCCACCAGGTAATGAATCAGGGAACGCCACCTGGGTCCGACAGACACCAAAGAGGAAGCCTGATCTTCGGCTGACTCCTGGCCGTCATGTTCAGCTGACGGTCTCACTGGAGGAACTCATTGATAGGTTGGTAAAGGAAAACAAGGTGGTGGCCTTTATCAAGGGTTCCAGAAGTGCACCAATGTGTGGATTCTCGCAGAGGGTGGTTGGCATCCTTGAAAGCGAGGGAGTTGATTATGAAAGTGTTGACGTGCTCGATGAAGAGTATAATAATGGATTGAGGGAGACACTAAAGAAGTATAGTAACTGGCCCACATTTCCGCAGATCTTTGTGAATGGTGAATTAGTTGGGGGTTGCGATATTCTGACTTCCATGTACGAGAAGGGTGAACTTGCTAGTTTTTTCAAGAAGTAATTGTCAAATTTCTCAGCAATTGGTCTTCTTGTAATGCGAGGTGGTGCAGGAGATCAGGGACGAGAGAATGGGACTATGCATATGGTAATTGAGGTCAGAGTATGGTTGTTTACTAAACAGTATGGCGGATGTTAGGCACATGCTAGAAAAGCTGTATCAAAGAGAGAACCGTTCAAATTTAGTAAGGTAGAGCCGATTAAGCATCGACAGAAAATATTTTCTGCCTGGATTTCTTCTCTGGATTATTTTCTGCTCCTCACTCTTGTTCTCTCTTATTTTCCTCTTACATGTTTTCTGTCTGCAAAATACTAACGTGTGCTTAAATACAAGCTTCCATAACTCTATTTTACATGGGAAATGAAATGGCAAATGCCAGAGTTCATACTTCAGAGAACCGAAGACCCCAAATTTATTGTTCGTATGCAGATCATATTTTTATGTGGATTGCTATCATGTTTTTACGAGGATTGTTGTGTTCACAAAGAGATTTCAAAGAAACTAGAAAGTGACGTTCACAAATTGATACGGCTAAATGTGATATGTTAGATCTATTTAAAAAAAAAAAAAGATTTTATAATATGGTGTACCACAACAAACCACATTAATTTGTAATGTCTCTGTAAACTAAATATTTCTCTATTTTTATAGCCTTGAGTTGGCAATCATGAATTATTTTCAATTGGTTTTGGTCTTGATACAGAACGATCCATATGTGCTATACGTGCTTAGGTGCACAGGATCTCATGGTTTCTTCTGCTTTTCTTCCTCCTTTGAACAATTGGTGCGCTTTTTTCGGCACCATCTGGATAGACTGCCTTGCTTTCCTTCCTCTTATTAATCAAGCAGCATTGATTAATGTTCTGAACCAGTATCATGGATCAATCAAAACCTTCTAATTTATAAAATGTATAATTTTTTTAATAAGATCATTTATTCTTTTTAGAGTAATATTATATATAGTCGTAAAGTGTGCAAGTGTTATACAGTTGCTTTGAAAAAGAGTAAGGTCTATTATTAAAAATTAATTTTCTTTTCATGTGTGTCTCGTATTTATTTATTTTTTTTAAAGTGATTATACGACGTTTGCATACTTGTAACTGTAATTATTATTATTATTTTTTTAATATATTTTATCAATGTAAAAAATTTAAAATTTGAAGAATATTTTGTAAGTCATAATAAAAATATGGAGTCAAATTAAATGATGGAGATTGATTGTGGGTTCCAATACAGAATGATCATCAGGGTCATACTATTTGTTAATGAGAATACCTTCAGACCTGTCGGACTGTCCAACCTCAAAAAGCAGCCCTCTAATGACGGCCTCCACATATATATTGTTTAATTTACCTCTTCCGTGCTTGCCAACAGTTGATCAAAAAATATAAAATTCTTAATAGTCTCGTTTGTTTTTAAAGATGAGATGAGATTAAAATTAAAAAATTAAATAAAATATTGTTAGAATATATTTTTTAATATTATTTTTGTTTTGAAATTTAAAAAAGTTAAATTATTTATTTTATTTTGTATAAAAATTTAAAAAAATTATAATGATGAAGTGAGATGAGATGAGATATTTCTTGAAAACAAACAAAACCTAAATCTCCCGTGCCCTCTTCGTCTTCTATCAAAGAACCCTGACCTGTCCAGTTTTGAAATAGATTTAATACGACAACAGTGCATATCCCTCCTTTTCGGTGAAAGTGGGATCTCCTCTTAAACCCAAAACACACGATCTCCCTCTCTTTCTCTCTCTCTCTCTCTGGTTTCTCTCTTCTTGTCTAGCTATCTCTGTCTCTTTTTCAGTGTCTCTCTTCTTCATGAAGAACAAATCTGGCAAGTCTAGTAAGGGGAAAAAATTAATAGAAATGGCAAAAGAGGGAAGGGTAAGTAGTGAAGTCACCGAAAAAGATGGTTTTATGCTGTTTGGTGCTCTTAGAAGAAGATTCTTTACAATTAGAATGGGGAAAGAGTGTCTGGATTTTTCATAGCCAACTACATGTTTTGTGGTTTTGTATTTGTATCAAGACTGCTTAATCAGCTTGCCCTTGTAATTGAATTAAAATATGCACTTATTTGAGTGCACAACAGATAAATTTGTTAATGGAGTTTTGATACTTTGCTTATACTTCAATTTCTTAGAAATCTCAGGAAATTGAAACCCGATTTTTTAAAAGCCCAATTCATTCCCTTAACTGAACATTTTGTGGTTAAATTCTATACAATTTTAATTTTCCTCACTTGCTTGATAAAATGCCAGGTTGAGATAGAGGGATGCAGTTAAAGTAAAAATGTCAGGCTGAGACTTGCACTCAAACAAGTAGTAGACGATCCTGGGCATAAAATACACTTACGACAATTTTTAAAAGAAGCTCAGGAAAAGGGGAATTCAAAAAGAAAGCCAACGGACTGGTGCTAGGCGTAGTCCGAGTTTGGTGCTTGGCAAAGATTGACTACCGACTGCAGATGGAGGTCTTGGACAAGAGCCATTTTCCCTGAGCAAAGAAGGTGAAAGGGGCTTTTCTTTTTTCATTTGTTTGTTATGGGTTTTAATCATGTGTGGGTTTGTGTAGTGTGTATTTTTCCAACTTTCCTACAAGACTAACTGTTATTGGTGGGCTATTTTTCTCCTATTATCAGTTGGGCTGTTCCGAAGCATTTCACTTTGTTAACAATATGCCTTCTGGCCAGACCTTTACATCCGTCCTGCCCGGCTCATCCACCCACCCCCACATGGGGTTGGGCGAGCAATATGCTCGCTTCATATGGATGAGCGGGCGGATCACCTGTTTCTTTTTGGATAATGATACCCTTGCGGTTGATCTATTACTGATTTACCACTTGTCCTACGGAGACTTCTTTTTCATTTTCTTCACCGAAGCTGAACGCAACTCTCCCTTTATCTCTTCTGAAATTTCTGTCATATGATGTAATGTCTGCTTTCAGTCAGAAGACAAAAACTTATTCTGAAATTTGGATTGACACCCAAAATGAAGCCGCCCTTCTTTTCTTCTCTGCGCTCTCTCTTAACTAGATTTGATCATTTCCGTTTGAAATTCAAACACATTTCATTTCAGAAGTAGAGGAGAGAGAGAGAGAGAGAGAGAGAGAGAGAGAGAGAAGAAGAAGAAGAAGAAGAAGAAGAAGAAGAAGAAGAAGAAGAAGCGCCAGTCCAAATTTCAGAATAAGCTTTTGTCTTCTAACAGAAATCACATCATATGGTAGAAATTTTAGAAGAGATAAAAGGGAGAGTTGCGTTCAGCTTCGGTGGAGAAAATGAAAAAGTAATCCATGCAGGACAAGTAGTAAATAAATCGCAAGGATATCGTTACCCTTCCTTTTTATATGTGGGGGCGGAGACTAAGTAGGTACTCCACTTGCTCAGTTAACAAGATACTTAGCCTCGTTTGTTTGTACAACCGTTCTCATTTCATTTCATCTCATCTCATCTAATTATTATAATTTTTTTAAATTTTTATACAAAATAAAATAAACAGAAATGCTAAAAGTCCCGAAAGTATGTCCCAAAACTTTTCTTTTTTTTTACTTAATGATTAAGAAAGTATTTTTTAATGATATTATAAATTTTTTTTTTTTTTTATAAATACTTATGATGATTAAAAAAATACATAAAAATAAAGAACATAAAAATAAAAAGATGAAATGTATATTTCGGGACACCAATTTGGGACAAATCTTCAGTAGGTATAGTATTACTCAATAAACAATTTAACTTTTTTAAATCTCAAAATAAAAATAATATTAAAAAATATATTCTAATAATTTTTTATTCATTTTTTAAATTTTATTTTAACCCATCTTATCTCATTTGAAAAGCAAATTATGCCTAAAAGAACTGTCATGATAAAAGACACAAAACTTGGAGTACGACAATTCCCCTACATATACATAGCTCCAAATAATTGAATCATGATTGTCGTTTTAAAAATTGCATTCAAGGAGTCTGCATTGTTATTTATGTACAACAATCTTAAATATTTAAAAAAATATTATGAAATCTGTTGTTTGTTTATTAAGTCAATTTAAAGAATCTTGATTATCAAATAATTATAAAATAGAAATTATATGTATATATATATATGAACAATACTAGAGATCCCGCTGGGGGATCTCGCTACATGTCCCGCTCCCTTTTATTTTTATTAACATAATACGACTTGATTTGCTAAAATTTTTCTTACAAATTAAATCTCGTCATATCTATAAAACAAAGGGCCTGCTTTGTAAACCAACTTCAAAGTAAAAGAACTCTTATAAGTGACATCACCATCTTTGTATCTTACTTGCGTTTTCTATTACATGTCGCCATCTGACATCTGCCATCAAGAAAAGTGGCGATCAATTCAATTCAAACTACAGTTATTTAAGAGGGGGAAAAGAAAAAAGGAAAAAAAAAAAGGAAAAAGAAAAAGAAAAGTCAGGATCCTCGTAATGGTACTAATCTTCCTCACAAGGTGATTTTACCTATCACTTAGGTCCTTTAGTTAGAATGCATCACTTCGTTCCTTTATAGTTTGCTTCATTTTTCTTGAAAAATATAGGAGGAATTTATGTATTTTTTAGAGTCTGATCCATTTGTATATTCAAGATGACACATGTCACTCTTTCCTTCTCTAGCCATTATACTTTATCATTTTCTATTACGAAAATTCTACTCTTCATCCAGTTTTCTTATCACATGCCACACAAAGGCTGATGTGGCAAACTCGGTCAACTTACATTCCGATTCAATGGTTAAATCCAAAATTTCCTATCCTTCTCTCCTATGAATCCTTAAGGAAAAATCCCTCATCGATTTCATCTTCCCCATTTGAGAACTTCCTCTCCCCGTGAGTCCCCAATTGTGATTTGAGAAATCATCAGAAATCAAAATCATCACTCTCTCCTGTGACGGTTTCATCTTCCTCCCATAAAAAATCAACACTTTCTTCTTTGCTAATTCCAGGCCTAACGCAACCATATTTATCATGTCAACTGAAATTTTCCCAACCAGATTACGGTCTACTTGCCATGACATATCTGCAGCATCGGAAAAGCTTGGAGCCATAGTGGGTGCATTTGGTTTCTTGTAAGGCTTCTTGTGGGAGACTAGGAATTACAAATTATTTTATGGAATATAACTGCTAAGGTTCCGGTTTCTTGAAAAAAATTTGTCTAAGGAATGAAAGAGAAAATGTGGAATACATAGCTGCAAAATATTCAAGTTCCTGTGGGAGACTTTTCTACTCGGTTTGCTCGCAAAACTCGAGACTTTGATGTGTGCATTTGGGTTCTCGTATTTCTCTAAGAACCGGGCCAAGACCAATGCAACATGAGGATTTTGCTCCTCCCCATTGAGAGAAATCAACTTCCCGCTTATGACATTTTCTCTTGTGGAACCTGAAGCAAAAGGAAAGAGAATGGTGGAAATTGGGGAGGGGAGGGTAAGAATAAGAGCAATTTTTGTTGTTTCCCATACATCTTCAGACATGTTAATTTACATGCCAATAGACATGGAGTTTCTACATATCCTTTTATAGGTAAATTCTTTGGAGACCAACTTTCATAAGATTACTTACATCAAGAGTTTCTAAATACCACTTTACAAACTCATCTTTTCACCTTAGAATCAGCAATCAAGAAGGAAGTGACTTTCTCCATTATCTCTATTATTAGATAATATTAGCCTAAAACTAATGTGCCACAAAGATGTCAATTTATTCATGGATAGTGCAATGCTATGTTGTGCTTGATAACTATTTCGTAAATTTAAAAACTATAGCACTCTCCAAGGAAGAAAACTCTAAATAGTAGAGACCATTCAATGTGCACGGTCTCTAAGCACTTCAAGATCAATTTCCATGGGATTAGTGGCCTGAATCTCATAATGGATACCATCCAGCTCTCGTCTGATGGCTGGGTTCTCATTGGTTGGTCATAGCTTTTTCGTCGAAGATCCCAGATGGTGGCAGTGAAGGCTAGCAGAGGAAGAAGGGGGGAGGGAGGGAAACCAAACCTGCTCTAATTTGGGTATGGTATGGATATTTAGGGTGTAAAACTAAATGCATTATTTAATTAAAAAAAATAAAAACCACATCACTAGTTTTGTGTGGTGTATGAGAGAAACGGCAAATGGGTAGCTTTACCCTTTCCATTAATACCATTCCATTCCATGTATCAAGAACATCACTTCATCTATTTCAAGTTTTTACTTTCCTAGGTCACCCAATTTATATCCACTATTCAAGTTCAAAATCCCTTCTTGGGTAAACAAAAGTCATGCTTATTTTGATGGGAAAAGTCATAGTAACCAACTTTTTAAACCAATGGATCTTAATGGATTAATTTGATGAGAGGAGCTGGTGTTGTCTTTTGCAAGATGAGATTGAGTCAATTTGTAAGATAATCTTATTCTATCGATGTTATTTTATGTTATGCTAAAATAATATTAATAATAATAATAAATAGAGAAATATTTTACCAACAAAAAGATTTCACAAAAATAAATCCACAAACTGACACGACTTTATGTGATAAGTTAGATTGTAAATCTACTTTTATTATAAAGTAGATTTAACATATCATATGTAACCACGTCATTTTGTGTATTTATTTTTGTGGGATCTCTTTATGACTGTAGTAATTCTCTAATAAATATTAACAATCCTACGTAGAATTGGTGATTAGTGTGTCGGCTTGGGCCAATCCGAGACTGATATGTAATAACTAGAGATCTTTTTTATATATAAATTGAAAAAAGGCCAACCCGTGCCTACTATGTAATAATTGAAGGAATTATCTTTTTTTCTTAAAAAACAAAAACTAGTTCCTTCATCTCCAACACTAGTATGAACTAAAAGCCTAAAATTCGTATCCAATTAGTGAAATTACCCAACTATCTCTTTCTTCAATTTTCTAAAGAATTGTGTTATTTATAAGTATATTGTTAACAGTCACTTGCTATAATTTATAAGTCTGTATGTAAACTATTACAAAAAAAAAAAAAAAGTATTAAGGAATGATACAAGAAATATGAAAAAGTTTCACTTTCTATAAATTCTTTATCATAACAATTAAGGGAGTAGAAGAAGACGTACACCAGTATTGCTGACTCATTTGAGGCCTTTCTGGAAGGCTAGCTAGTTTGCCAAGAACACTACCTCGATAAGCTCTTCTCTACACGGCAACATTGCCACCAAATTTGAGAAGAGGAACTCAAAGATTTGGTTTCCCACATCCTCGCACACTACCAAGAATATTACAACAATGAAAAATCGAGAGTCACTCAGAGGACATCTTCCTCCTGTTCTCTCCCACATGGTTAACTTCCCTCGAGCACACCTTTGTTGCACCAAAACCACCAAGAAACACACCCAAATACAAGATAGAGATAATATGTAAGTGGTTCGGCAATTTGCATACGTCCACTGGAGCGGAAATAATAGATTTCAAAGTGTTTGTACAAAATTTACAAACTTAATAAGACAACCTCTATTTCTACAAATGGCATCTTCTATGTATTTCTCACACTCATATTTCGTTACAAATTATCTCTTTTATAAGAGAAGTCTCAAGAGACAAATAGCCACTATTATTGACAATTGAGGAGTTGCAGTAGACAAGCTTGATATTTGGAAAGGACTGCTAATAGACAAGCTTGATATTTGGAGAGAGTGCAGTAGCTATCCAAGACATTTAAGGGACTGCTGTAAATTCATACTCACACTTGGGTTGATATTTAACAATCACATCATCCACCCATGTGTGTCGTATTAGGCTACTGCAAACTGTTGCTTCTTTCAAATGATTTCACTCTCTCATTGCAATATTCGTTATATTTGCTATGAGAGATTTTCGCTATCAAATGTGCCCTAAGGCACCAACGCACCCGAAGGTGCTCAGCAGCGTGAGATATTAATCAATTCCAAACAGTGTCGGAATTTGATTCTTGTGACGACTTTCATCAACATATCTGCTAGATTGTCTTCAGTGCCAATCTTTTGAAGTAAAATATCTCATTCATCTAATATCTCACGTATGAAGTGAAAACGAACATATATATGCTTTATTCGAGAATGATACACTTGATTCTTGGCCAGATAAATTGTACTCTGACTGTCACAGTAAACGGTAACCTCTTACTATTCAAAACCCAAATCTGTTACCAATTCTTATAACCAAATGACTTCTTTCACGGCTTCTGTCACAACCATGTATTCAGCCTCTGTTGATGATAGTGCAATTGTATATTGCAAAATAGATCGCCAACTAACTGGTCCTCCAGCCATAGTGAACACATATCTAGTTGTCGATCGTTGTTTGTCAAGATCACTAGCATAGTCTGGGTCAACATATCCAGTTACTAGACTATCTTTACTCTTCTCGAACTTCAAACCAAGATTTATAGTCCCCAAAATATACCGTAGAATCCATTTAGCCACATGCCAATGTGTCTTTCCAAGATTATGCATATATCGACTGACTAAGCTGACGGCCTAGGAGATATCAGGTCGTGTACACACCATGGCATACATTAAACTTTCCACAACACTTGCATACAAGACATTTTTCATATAGTCCCGCTTTTCACCACTTTTAGGAGACTACAATGCACTGATCTTGAAATATGGGGCCATTGGAGTACTTACGGGCTTCGTCTTCGAGTTCATGTTGAAACGTTGTAGTACTCTCCCCAAATACTGCTTTTGATTGAGGAGAACTGTACTTTTCACCGTATCTTTGTTAATTTCCATCCCCAATATTCTTCGTGCTTCTCCTAAATCTTTCATTTCAAACTTTTGACTCAGTTGAGCTTTCAATCGATCTATCTCCACTTTGCTTTTACATATGATCAACATGTCATCTACATATAAAAGCAAATATATGAAAGATTCATCTGCAAGTTGTTTGAAATACACACACTGATCATATTGGCAACGAGTGTATTTCACATCAATCATGAAGCGGTCGAAACGTTTATACCATTGTCGAGATGACTACTTCAAACCATAGAGAGTTTTCTTCAGATTGCAAACCCATTTTTCTTTACCAGCTTCTTTAAAACCTTTTGGTTGAGACATATAAATCTCTTCCTCCAGATCACCATGTAAGAAAGTTGTCTTCACGTCAAGCTGGGCTAACTTAAGGTCATATTGTGCAACCAAAGCTAGCAATGTCCGAATGGATGAATGTTTCACAATAGGAGAGAATACCTCACTATAGTCAATTCCCTCTGTCCGAGGTAGCCCTTGGCTACCAATCTAAATTTGAATTGCACACCACTTTTAGCAGCTTGATTATCTTTCTGATTGAAAATCCACTTACAACCAATTGACTTCTTTCCTTTTGGAAGCGGTACAAGCTCCCATGTCTGATACTTATGAAGAGACTGCATCTCCTTACTCATTGCATTTTTCTATTAAGTCTGTTCACTAGACTGTATGGCTTCTTTGTAATTGGTTGGGATCTGATCTCCTTCAGCTGGAAGTGTATACATCACAAAGTCTACATAACGTGCCAATAAACATGTCTCTCTTCTCGGCCTATTTGTTACAATTGATTTAGCTTAACTTGGAGATATCGTGACTGAACTATCAACCTCAAGTTGTCCATGCTCTTTATTAGCAACTCCCGATTCTTTTGGAGTAGTAAACTTCACCTTCTGCGGATCATGAGGAGTTTCGCTATCATGGCTGCCTTCATGGGAGTCTTTATGTTCATGTGACTTAAGCATCTCAAACTCATTGAATGTAACATCTCTACTGATTATTACCTTCTTTGACTCTATGCACCAGAGTCTATATCCTTTTACATCAGTACTAAAGCTTAAGAATTTTACTTTTTTAGCTCTAGGATCCAGCTTACTTTCTTTAGTATGATAGTAAGCTGGACATCCAAAAATATGTAAAGAGTCATAATCAGTAGTATTTATACATTTCCACATTTCAATGGGTGTTTTCCCGCCATTGGTAGCTGTGGGTAATCGGTTGATGAGGTGGCAGGCATACGTCATAGCTTCAGCCCAAAATTGTTTATTGAATTTAGCATCTAGTAACATACATCGTACTTTCTCTAGCAAAGTACGATTCATCCGTTCTGCCACACCATTTTGTTGCGGTGTTTCTCGTACAGTGAAGTGTCTAACAATTTCCTCTTTTCGGCATACTTTCATGAGGGGTCTAAAGTGTACTCACTTCCATTATCTGATCTGAGCCGCTTAATCTTCCTGCCGGTTTGAGTCTCAATCATTTTCTTCCAATCAAGGAAAATTTTCAATATTTCATCTTTATGCTTCATTGTGTACACTCATACGCGACGAGAATAATCATCAACAAATGTTACAAACCAGTGTTTAACTCCCAAATTTGCATTTTTGGTAGGTCCCCAAACATCGGATCACACATAGTCAAGTATCCCTTGTGTACTATAGATTGCGGTTCCGAACTTGATCCGCGTCTGCTTCCCTAATACGCAGTTTTCACAAAAAGACAATTTGTCAGTCTTGACATCTTTGAGTAAGCCTTGCTTTACAAGTGTTTGCAAAACTTTTTCTCCGGCATGTTCCATACGCATGTGCCAAAACCTGGTGGTGTTAACATCAGTCTCATCTAGCTTCTCACAAACTGTGAAAGCTCTTCCACCAACAGTACTTCCTTGCAAGAAGTACAGATTTCCTCGCCTTAAGTTTGTGAGAAGCTTTTCCACCAACAGTACTTCCTCGCAAGAAGTACAGATTTCCTCGTCTTAAGCCCTTCATAGTCACCTGAATTCTCATTACCACCTTAAGAATTCCATCTTCTATGGTGATTCTGAATCTCTTTGAATCTAGAGTCCCAAGTGAGATAAAATTCTTTCGCAAGTCTAGAATGTACCGAACTTCTGTCAATGTCATGAAAATTCCATTATACAGTTTCATCCGGATGCTACCTATTCCTTGAGTCTTATAGGCACTATTGTTGCCCATAAGTACTACTTCATCAATCTTTGTGAAGTCAGTAAACCAATCCCGATTGGGACACATGTGATAGGTACACTCGGAATCCATTATCCATTCATCAGAATGACAAATGAATGATAAACCTGTCAAGACAATATTTGCATTTTCATCTTTATTGGCGACATTGGCTGTGGAGGGTTGGTTCTTCAGTTGCCCCTTTACTTTGGGACAATCTTTTTTCCAATGCCCTTTGTTGTGACAGAAGACACATTCATCTTTGGTGAGTCTTCTGCCGACTGATGAACCAAGTGATGTGGCCCGTGTTATCAATTGAGAATCCTTCTTCTTTCCTGGATACCTTGACTTCGGTCTCCCTCTTGCTGTAAAAGCTTCATTTAATGTATTTAGCTGTATTTCCTTATCTTTTGTGCGGTACTCATTACTTATCAAAACACTAGATACATCACTAAAACTAATCATTTCCTTCCCATACAAAAGTGTGGTAATCAAATGCTCATACGTATCGGACAAGAAATTTAATAAAAGTAAAGCCTTATCTTCATCTTAGATTTCTACATCTAAGTTTTGCAAGTCAGCAAGTATCTGATTGTAACTATTGAAATGTTCAGACATAGAAGTACCTTCTTGCAATTGGAATCTGTAGAGTTTCTTCTTCAAGTATAAGGGACCTTCAATACTTTTTGTCAAGTATTTTTCTTCCAATTTCCGCCAAAGTTCAATTGCTTTTGTCTCTCTCATGAAAAAATACTCCTGATCCTTGGCAAGGCACAAACGGATTGTACTATAAGTTTGTCGATTAAGCTTGTCCCAATTCCTATCCGTCATGTCCTCTGATTTCTCTTCCAGCGTAATATCCAACTCTTGTTGGATCAAAACATCCATGACTTCACATTGCCACATGCCAAAGTTATTAGTTCTATCGAACTTCTCAACTTCAAATTTGGCATTTGACACCATGGATCTACGCCCAGAGCTACTATGATTTCCAGAGCTTCTATCACTTGCAATTTCTCCTTCTAATTCCATCTAGAATATTACTACTTTTGAAAAATGAATTTCAAAATTTCAACCGTATGAATAAGTCCGGAATGATCAAAATAGTTGGAAAGCACTTTTGGATTATCAAAATCGGACTCCGAATGGCTTAGATCAAGCTCAAAACAGATTTGAAACTTTGAACAATCTAGATTGAACAAGAACAGCTGGCAGAGCGCGTGGGGCACGTGGGTACGACATGTGGGCACATGTACAACACTCGTCTTCAACCTCTGGACGACCGTTGGCGCGTGAATTGCACCTTCCAACTTTCTCAAAGCGCATGTGAGCTCCTCTGATGTCTGTTTTCAATGCCGTTTGCAGCAACGTATTCCTCTTGTCGAGACAAACCTCTTGGTGTGGTCAAAATTTGATTTGGATCAACTTGAATTTTCTGGGTAGCACAAAACCGAAGCTCTAATACCAATTGTTGCACCAAAACTACCCAAAAACACATCCAAACACAAGATAGAGATAATATTTAAGTAGTTCAGCAATTTGCCTACGTCCACTGGAGCGAAAATAATAGATTTCAAAGTGTTTATACAAAATTTACAAATTTCAGCAAGACAACCTCTATCTCTACAAATGGTCTCTTTTATGTATTTCCCACACTCATATTTCATTACAAATGATCTCCTTTATAGGAGAAGCCTCGAGAGACAAATAGCCATCATTATTGACAATTAAGGAGTTGTAGTAGACAAACTTAATATTTGGAGAGGGTTGCTAGCAGGCAAGCTTGATATTTGGAGAGGGTGCAGTAGCTATCCAAGACATTTGAGGGACTGTT
This sequence comes from Juglans microcarpa x Juglans regia, assembly GCF_004785595.1. Classification (NCBI taxonomy): domain Eukaryota; kingdom Viridiplantae; phylum Streptophyta; class Magnoliopsida; order Fagales; family Juglandaceae; genus Juglans; species Juglans microcarpa x Juglans regia. The sequence continues at coordinate 33,801,668 of NC_054602.1, read as the reverse complement.
GTAAATTCATATTCACACTTGGGTTGATATTTAACAACCTTCTTATGGATTGCAGATTTCAAACCCGACCTCGCATTCCACACTAACTCGGTCGACGGGTTATTAGAAGACCAGAGCCGGAGGAAAGATAGGTTGACGCAAGAGACCATGGTGAAGGAGCGAGCACTCAACCAAGAGTTAGCAAAGATTTAGGAGAGCGTGGTGGCACTACCGTTGCTGGAGATTTTGAGGCATGGAGAGCTAGGAGGTAGCTAGCCGATGGGGAGAGAAGTTACGAGGTGTTAGCATAGTGGAAATCGACATTGGAGGCTGTGTTGGCTAATGCTGATGAGCTGAGGACGAACACCGTGCTGGTCGTGGTGGAGATACTGAGGCTAGCTCAAAGCATTAGGTTCTTAGCCGCAACTGCTCAACTTAAGCTCATGATTAGGACTTTGGGATTGCAGAGAGAAGCTAAAACACCAGAATCAAGTGGGAATGAGCTAGTTTGTTTGTTTGTTTGTTTGTTTTGTTTGTTTTGTTTGTTTTGTTTTTCCTTCTTTTTCTGAGGTTTGGTTTTAAGTAGGAGTTATGTAGTAGTAGTGTTTACTGTTAGTAATTGGAATTTGCGGTGCTTGGTTGTAGACTCCTCCTATAAGCTACCCAAGTGTTTACTGTGAACGTGAACTCGGGGGCTTGTTTCTTGTGTTGCAATGGTGTGCCACGAGAAGAAGCTTAGGTGGTGGAAGCGGAAGCATCTAAGATCAATGTACTTTCAATGATAGATGAAAAAAAAAAACCTTAATTTGTGATTGGTCCAGCAACCTACATTCTCTAAGGAAGTAAACAAAACCTTAACAACGCGATAAAAGTTGCATTTTCCAGCCTACATGCTTTGAGGGAACGTCGGGTAATAGTGTTGAACTGGTATTACATGTGTAAGAAGAATAGAGAATTAGTAAATCACTTACTTTTACAATGTGAGGTAGCCAAGACCATGTGAGATATATTTTTGCGAGAATTTGATTATCATGTGTTACGCCTCTTAGACTGGTGGATTATCTAGTAATCTGGAGAAGACTCCAAGGTAATCCTCAAATGGCAACAATATGGAGAATGTCCCCTATATGTACGTATTGGTGCATTTGGTGGGAGAGAAATGATAGAAGTTTCAAGAATCGCGAGAGGACAATGGATGAGTTTAAAGTTTTTTTTTTTTTTTTTTTTTTTTTTAAATTGTTCTTATAGGGGGGTCATTGATTTTAATGAACTAAATGTCGATGATTTTCTACTTTCAGTTGTAAACTCTAGTTAGGTACTTCTCATGTAGACTTTCTATGTATTTGAGCTATGCCTTTTTCTCTTATGAATAAAACTTATTGATAACCTATAAAAAAAAAGTAATAAGCAAAATCAATAGTAGAGAGTAATAAAAGACTGATACAATTTCGGCCTTTTTTAAAAAAGTTTTATTTCAGTTCCATTTTCGTAATCTAAACATCATTTGTGTAAGTTATTCACCTCTTGAGGGGTGTCACAACTGATTCTCATTGAGGAAGAAAATCTACATTTTTTACAGGCGGCTTCGTTTGCTCAATACAGCAGGCTTAAAGCTGGCAATACCAGTGATTTCCCTACCTGTGACCAGGCTGTTGATGTCGTGGGTGCCTTCATATGTGTATATAGGCTCCAGATCGCAGAATGCCTGCAATGAAGCCCCAATACATTTTAGAAAAAAAATGAAGAATATCTAATAGAGAGGGATTGAAAAGCACGAATACCTTTGCGACTAAAAAATCGGCCAAAATTCCATTGCCCCCAAGTAACTCCCGCCCAATTGCAGCGGTTTCTCTTGCCTTCAAGGTGATCCATGACTGAAGAATTACATAAATTTTCAGCGCAAGGAACAGACAATGCATCACAAATAAAAAGATTTCCCATTGTACCTTTGCCAAACTAGCTTGACCTGGAGTCATTTTTCCATTCTCATACAATTTGCAGAGGCGCCAACCAACTAGAATCATTGCTTGAACATTACCCAGCATATGAACAAGTTTCTGTTGATTGATTTGGAAAGCTGCAAGTGGTGCTCCAAACTGTTTCCTCTCCTTCAGATACCTTTAGATTGGTTGGAATTCAGAGCAGGTCATACCAAAAGATTAAAATAAAATATTACAGCGAAGAAGAGAAGCATTTACTCCGATACCTGTGACACATATCATAGATGCCCATTGATATGCCAATAGGTTGCCAGGCAACCATAATGCGTGAAACATTAAGCATCTGTTTTGAGTAAGCAGTTACAGATAAGCAACATGAAAAACAAGGAACATACACGAATACTCAAAAGCATGAAACTATGGAAATTGGAAAAATAGCAATGTACACACTTCACATTCATGCACAAAAGTACTGCAGATTTCTCTAAAATAATATTTGAAGGAATTTGGATTGCCCTATCTTGCTGGGACTGTGTAGCTGAGTGCATGTATGGTGAAGTAAACTGCTACTGATTGGTTTGGTGGAAGTTGATGCATTCCAGAAAGTAGAGGAAATAACATGTCAGTACTGAAATGAGGGCAAAAGAACACCCAATAGTGCTTGTTTTGCATATTCTTTTCTAGCCCTCCATTTCGGTGCTCCAGGTAAAGTACCATAGTTGCAGACTCTGAAATTGTAACACTTGGAAGCCAGGACTACTGGTTGAAAACATCAACCTATTTCAGAGCTGACTAAACTAAATTTGAAGGTCTGGATGTTCGTTTAACTTTTTAATTGGTTGCTCTACACATGTGCTAAGGTATGTATTTCCATGGTTAAGAAAAACTAAAGCAGTCATTTGTGTTCATATAAACATATTACCATATTTCTATTTCCAATCCTGACTAAGAAATCACATCATGTAGCAACAAACTTTGTATCAATGCAAAAAATATGACCAGAGTATGAGAAAAAATAGGAGACCAGTTGGATTACAATGAAAATGTGCTGTTTGCATTGGCCTTCATTAGGATGACAAAAGATGTATAATCTCAACCAAAGACGCCATTCTGAGCATTTATGGATGATAATCAACCAGAAACCCATACCAAGAAGATAACACAAACTAAGAGGGACAAGATCAACATTACATAACTCCTCACAACTGTACCTTGTTTGCATCCTGAAAAGAATCAATGCCAGGTAACCTGTCCTCATCAGGGACAAAAACATTCTTTAATATAATATCTCCATTTTGAACAATTCGCAGGCCAATTTTGTTTTCTATTTTTGTAGCTGTTAATCCAGGGGCATCCTTCTTTGCTATAAATCTGAAACAGAAAACATAAATATTACACAAGCACGAAAAGAGGATCCCAATTTGGAAAACCCAACAACTACGTGCTTCCTTACAAAAGCTAGTACAAAATCCACTTCATTTTGCAAATGATAGGCAACTAAGGAGCCTAAATTTTCCTATCTTACATTTTGCATATCGAGGCCAATGGCCAGAGAGGTCTGAAGGGTTGCATTCTATAAGGAGAATTATTTTGGTAGTACTTTATAAGATGTGTACATAGTCAAAACAAAGGACTCAATATAGGTGAAGAGTCCTGCACATGTTTGAAACTGTGTTATTGTTTCCATACTTTTATAGGGTGCCAAGTTGGATTCGAGGGTTGGGTACACATCGGATCATGTCATGGGTTCAACTCTAACATGACATATTTAATTGAACAGATCAAACCTCTCAACCTTGACATGACCCATTCAAATCAATTGATAACACGACACATGACCTGCATAACTTGTTCAATAAATAGATTGTGTTTAGTTGATTCAAATATAAATCATTTCAAACTGTTTTGACTTGTTTGATAAAAGGGTTGAGTTGACTCAAATACTTGAACTGGCATGGTTAATGCAATTAAACATGACAGAAGCATATCAATTATACATATGACAGCTAGATACACAGCAAAATCAATTTGATAATTGGTATCGTAACCACAACCCAACTTCTTAGAAAATTTCAACCAAAATATGATTATAGCCAATAAAATTCATCAAAATAAACAAGCACATAACAAAAAAAAAAGAAAAAAATCGCATTACATTCCAAAAACAAACATGATAAAGCATCCACATTGAGCATCAGCAAAAGTTACTAACATACTTTTTGAGTTTACATTTTTATAGTATAAATGTAACTAAATTAAATAGCTTAAGCGGCTTGACACAAAATTGGGCCGTTTATTCATCGTGTCTAATCAGGTTGGCTTGGTTTTAGACTAAACCCTAACCCTCAAATCCAATGTCGTGTTTGAGTTGGATTCGTGGGTCGTGTCTAAAATTGTCCGCTCCAATGCAATCATGTTTACATGTCACATCTGTTTTTTATGACTGTTAACTTAATGCAGATCTATCTCTCAAGTGGCAAATCAAAGAAGAACGGATTTTATAGTGTCCAATATTGATGGAAATAGGTAAAAGAAATAACATAAAAATCATTGGGAATGGACACTGGGTAGTTTGTAACATGCATATATGGAGTTCGACATGACAACCATTCAAAACCTCAATATCGTGTCAAGGTGTGTTTGCATTTTTGCCAATGTACTATAAGGAACGTTCACACAAGTTAATATCTGAGGATGATTGTGTATAAGGAACCATAGACAACAAAGTGATAGGGAGTAGCACTGTAAAACACATGATAGGTCTCATTGGAAAAAGGTATTTCCTGCATACCTTTCTAGTAAATTGGTATAATTTTTTCTTTTGATTTAAATGATTGGGTGAAGTGTTCTGTAAATCATACAGCATATAACATACCCATTTATCTGCTTTGTTGTGGCATTCCTTGCAAAAATAACGAATAAATCTGCAAAGGTACCGTTTCCAATCCAGCGCTTTTGGCCCTCAAGTATCCAACCTCCTTGCACCTAGTCATACCAATCCAAATGATATTAAACAGAAGTTAAGAATATCGTGTTCCATTATGTATGTGAGTGTACATGCATAAATGTAAATTGACGTTATGCGTATGATAAATCAATAGAATGAAGTTGAGAGCACGAACCTTGGTTGCTGTTGTCTTCATAGCACTTACATCACTTCCATATCCAGGCTCAGTCAAAGCCTTAAGGTGTGGAAACAACATATTGAAGTAACTCAAAGTTTCACAGAAACGCATATCAAACATGCAGAAATCCTACACTATACTTGAATTCCAAAGTAGGATACTTACCCAACACGCTACAGCGTTTAACTGTGCCAAAGATGGTAGATATTTTTGCTTCTGTGCCTCTGATCCACACAATGCTATACTAGGCAGTCCAGACAAATAACACAATGATGTGATTTACAAACTGCATGTTGGTTTGTTTATTGGAAAAAGAAAATTAGCTATTTGATTTTATCAAGTAAAGACAAAACAAAGCTAGTCTAAAGATCTTACCAATTGCCAGAGATGATAATTGTGCCATTATGAATGTGGAACAACTTGCATCAACTCTAGCAATCTCTGCTGAAACAACAGCGCTTGCAGTAATGGAGAGACCAGGACACCCATAGCCCTGAGAATCAGAACTAGCTAAGCATCCTATCCACCACAAATTACACCACTCAGGGGAGAGAGAGGAAGAGAAAATGCCAGGGTTGGGGGTAGAAAAAGATGCACAAGCTACCTTGATTGTGCCACCTGCGATATTCAGGGCACCAAGTTTTGGAATAACATGAAACGGAAACTTGGCCTTCTCCCAATACTAAAGATAAAGAAAAAAATGTACAAATTTACTTTTTAATTAGAACATTACAATAATGAAAATAATAATAAAAAATAGGAAAGATTGCCTCAGTTTGGACCAAAATTGCTTTGTACATCTTATGAGCAATAGTGAGAATAATAAGAGTAAAATGAGAAAGACACCTGTCATTATCAGACTTTTTAATTAGAACATTACAATAGTGAAAATAATAATAAAAAATAGGAAAGATTGCCTCAGTTCGGACCGAAATTGCTTTGTACATCTTATGAGCAATGCTAAGAATAATAAGAGTAAAATGAGAAAGACACCTCTGTCATTATTGGAGCTATTTCTTGTTCCATGCACTGTCTTACTTTCAACCTGATGGCCTTCTCCTCAGGAGTCAATAGATCATCAAGTTGAAAATAGTCTGAAGCTGTGATAATTAAAGGCCGATATGAAATGATAAGACATTGAATGGCCTCAAATAATCGAATAATATTGGAAAATGCCAAGGCAATGCACAATAAAATGGAATGACACAAAGTGAAAAAAAATATACTGCCACGTGTGGGAAATAAAGATTTTATGCTCTAAAACCTATAATTTGGTGTCTCTTGCTGCTTAAGAATAAGAATACACATTCTTGAGAAATAACTATCAGAACAATCTTTTATCTGAAAAAAGGGAAAAAAGAAATAGCAACAAATAATCATCATCGCTAGTAAGCATGATACATGTCATACGTGCAGCATGATACATTAGCAAAAGGCACCTAGTCCAAAGAACCTCATGAGACTATTTATAAAATCTCAAAAGGAGATGCTAGATAAATGTAGATTCAAGCTTCCCCTAATTTTGATGCTAAGAAATGCCAAGAACTGATAGTAAGCAGCAACATTTACATATGAATTAGGGAATATTACATCTTACTCCCTAAACTATCACTCATTTGCAATGGGACTACCAAAGCTACTAAATTTTTCATTTGCAATGAGTCAAGATTTCAACTCAAGACTTATACTCTGATACTATGTGAAATCACAACTTGTTTCAAAAGCAAAAGCGGATGGGAAGAGGTAAATTTAATTATTTACACTTATATGAACAATGAAGTTTTATGTATATGTTTGTGAATGATCAGATTCATTTAATTCATCAAGTTATGTTCAATTCGGAACACCAGATGTGTAACACTGCTGGCTGGGGGGGGGGGGGGGGGGGGAGAGGGAGAGAGAGAGAGAGAGAGAGAGAGAGAGAGAGAGGGCATTCTTACCACAAGGAGGAAAGACAGACGCTGGAGTTGCCTGTTGGAATGCGATGGAAACATCCAGTGGGGGTAAATTAAAATAAGAACTTTTAACATTTTGGTCAAGATCATCTGCAAGACATTACAATTAAATATTCATTGGAATGAACACGAAAACAACTATTAGCAATAACTGCCTCATGGAAAAAACTGCTAACAAGCTAATATTAATTAGCAGAAGCAGCACAAAGACCAATTCAAAGCACCAAGGGAATGATTGAACAGTAAAAGCCACTCAAGAGGTAGTTAAAAGTCCTGTATAAGTGCGAAGTCCAATATTGAATTCAATTTTTATGTGATTAATCACGAGACAATTAAAGATCCTTCCAAACCTGAGGACTTTTCAACACTCCATTTCCGATCTCCATCGGAAGTGTTGTATCTAGTCAGAACACAAAGAAGGAACGGACCTCGCTTTGTGGATGAGAAAATTGTCATGGCAACAGAGTTAAGATATGGCGGACAGTGGGCACGCAAGTTTAGGCCGATAGGTTGCTTGAATTAGGAAAGGGCAAAAACCGCTCGGACGACGGAAGCTACAGTTAAACGGCTCGAGTTTCTTTCCTTCTCCGGCTAATTATACTCAAATTCTTTTATAAGTCCACTTTTCTTCTCGGAATGTTGGGACAATGGGATATAAAATGTTGAAATTTTTTTTTTTTTTTTTTTTATAAATAGTTAAGGAATAAATGAGAGATGAAAATTCATAAGTTTTTGTGTAAATGTGAGTCCCACCTTAAAATTATCGCCCTTTTAGGGTGTACCGATCGTTCCAGAATTCGATAAATTCTATGGGTGCAACGGTGTACCTAGTATTTTTTTAAAAATTATATATAAATAATAAGAAAAATATTAGTGAAATCTTTTAAAATTACAGTTCGAATATTTTAATTTTTTTTAATGATTAAGGATATTAAAAAAATATTAAAAAAAAATGAAAGAATATTTTTTTGGGAATATCCAAATGATAAACTCGTACAGCATTTAAGAATATTTATTATTTAAATGAATGTTTATATGCATTAAAATAATATATTTTAATAAATAAATGAAATATATTGAGATGAGAAGTTTAATATGTGTGGAAAGAAGTTGAGGAAATATTTTTATTACCGAGAAAAGTGTTCTAATTTCTATTATAAATTTATTTCTGCATTCAACCATGAGCTAACATGAACTACTTTTCTTATTTTTAACTTTTAATTGAAGAGTCCAGCTATTTTCTGAAAAAAAAAACAAAATTATTGGCTTGGAAAAGGATGTATATACATTATAGATTATACAGATGAAAAGTTCTTTTTATCAGTCACTATTCACTATTTCATACCTCACACTCTATAAAAACATCCCACCCCTTATGAAAAAAAATCATGGGTGTGGGGTGTGAAAATGTAATAGTGATTAATGTATATAATTCCTCTTATACAGATAGAAAAATTCTATTCATCATTCCATACTGTAAAATTATTGAAAATTGAAACTATGATATGGAAGAAAACTGTGTAATTCTCATTACGATATAAAAGTGTGATTTAATGGCTTATACAATCACTGTATTTATACACATAAAGACTATACATCATCTGCAACTTGGATCAATAATTTACATCTCATTCTCAACTAACTTAACTGTCAAGTACCCCTCTGTTTGGCTTCACGGGATTTAACTGAAAGTGATATTCCAACATCACTACACACTATATATAATTTTTTATTTTTTTTTTCTATTATCAAATATGTAATGTATAGATGATGAGTAGAAGAACTTAATTAGTTTAGAAAGAATAAAATCAATTTTTTTTAAATAAAAATAAGTATATTGTGTGATCACTGTGATATGTGAAGATGATAAATAATTAAACTCATTATTGTTGCATAATGAAACCCAGACGCCACCATAGTCGGTGGTTTTTTGGTCTCTATTCTCACTCGTCACTAGGACAGACTTTTCCCACTCATTTCTCTTCATCTATCCCGTTCGATTTTTATTTTACTTTTTTTTGGCGAATTTATTTTTTGTTTGTAAGAGACTTTAAAGGTTAGATCTACGCAATATAGCCACTTTTTTTTCTACTAAGTGCCCTTACCAAAGTGCTTACGCCGCCACCCCCCACGCTGCCACGCACCTTTTCAAAGGTACACCAAGACCAGTTCAAGTCATCTCCACAAGCAACCGTGATCCACTGCGTGTTTAGAAGCCATTTATGTCTTGCATCTCCAAAAGTTAATAGTCTTTTCCTTTTGACAACGTGGGACGAGCATTCTACAGCAATCATTTCAACAGAGATTTTATATAGCACATATTCAAGCAGTCAATCATTACATCGCACTAAAATTCAAGAGGTGATACCTCTACAGCATTATCTCATGAAAGAGAAAAAATATTTATAATCGTAAATTATGTAATTATCGATAATTATTTTGAAAAAAATAAATAAAATATAAAATTCATATAAAAAAATAATTTTTTAATAATAGACCATACTCTTTTTCAAAATGATTACGTGATGTTTATACACTTTACAATTATATGTAGAATTATTTACCAAGGAATATGAGACCTACCCAATTTAGCTGGAGCTTTTATGTTTTATTGTATTTTGTTATGGAAAAATTATATTTACCAACCATACACCACACACTTATTTTTATTTTTTTCTCAACAAATATGTGGTGTAGGACTGCTAAGTAGAAAAACTCATATATTATATCAAAAAAATTTTACTCAACAATCTTACACCACACACTTCCTTTTATTTATTTTTTCTCTGGTGTGGTATAGATTTGCTAAGTAGACTATGACTGTGTTTGGATAGTGAAATTATTTCACTACTATTAATAAATCATCTGAAATTATCTCACTATCCAAACATAGCCTAAGTCATTATTTCATCTCCATGCTTATGGTGTGGGTCATTTAAGGCCTTGTTTGTTTTCAGAAAACTTTTCAACTTATCTCATCTAATTATTATAACTTTTTTAAATTCAAATAGAAAATAAAATAAACAATTTAATTTTTTCAAATTCTAAAATAAAAATAATATTAAAAAATATATTTTAACAATATTTTATTTATTTTTTTAACTTTCATCTCAACTCATTTTATCTAAAAAATAAAAGTATTTTGATTTAAGCATAAGTAACGCAGAAAGGGACCCAAAAGCTAATTAAACAGGAAAAAAGATAACAAGTCGTGTTAAATGGAGATGCGGGGTATCGATCCCCGTACCTCTCGCATGCTAAGCGAGCGCTCTACCATCTGAGCTACATCCCCTTTTGATGAAATAAATAGTTTTATATTACTTAGTTAAAATAGAATTAATTTAAAAAATATATGAGCTCACGAAAACGTATAAAAGACAAACCGCAGAGGATACATCAGGACAAAAAGCAACGGCTCGTAAATACCCATTCCATTTCATTGATCGGGACTTCAAATAAAGTTTTATTATTAGCTCACAGAATGTTTGCATAGGTATAGTCACTAATAACACCGATTCTCCGTCAACGAGAACAATTCGAACTCTCAAAATCTTTGAAGCTCAAAGTCGCCATGTTCGCGAAGCGATTGTTACAGAAGGCGGTGAACCATCATCAGGTGTGATATTCCAGCAAGCCACACCGGCCACCATCCCTCTTTTGCCGCTTTTGCTTTACAAGTTCTTCTTCTACTTTCATTAACGAATTCTTAATCTTTTTCCCCATTTTGGTGATCTTGCGTTTCTTTTTCTGTGAAAATCTCCAGATTTGGCTTGGCAGAGCCCCCTGCATTCCTTTTTTTGCTTCAAAGTTATATTCCTATGATTTCTTTAATGTATTAATTAACGGATTGTCTTGAGCGCTGAAGTTCTGTTGTAGACTACTAGCTACAAAATTTCAATAATAGAAATATAGTAAATGATGTCCAGTTCAGGGACGATTGGTCATGCTTGCTTTCTTTTCATTGGCCATAAGCATGCACATTGTGTGATGTGTTATATGCACGCCTCTTTCATGGTGTCATTTTCTTAGCAAAGATTCTTTATAGAGATACAGCAGGGCTTCCACCGATTATTGAGAAAAAATGTTTGTTTGCTTGTTTTTTGACAAATAGCGGAAAGCACATCATGGTGGTTTGACATCAGCAGACTTGGATGCTCGAATTGCTATCCATTATGGTGTCCCGTCCACAGCATCGGTTCTTGGTTTTGACCCGATTCAGCGCCTTTTGGCCATTGGGACTCTGTGAGTTGAAATATTGTACTTAAAAAAAAGAGTTCAAATATTGTCTTTTAGTAGTAATGATAGAAGTTGAAGCTAGAAGTTAGGATCAGCCAGTGGCCTGCGCATCATAGTGGGAATGCTAATTTTTTACATGTCTTTCTTCAATTAATTGCATGTTATCTTTTTTTGTACCAGAATATTTGAAGTTCCATTAGTCATTATTTCTTTTGGCAAATGTGGTTTGTTTGTCAATAATTTTTGGAATGTCGACTAGATTGATATGCAGCAATGAATATGGCAAGATGTATATCTTTCAGAGCATACTGCTAGAATTTAGAATAGGGAAGCATAATTGACTAGGTTATGTGGATGTATGATGGCCATTCAACCCCCTGCACTACTGCAACTGTTCATTGGCCAGGCCAGCGGGACTGTTATGATCCTAAGGGTTAAAGGCTTAACCAAATTAGTATCCAATAGTCTTAGGGCTTTTGGATCAATAGTTGGGTCTTTAACAATTGGTATCAGAGCAGGGACCACGTTACGAGTTCACGCCTTAGTGCTATGTATGGGCATGGTGTTAAGTCATTAAATACTGATAGATGAGTGAAGCCACCAAAAGGGAAAGGGTTACCACTGGGTCAGTGTCGATAGAGTGGGCCGCAGTGGATGTTGGATTTGGAAGCGTGGTGGAATGTTATGATTCTAAGGGTTAAAGGCTTAACCAAATTAGTATCTAATAGTCTTAGGGCTTTTGGATCAATGGTTGGGTCTTTAACAGGGACTGCTAAGCGGCTAAGCCTATTAGGCTATCTAATCTTGCCACAAAAAGTTTTCTCAGTGTGCAGTGGTTACCATATAGGAGTCATTTATAATGGCATTTGAATTCTTATTACATCATTTAGCAGCTTAAAATCAACAAATGGAGAATACAGCTCACAACGTCGTGTCCTTATGATTACGATGTTATTGTAGGGATGGGCGAATTAAAGTTATTGGTGGAGATGGTATTGAAGGACTTCTTATATCTCCGAAGCAATTGCCTTACAAGAACTTAGAGGTATGTACCTGCATTAATCAAGTTGATTCAAAGTATTCAAGCAATATCAAATTTAGCAGCTTTGGGAACATTATCAATCCTTTCACCTCTATGAACTTCAAATTTTTTATTTCTTTCCTCATTTGATTTTAGCAGCAGATTAATACTTAGTATGCTTTGGCAGTTTCTACAAAACCAGGGTTATTTAGTCAGCATTTCAAACGACAATGATATTCAGGTATTGAATCTGAATCAACTGCATGATCCCTATTTTTTTTTATCGAGCATGACTTTAGCATTTGGTGTTATTGAAGAATAACAAGAGAACTTTGTCGAGTTTTTATATCATGTATCTCCTTAATATCCTTGTCAATGGTAATCAACATCAAATGATTAAAACATAGCATACAAATCCTTCAATTCAATATAGGTAGGTGATAGTTGATGTAGCAAGAAAGTTGACTCTGGAATTGTAGTTAAACGCTGGGAGGTGCTTTCACTTAGAAATGCTGTTAATACATTATATTGGTTGATATCTTAATTATTCTTGGCAGGTTTGGAATCTCGAGAGCAGGAGTATAGTTGGTTGTTTGCAGTGGACATCCAATATAACTGCTTTTTCTGTGATCAGTGGCTCCTACTTTATGTAAGTTGCTGATTTTTTTTTTTGGATAGGTAATCAAGAAGTTTTATTCATAAGATAATAAGAATAGCAAAGTACACAGGATGCATACACCAGTTTACCAAATTAGGATTTACAACTGAAACAAGAAATTCATGGACATTTAGCCCTATCGACCCCACTAAAAGGAAAAAAAATTTTAAAAAGAAAGCTTCGAACTCATTCATTGTCCTCTTGCAATCTTCAAAGCTTCTATCATTTCTCTCCCTCCAAATGTACCAACACATACATATAGGAGCCATCTTTCAGATTTCTGCCACTTGTGAATTGCCTTGGAGGCCTCTCCAACTTGCTAGAAAGTCCACCAGCCTTCTAGGCATGAGCCATGATAATCCCATTCCTGCAAAAAAGTCATTCCACATGTTCTTGGCCACCTCGCAGTGTAGAAGCAGATGATTTACCCTTTTTCCTATTCCTTTTGCACATGCAACACCAATCCAATGCCATGATTCAGCATTTTCTTAGGTTGTTTATCATAAGGATCTTTCCTAAAGAAGCTGCCAAGGAAAAAAAAAAAAAGTTGCTTTCAGAGGAGCTTTAGTCTTCCATATATTCCTCCATGGAAAGACATCCATGCCTTGGCTAGTTAGGATCTGATAGAATGATCTTACCGTGAACCTACCTTTCTTGGAGAGGCTCCAACTCATCTTGTCTATTGTTCTCACTGTCACTCTTGTAGAATACAGTCAAGCAAAAAACTCATTGATGACAATCAACTCCCAATCTTGTGTTACTTTCATGAAACCAGCATTCCATTGAGGGGAGCCACCAGGGAAACCCAAGAGCTCAGCTAATGAAGCATCCTTCTCCCGTGCGATCTCAAATATTGCTGGAAATGTGTCTTTGAGACTTCGATCACGGCACCTTGTATCATGTCAAGATTTGACTTGAGACTTATCACCCACCTCAATAGCATGTTTCTAAAGAAAGCCTCCCATCCTCTTCTTGTGTGTTTCCGTCACTGAAAACAAATTAAATTGTAAAGGATCATGTTAATCAGCTGCTACTTTGCTTTGAATGGAACTGGGTATTTGACAGTAACTTTGTTGCACGTTTACTCTATTACAACATGCAGGTATGTTGGTGATGAGTATGGTTTGATGTCTGTCATTAAGTTTGATGCCGAAGATGAAAAACTTATACAGTTGCCATATCACATCTCCGCAAATTCTATAAGTGGTATTTCTTACTAGCACTTTTCGACCGGTTGATTTACCAAATCCGATAGTACTTTCCTTGTGCGTACTTTTCTTTGGAAGAGGTACTTAATTTAATGTAGAGGACATGAAGGTTAACTCAAGTTGAAAGAAACCTTTCCCAATATGTCATTGCTGAGTTCAGCAATGTGATCAATTTTTTATTTTTTCAATTAAAATCTTCTTCAGACGATATGCTTTTTTTTTTTTTTTTCAAATTACAAGTTAAATCTATTTAACTCGACTCGCATCCTTGGACTTAGTACCACGTGTTACTGCCTCATTTATAGTTAAAAATATTGTTTCTTGTTAACTTAAGGGCCTGTTTGGATACTAAGAATATCTGTGAATGTTAGTGAATAGTAGTGAAATAGTTTGAGTTAACATGTTTTATTGGGTTTTGGGAAAGGAGAGAGAAATAGTTGAATAAAAATATTATAAAGTTAGAAAATTGTTTGAATATAATATTTGAATATTATTTTTATTTTGAAATTTGAAAAAATTGTATTATTTTTTGTATTTTGTTTGGAAGTTTTGGGAAGTTGTAATGATTAGGTAATTATTAGATGAAAAAGTTGAAGATTTAAAATTGAAAAATGTTTTGTGGTTGAGTGATGTTTGGAAGTAAATATTTGAGAATATCTGAGAATACCTGAGCACAATTGTGTACCCAAATGGATGACCTCAATTAAGCATGTGACCTCAATTAAGCATACATATGGCAATGCATATAAAATACTACAGTAATTTAGAGCATTATATCGTAGGAAAAAATGTTACAGACAAGTTCCTACAGGATGATTGAAACTATTCACTTCTGTTGGCAAGCACCTATTACTTTGAGTTTATATAATGAGCTTTTGTAGACAAGTGAGTGACACACTGTTATGATTTGATACTCCAAACTGCTATGAGCATATATGCAGATGCATTTGTGCATGAGAATAAGTTAGATCCAACTTTCCAAAGTTTCATGATACGTAATAAATGATGGTTTCTTATATAATGTTTTAGTACTTTAGTCAGAATGACTTGTATATCTTTTATTTATTAAATTTTTGCGGTTTTAACTTGCTTTAATGTTTCTTTACTGCACTGTTTTGTTCTATTTATCAGAAGCCGCTGGGTTTCCCTTTCCTAGTGACCAACCTATTGTTGGAGTTCTTCCTCAACCTTCTTCTTCTGGGAATAGGCAAGACACAAGAAGCACTGAACGTTTTCCACTTTACTTTCCTGCATTTGAATTTGAAATGGGATTTGGTTGTTTAATAATTACTTTGAATATAAGTAATATAATAACATATCCAGGAATTTGGTATTTTTGGATTGTGGTACTATATTCATATTGGTATAAATGAACGCAAGCAGGATTTTTGTCTAAATCATTGGTTAACCGTGGCTCTCCTAAAGTAATTCTCTGCAAGTGTATCCAGACATATTAGAAAATCTCCTTGTGTGATATTGTTTGAAATCACATGAAAACCAGAAAATCTATGGTTGGAAATCCTGTGAAAATCAGCCATAATTAAATTTCCATGTTTTTCCATAAACGATGCGTGAAACGGTCATGGCTGTTTTCTCCTTTGTATTATCATCCCTTTCATTTCATAAGGCACGTATTACTGTCATTTTAGCAGCTAAAGCCACTACTATCTCTTGCAATTACTTGTTGATTAAATCAATCTAGACATAATTGTACTTCAAAGGCAACGGCATATCAATCTTTTTGATGTCATGGGGGAGAGTTACATAAGTATTTGGAAATTGGAGAGGAATGTTCTTATGATTAAAGGTAGAGAGACAATAGTGATATGCACAGTATATAACTTCAGACTTGTCCTGCTCTACATTGTATTTTCTTCTTCTTCTTTTTTTCCAAGAACATATCTAGTTATTAATCCGCATGGCATGACGCTTTCTTGATAACATGAGTCTACATTGATGGAGTTATATCCTCAGTACTTGAGGATATGACAGAAATATTGATATATATTACAGTATTGTCTATTGGGACTTATTGCTATGCTTTTTCCATCTTTTTTTTTCAGAGTATTGATTGCATATCAGCATGGGTTGATTATTCTTTGGGATGTTTCTGGAGGTCAAATTCTCTTTGTTGGAGGTGGTAAGGATCTCCAATTGAAGGATGGAATTTTTGATTCTTCTTCAAATGAAGTGATTACAAATCTTCCAGATGATACATTGGATGATCATCTAGGAGAAAAGGAGATAAGTGCTCTTTGTTGGGCATCTTCCGATGGATCCATTCTGGCTGTGGGATACATCGATGGAGATATATTATTCTGGAAAATATCGCGTACTGGATCAATTAAAAGTCAACAAGCTATATCATCACCAAACAGTATTGTGAAGCTACAATTATCATCTGCAGAAAGGAAACTCCCTGTCATTGTCTTACAGTGGTCCAAAAACCAAAGATCCCGTAATGATTGTGATGGCCAGCTTTTTATATATGGTGGTGATGAAATAGGATCTGAAGAAGTTTTGACGGTTTGTTATCCATAGCTATTTAATTTTCTCTTTAATTCTTCAATGCCTAGAGATGTACAACATAGATTTGATGATAGTATGACTGTGATAAAAAGTAATGTGCCATATGCAAACTTTTTCACATACTTTGATCTCGTGTTGGTTTAATTTCTTTAGTTTTATCCAGGGATTCAGAAATAATTTTTGGTCCCTGCTATGTCTCAGCTTGACCAGTTTAAATAGTAAATTTAATGCCTTTACCCTACAATGCCTATTTTATATAGTTACCTTTGCCCTATAATGTGCATTAACAATGTTGATTTTGTTGTTGGTTGTCAGTTCAACCCAACAACTACTGAGTTGATGGACTGGTGCTTTTTTGGTTTGAAATAATAGCATCCTGAAATCTGCTCTTTAAAAATTCTCTCTGTTACAGGTTGTAACTCTCGAATGGTCATCCGGGACATTAAGATGTGTTGGTCGTGTAGATCTTACACTTCCTGGCTCTTTTGCAGACATGCTTTTATTGTCAAATGCTGGGGCGATGGGGCGTAACCAGAAAGCTGATCTTTTTGTGTTGACAAACCCTGGGCAGCTACATTTCTATGATGATGCTAGTCTATCTGCCTTAGTCTCTCAGCAAGAGAGAAGACCATCCATCTCTGCCATGAAGTTTCCTGCAGTGGTGCCGATATCTAATCCTCTCATGACAGTTGCAAAGCTAAGTAAATTCCCCACTGGAGGGGACTCCTCAAAGGCTCTGTTGGAGGTATAACATTCAATTGTCCATTTCTAAAGATAAATGAGGCTGACAGACGTATTTGGCAGGTTATC
This sequence comes from Juglans microcarpa x Juglans regia, assembly GCF_004785595.1. NCBI lineage: Eukaryota > Viridiplantae > Streptophyta > Magnoliopsida > Fagales > Juglandaceae > Juglans > Juglans microcarpa x Juglans regia. The sequence goes on along the minus strand of NC_054602.1, from coordinate 33,784,207 downwards.
TTTGCCAGAGCAAGTGGCTTGTATATTTGTCTGCCTGTCCTATAGTTTACTATTCATTTTGTTTATCATTAACTTTTCTTCTTACTGTTCTCTTAGGCAGCCTCGGTTAGGAAACTTGCCTCGACAGAGACCCCGGTTAGTGGTGCACGGTGGCCCTTGACCGGAGGTGTAGCCAGTCAATTGTCTATTACTAAAGATAATGGTCTTCAGAGAGTGTATTTAGCAGGTTATTCTGATGGGTCCATTGGGATATGGGATGCCACATATCCAGTCTTATCTTTTATCTGTCTTATAGAAGGCGAGGTTAGAGTTCCATCAAATAACTTCCATCATATACTGTCCTATGAAAGGAGGACATTTTTTATATCAAATTTTCTAATTTGATTGGTAGGTGAAAGGTGTAAAGGTGGCTGGTTTAAGTGACCCAGTGACAAAGTTGGACTTCTGCTCCTCCAATTTAAGTTTGGCTGTTGGCAATGAAAGTGGTCAGGTCAGAATTCTTTACTGGATACTCCATTTGAGGCCGTGAAACATTGGACTATATATTTTCTGATTGCATTGACTTGTCTAGGTTCGTCTCTATGACCTCAAAGGCTGTTCAGATGGGACAAACTTCCACTTTGTCACTGAGACTAAAAATGAAGGTGATCCATATCCAGTTATGGGGCATACCTCCATGTTTTTCTAAATAGTACATTATTTCTATTTATCAAGTTGGTGCATGTTTGGCTTGAGTTATGACTTACTGTGCCAGAAATAATATTAGAATTCTGCCTATGGTTTTTTTATTCGATAAGTAGCATATAATCATATTTTTTTATGAGTAAAGTTGCATTTAAAAATATTAAGAGTGAACAGACTTTGGAAACGTCCTTTTTTGTTTTGAAATGATGATCTTGTATAATGCTGGTTGGAGAAAAATGATTGGTTGTAAAAAATTGGGTGGTTGGGCTTCTAAATTAACAGTTTGAAGTTTGTATGATATGCTTAAAATTAGACGTTGAAATATAATTTATTCATAGATAATGCTTATGCTTGAGTACAAACTAGAAGAATCATGTACTGAATGTGAGCAGTTAAAAACATGAAGATGATTAAATAGCATGAGTTTGAAAGACAAACAAGAAAAGCCATCCTTGTGACTTGATTTACCCTGAAACTTTTATGAGCAAGAGTGGACAGTTTCCGAGGCTTAACTCTAAACTAAGACTTTAAATATTTTCCTTACCATGGTTAATTTTCCAGCCAGATTAATTAAAATAGTTAAATACAGTCGATTTGATCTAGTGGTTTGGGTATTATTCTGCATCCACTTTTTTGTTCAATTAAAAAAAAAATCTTCATCTACATTATCCCTTTGCTGCAGAAGTATGTTATAGTTTCTGTATCTGGATATCTTTACCTTCTTTTTAAAATATAATAATGCCTTATTTTTTTTTTAACTGAGAATATTAAACTTGTTTTGCAGTTCACATTTTGCCTCAAGGAAAAGGACTTCAATGTAGAGCTGTTTTCTTTCTTCTTAGTTCCTCAGTGCAAGCACTACATTTTGCAAATTGTGGGTCTAAACTTGCTGTAGGATTTGAATGTGGTCGTGTGAGTGACAACTTCTGCTTGATTTATTCAAGATCTCTCCAAAAACATTTTTGTGATGAGTTTGGCAATGCTTATGTTTCAGGTTGCAGTGCTTGACACAAGTTCATTATCAGTTTTGTTCTGGAAAGATGGTCTTTCTAGCTCTCCAATCATTTCAATAACTTGGAAAGAACTTAGACATACTGATGGCATTGTCAAAAGCCCAAAGCACTCTGAAACAAAGATCCCACTCAACCCTGCAGCAGAAGTAATGTTTGTCTTAACAAAGGATGCGAAGATTAATGTGATTGACAGTGGTACTGGTAACGCAATCAACGCCCGGCCATGGAACGTGAAAAAGGAATCAGTTGTGATTTCAATGTATGTTATAGGCAAGTACAAGTTCTTCTAGAAGCAATAGATATCTTCAAAGTTTGGTTTCACTTATTCTAAATTCTGAGAGTTTTTGCACTCCAGCGGTCAGTATGTCCGTCTCTGAAACCTCTAATGAAACACAGCCGGATTCCCATGAGGATATTCCCATGAAGAATGACCCCATGCCCGATGGTACTACAGTTCGAGTAAATTCACTTGAGGGTGAACCGCACTCTTCAGTAACTACATCCTCTGAGGAAAGATTGTTGGATTCGGTTCTTTTGCTTTGTTGTGAGGATTCCTTGCACTTGTACTCTACAAAATCTGTGATTCAGGTGCTCCTATGTCCCTTATTTATTTTACCTTAAGAGTATGAAGGATCTTCTGTTTGCAAGCTAAAAGGATATTATCTGTTAGGGAAATAATAAAGCCATTAGAAAGGTGAAACATGCAAAATGTTGCTGTTGGACAACAACTTTAAAGAAAGATGAAAAGTTTTGTGGACTGGTCTTGCTGTTTCAGACAGGAGCGATTGAAATAAGGTAAGTGATTTTTTTCTTCCCTTTTGTTCCTCCCTCAGTAGAATAATTATCTATATGGTACTTATAGATTATAGGGCATCCACTATTTTTTGTAAGTAAAACTTCATCGATTAACTAATTTTGGTGCAAACCAAGTATACCAAATTAGTTTATTTTGTTGGTCCATCAAAATAAGATGTTGCTAGAGAATTCTCTCTTCACCATTCTTATGATAGCACATCCAGCTAGGATCACTAACCACCAAATAAGTGATGCCAGCAATTATTTTCTTTTGGCAGATCTTTGCCAGATTTGGAATTGGTGAAAGAAACCTCCTTGATGTCAATTTTAAGGTGGAATTTTAAGGCAAACATGGACAAGGCAATGAGTTCTTCTGATAGTGGGCAAATTACACTGGTACTGTCTCCATGATGGGGTTGGTGTGTTAATTTAATATTTTTCAGCCAAACACGTTTTCACTAATTCCTCATAGTTCTTGAGTCTGCAAGTTTAGTGGTATAGCGATTATTCAATTTTCTGATATTGAGGAACTTCTACAGGCAAGTGGCTGTGAATTGGCATTTGTCTCTTTATTAGCTGCTGAAAATGATTTCAGGTATATTTGTGAATCTAATGTTATAATGGATGCGTGAAGATCATTGAATATTTTATTAAATAAAATACAAAAGATTTTTAAAAGGGACCGTGCTTTGGTTTTTCTAGGATTCCAGAATCATTACCTTGTCTCCACGATAAAGTTCTTGCAGCTGCTGCAGATGCTGCCCTTAGTTTCTCTTCAACTCAGAAGAAAAAGCAGGTTTGAAGATATAATTCCTGTTTTTATAGATTTTTCATCTGTAGATATTGATGTTTCTTACCTATCACCAAAGAAAAAAAAAAAAAAAGAGAGATATTGATGTTTCTCTGATAGCTTTTCGATTTGCTACAGAGTACCCAACCTAGAATTCTTGGTGGTATCATCAAGGGTCTTAAAGGGGGGAAAATGGTCCATTCTGAGGATATCACCATGCCTCCTAACTTTAATTTCACTCATTTGGAGGCCATATTTTCAAAGTCACCGTTCTCAGACCCATGTCCAGCTGTTACGGATGATCAGGAAGAACTGGAGCTTAACATAGGTTCTGATTTGTCCGCCTTATCTCTACATTCTTTTCCTCCTTTTTTGATTTGTTATTTGATGTTGGATTTTTTTCTTGGCTAAACTTTTGCTGTTGAATTTTTTTCTCGCTGCATGCTTTTGGTACAGATGACATTGAAATAGATGAACCTATACCCACGGCTTCTACTTCATCCCATGATTCTATGAATATAAAGACAGGTAAATCAGGTTGTCTAATTTTGACTAATGTGTTTTGAATTATCAAAAGAAAGAAAGAAACTAATTTATTTCACTCATACAATTTGATGAATAACATTGTGTTTCACCTACAGAGCAAGGGACAGAGAGGGAAAGACTTTTTCAAGGTGGAACTGATGATACAAAACCCAGAATTAGAACCCCTGAAGAAATTGTTGCTACATACAGAAAAGCTGGGGTAATTTCATGATGCATTTAGTTTAAATGGTTGTCTTTTCCATATTTTTACAGCTCACTGGATGGATTTGTTATCTAATGTGGTAATGGATTTCAGGATGCTTCTTCGGTTGCTGCACATGCAAAAGATAAGCTCATACAGCGGCAGGAAAAATTGGAGGTAGGTTGTCCTTTGGGTATTTTGACGAGAACTCGTTTAGAATCTGGGTTGGATTTATTTCTTTATACTTGGATTCCTTTCCTAGGAAAAGGGGGGAGATCCGAACAAGAGACTTTAAGCCCCGTTTGGAACTTAGGCTGGACTGAGATCAACTCAGTTCAGTCTAATTTTAAGCTGAGTTTGACATTCAAAACACCCAGCTTTTAAATCACTAGACTTATTTCAACTCAAAACCTCTTTACACGTGGGACCCACAATTTTTTTCAATTCAATATCTTTTTACACGTTGGACCCACAACCTTTTTCCAACTTTCTATACATACATCTAAACTCATTTTAACATCCAAACATATCTAAACTCATCTTAGGTGGACCCCACAAAACTTAATCCACCATCTCAACTTACTACTATTAATAAAGAACTCAACTCATCTCAATTCAGTTCAACATCCAAACGGGATCTAAAAAACTGGATAAAATAATGGCAGGTCATACCAATACAATATGGATATTTGTTTTTTGATAGGTAAACCCAAGATTGATTAGACACCAATACAGTATGGATATAAACGTTTTATCAGTGATCTATTAGGGGATCTTTGGAGAATGAGATGAGATGAGAATTTTGTGAATAGTAGTGAAATGATTTGTTGAATAAAAATATTATAAAGTTAAAATATTGTTAGAATATAATTTTTTAATATAATTTTTGTTTTGAAATTTGAAAATATAGTAATATTTTTTGTGTTTTGTTTGGAAATTTGAAAAAGTTGTAATGAGTAGGTAATGATTAGATGAAAAAGTTGAAGATTTGAAATTAAAAAGTGTGTGTTTGAGTGATGTTGGAGAAGAAAATTATGAGAAATTTTGAGATGAGATGAGTATAGTTTCCCAAACATGCCCTTAGCCTAAATAGTATTTCTCTTTCCCTTCAAGGAGGTATAGGTATGGTGCTCTCATTCTACTGTGGCCGATTATATATATTATTCTAGGTTTGGGTGAAAAACAAGAGAGAGAGAGAGAGAGAGAGAGAGAGAGAAGATAATGAGCATCTTCATGTACTTCCATCTGAAGTCGTCCTTATATGTTTTATCTTTATAAGCACGTCTTGATTGGCCCCTGAACTTAGCTATCTTGTTATTTGCATCAGAGAATCAGCAGACGCACAGCAGAGCTACAAAGTGGAGCCGAAGACTTTGCATCATTGGCAAATGAGCTTGTAAAGACCATGGAGGCTCGAAAATGGTGGCATATATGAAATGAAACACTGGCCTTCATCCGCATGTGCTTTGAATTTATGCAGTGTGTTCTACTTTGTGTCTGGGGCCGGAATGGACCCTGGATGATTCCCGGAATGGACCCTGGATGATTCCCAGAATGGCAGTGGTTATTCTCAGAGATCAGCAATCGGGCTTCAATTAAGAATATGATCTAGTGCTTGTAATCCAGCTGACAGGCAATAGTATCCATGGTCTTTTCTGTAAGTTATATAACTATGGGATATTCATATAAATCTTTTCCCGAGACTGGTTTTTTTATTATTCTATTCATGGTACAGGACCGAATATATGAAGTAAATTGTTAAACGATTTCATGAGTTATAAGCAAGATGTGTTGGGTCTTGGTGTTTCGGGAAAGGAAAAACATGTGAAACATCAGAGAGCCAACAAAGAGATTTACATTAGAATCTCCTCAGGAATGCATTTGAGTTCATCAGCAAGGGATGAAAACTCGCTTCAAAGGAAGGAAGCTTGCTCGTTTTGCACTAATTTGAACTTTTGTAGAGTGTAAAGGCCCGGGAATCTCTTATTGCTACTGTTTCTACGACCAAAGTAGAAGGTGCCTGAGTTCTTTAAGCATTGTAGCCTCTACCCTTCGAGTATAACCTCTCTCACCACCACTCTTAGCACCAGAATCTGTGTTAGCATTAAGGCGACACTCGTATTAGCCTTATAACATTGAAATTCCCCTTTTTAAGTTTTTTTTTCCCCCTAAATTTGAGGGTTTTTTGTGGAAGATTGGTAGACAAATAAATTAGACCTTGTAGTATTTATTGCTTAGATTTTTCAGCCAGCATTAAATGCTCAATATTCGTTATTAGTCTCACTTCATATATCTATTTCTCCTACTTAAAAGGCAATCTGACTTCATGTATCTATCCCTCCTACTTAAAAAGGGCAGTCCCGTCTGTTTGGAAATGAGCTTCTACTTTCGCAGCCATACCAACCGTTTCGGCCAAAAGCCATAACTTCTCACTAAACAAAACTACCAATGCATGTAGCATTAAAGCATCTCGGGAATGAAGCAATGGCATAATAAGTGTCAGGTTACGTATGCCAAGGTCAAAAAACTGCCTTTCTGCAAGAACTAATGTATTTATGTATAAAAAAGACCTGGAAGTTAACGTAAATGAATTGCCTTGCCTTAATGATGACCGGAAGCAGATTCTTCTAAGAGGAAAAGAAAAGAAAATCATCATCTCTTGTGTAGGGTGTCCCAATTAACCGCCACATGATTATGAGAAACGTTACAAAGACTGAGAGTTCACTGTGACAACATGCCCACAAGTGCCTGTCAGTATAGGACTGCAAATTTGCGCCTCTTAGTTCAGCCTTCACAGAGCGCTTAGGACCAGAGAGCCCCACCAACGCCATCCACAATTCTTGAATTTGAGAGTTTTCGGCCAACAAGCTCTCGCAGCTCAATCTCGCTAGGGAATCTATGCTCCTGCAGCTTAGAGAAAACCTGCAAAGTCCATTAAGATAATATGATGAGAAGCACACGAATTGAACAGTATTTTTTTATAGCTACCCTCACCAAGAATATTCTATATAGGAATTCTACATGTTTCCTATACCCGGACCCAAAATCCAGGTCACTACAAAAACGGGATTAATGAAAAGATGTTTCGTTGACTAAAAGCCAGTACGGAGTTTATTGCAAGATGGGTTTTACCAGTTCACCATTACAATATACTTCAAAAGCACCAGAACTCTGCAGGAAGGATTGGAAGAAGTTCCCCAGAAGCCAAGTGCTTGCAATGCTTCCAAATCTATTTGCACGCATGGAATAGTACCAAGGAGGTGGCATCATACCCAGCCTGGGAAAAATCTGTTCACCTGCCACTATTATCCCAATGATTCCAAACTGAAAAACCGGTACCACTTTGCTTAATAGGCGTTTTGGAAGTGGAGGTGGGTGGTTTGCTAGAAAAACATTGATCCCAGGAAATGCTGTTTCTAGCATATTTTTCATTGTTACTGCATTTCCTCTGGCACAACCAACAATTTAGATGTGAGTATAGAAAGAAAAAGATAAAAGCAAGAGATAACACCAATTATCTTCGTAAGTAAATATCCAAATTTTAAACATGAAACGAAATAAGGATTGATGCAATTCAAAACAGTTTCTGAAACACCATGTAAAAAAATTACTGATAGGAGTAGATTACTTGACCAGGTGAATATCAAAGATCACCATAGAGAGCTGACGTCATGGGCTCATATTCATCCATTGCCACAAGCAATAGATTGAAAAATGATAAACTTCAAGTCAAAATCATATGAAAAAGATGGAAACTTTCTTTAAAACTCTATGTCTATGGGCTAAGGCTAATGTAATGAATGGTGATGATGTGTTGGAGTTATTCTAGTTTTTTCTATCTTTTTAGTCGCTGTATGTAGGTATTTCTTCTTGTATACTTCTTGTGCACTTGTGCTATGCCTATTCATGGTAATAAAATTCTTATTAATTATCAACAAAAAAAAAAAAAAAGATAAAAACTACTCCGATGACAATTATCAAGTCTAATCCATGATTGAAATAGTCAAAATAGGACCGAGGACAAGATCAGCTTCTAAGATTGAATTTTAGGTGAGAAATGAGAGGGCTGAACATCATGGAAATAAGAATGAATGAAAGAGTTGGCCATGTGAACTCACTTATACTCAGAAGATAAAGAAAGATTCTACTACCTGAACTTGAAAATTCTAATAAAGTTTATTGACCAAGGAATTTTCTAAGTGTTTAGCCGGGTAAAAGATCAAAATATAACTTTATGACTAACAACAGTACGTCTCACAACACAAATACAAAATTTAGCAACAATTACCCCACTTATTCCACAATTCATATTTGACTTTTGGCAATCCATGAGATACACATGAACAATATTAAATGTAAAATATTATACTATTCCTTTTCACTTTCCTTTTCCAACATCAACAAATTGGCTACAAAAATCACCAAAGAAAAATGCACACATCATTGCAACTATAATCTATAACTGAACAAAAGTAATCAAACAAAGGATCATGGTCAGCAAGAGCTCGACCCAATTAAACAATAGACAAGAAAAATTGAGAAAACCTGTAAGAACAGGAAGAGCAGAAGTTGATGTTGACGTTGCTACCCAGGCCAATACCTCCAGGGCTGCTCGGTTTCTGCGTTTCACCGAAACCGTGTTAAATACATAGAATATTATACGCATAAAATTACATAAATAATCAAAAACATACATCATAAATATATCCAGGCGCGCACACACACACACACATATACAATAAATTTGAAAATATTGGGAGACCTGAGTTGGGAAATCAAGGGGTTGATGGTGGAGAACCGGTTGGGGTTTGGGCTGGTGATGAGATTGAGGAAGATGATGATGATGATGGGTGGGTTTGGGAGGTGGGGGCGTGAAGAGGTTTATGATGTCTGTACACAACAGGAAGATCGGAAGCCCCAACAGAAGCAACTGAGCTCGATCCATTGGAATGCCTCGCTCACGAACACAGCAGATACAGAAAGAGAAACAGGAAGGAGAGATCGAGGGCAACGGAAATTTCAGGCGAAGTGAAAGGGCAATGAAGTCTCGGGCATTGCAAATTTGCAAGGAACTAAAAGTTTTTGTAGCCGAAAACGGCAATTTTTATTGTTGCAGTTTAGAAAATGTCGTTTAAGATATAAGCTCCTTACCCATTTTACTAGGAAAAATTCATCCTCTTAAATTCTTGTCACCTATTTCTTGTCACCTATTTGATATCTTAATTATTATTATTATTTTCTTAATCTCTTTGAAACTCTTCGTTTTCATATTATTTTCTTTCTCGTTTTAATAAGTTTTTTGTTTTTAGACTTAAAATATATTTATTGATTACTGTTGTTGTCTTTTGTGCATATATCTACTTGGATATCAACATATTACTTCGGGTTCCTGTTTTAATTTTTTCTGTTTCTCTCTCCAGCAAAAACGTTATCTACCTAAGGCCCAAAAATCTTATATCCTCCGTCCACAGTGTGGCTAGAGCTTCGGCTCCACCCGTTTTCCTCCCGTCTGTATAGTCCTCACACTATCCTACCGTATTTTTTTTTTATAATTTTTCCTTCATTTTTCGACTATAGCATGGAGAAGTACCGAACTATTACTTTTCGACCTCCCACGACTACTATGCAACGAACAACAAGACTTCCCAGGCACCTATCCTTCGGATAGCAGAAGCAAATAGTCGAAAAGAGTGGTGCATGCATCTCACGCTCGGCCCAAACCGCACGTGAGATCCACGTGCCGTTATACGAAGAAAAACCTACTGCAGTCACGAGTGACATTTTTGAGGTCAACAGTTTCGGACCTCTTAGATCTGACCAACCTCTACTCTCTTAGTGTGGTGCATATAGTTCTTGACAGTTATCCGTAGGCGATTCGACGCTTCTTTCGCTTGCTAGCTTCCTATGTTATTGCTTCTCTTAACCAATGATCAAGGAAAAAAGGTAATGAAAGTCTCATTCAATCAGTCCAAATCAGCGACATGTAGCACAAATCTATTTATTGCGACTTGCGGTCGTACTATTACAGCTTGTTTATTGAATTATATCAAAATCGCTTTAGGCATCATCTCCTTATGAGAAATAGATGGGAGTCAAATCATTGGCCCTTTTTTTTCGTGTTGTATTAGATGGTCTATGATGAATGTTAAAGCTTTCTACCTTGTTATCTCTTATATCCTCCAATTGTTTTATATATTTATACTATGCTTGCTTAAAAAAAAAACATATTACTTCAACAAGTGCATATTTTTATGTTATTTTAGGTTTTGTAAATGAGAAATGAATTCAGGACCCAAAAAGTGTCTCGAATGAGTTCTTTTTCTTTTTAACTTAGTGATTAAGTAAGTGTTTTTTAATGATGTTGTGAATTTTTTTATTTTTTTAAAAATATTTATGATGATTAAAAAAATACATGAAAAAAAAAATGAAATGTACTTTTCAAGACATCTATTCAGGAAGTGTAGTGCTACTCTTTGTAAATATCTCTTTTGTTTATAACCTTGACTCAATCCTTTTTGTTGCTTTCTTTTTCTTTGTATAATTGTTATTTTTCAAAATACTTTGAGATGGAGGTAGTGAAAGTTAAAATCCTCAATGAAAAAATCAAAAATAATTTTTTCATTGATATGACACAAACTTTAATCTTTTGGATAAAGGGAAAATCATAGCATATCATATCAAAAAGTCACCTCCAATCTTAATTAGTTATCATTCTCACGAGTGGTAAATGCCCACATAAGAGCAAATGATATTTTTTTTCTGAGATATTCTGCTCATAAGCCGCACTCTCTCCACACACTTCATGCGAGATTTTTTTTTTTTTTAAAACTCAACACATGGTGAGCTGTGGCTGTAACACACAGTAGGCTGTAAAAAAAAATTGGTATTTTTCCCCCACCGATTGTCACACAAAAATTTGAACAACAGGTTTGGATTCTGGCTCTAGCCCATCTTGAAATCGAACCTCATCACCACCCATTTTTCTCCATCGAATGGTTGGATTGGACTTGGTTTTTGTTTTGGCTCATCCCTTTAAACATCCTCTTTTTTTATTTTTTTTTTCTTTGGTTTTTTGTTTTTCCCGTGGCAGGTGTGTTCTGGCCTATTCGGGATGTAAGTGTTTCAATCTCTCAATATAATCATCATCACAAAAATCTAGCCAAATTAAAGAATAACTATCGTATACGAAACATGTTCTGAATTTTCCAATAAAATCGTAAAAGATTAATCCGTGAATTTTACTCATCTCCTCCACAATCTATCACTTGGAATTCCAATTTTTGATCCAAATCCCCAAGACTATAAGCCATCCCCAACAGTAGATAAAAGAAAAGTCGTCCAAATGTAGAGAGTAGCACGAGGAAGAAGGGAAGGCAGTTTGGCAGAATGTATACCAAAATCCATTGGTAGTCAAGAGATACACCCCACCCTCCCCGGATGACCAATATTAATTAAGAGACGCGTTAGTGCCACCAATTCATATTCACATAAGACTCACTGTTCAAATGCATGCTGAGATTTTAGAGGACGGATTCCCAATATAATAGGATCATGATGGCTGAAAGACACCCCCATAGACTAGACTAGCATTAAACAAATGTGCAATGAAATACTCATGGGCAACTTTTCTTTTCAACGTTAGATATAATCATATAAGCGTTGTATATTTTTTTAGAAAAAGAATGAGAAATATTATTAAAAATTTAATGGATTAATTATACTTTATTCTCTCAAATTTTTACTCAATATATAATATGCATTTGAAATTAATAATTGTATTAAAGTGGATCTTTAAACTTTTAAAACTTTCTAATCCCTCATTCTGTCTACCGGTAGCGTTAAATCTAACGAAAATTTACTACACATGCTGCTCATGTGCATAATATTCATTGTAAAGATGTAATTTTTATTTAAATTATTATAATTGACCATATAAAATATAAAATAATATATACTATCAATTAATAATAAATCATAAATCATTAAATAATTTTTTTTATTAATTTATATATAGTTAATGAATATCAAATAATTTTATTGTGTACATAAATTATTCATACTTACTTACAATTTAGGTATAAAATAATTTTATATATAATTAATATTAATTGATAGTATATATTATTTTATATTTTATATAATCAATGATAATAAATTAAATAAAAATTATATATTTGTAGTGAATTTTTGTTAAATTTGACGCTACTGGTAGACGGAAGGGAGGATTAAGAAGTTTTGAAAGTTCGAGAGTCTACTTTGATGTAATTATTAGTTTCGAAGGCACATTATAAATGAGTGAAAGTTTAAGAAGATAAAGTATAATTAATCCAAAATTAATTTTTCGTGTGAATCTTATATTTATTCGTTTTTAAAAAAAATACGCGACACTTATATATTTTATAATTATAAATATCATTTTTATGTCAAATATGTCAAATAATATAATAACGATAAACACATTTCACGTTTGCCACATGGCCTACTCCTAAGAGGCTAAGATCACCCCACCGGCCATCAATTACCATCTTCAAACTTCAAAGTTAGGTCAAAACGGAACAGCAACTTTGAAAGAGCAAGTTCCCACGAACCACACACTCACAAAGTGAAACACGCCCTGATATGCGTGTGTATATATACACCATGTTCAGGCGATGCAGGTAGATTAGATTAACAGAGAGGAGAGAGATACCGAGAAAGTAAGGGAAAAACTTGAGGTCGTTGTTCAAAGACGGGTGCAGAGCCATACTATAGTCTTGTTTACTATTATTATATTCTTCCACTATATAGATTTTATATTTCAATTTGTATTGTCCTTGGATATATTTTACTTTATGAACTCTTTCTGTTGTTTGTTTTGCTATATATAAGGCCTTTTATTTCTCCCTCCCTCTCTTCTAACTTTCTCTCTCCTTAACCTGAGAGAGACGAATAGAAGAAAACCGACACCACAGAAACCCTGGTGTGCTTTCCCTCTAATGGCGAGCTGGGTCTTATCAGAATGTGGCTTAAAGCCTCTTCCTCAAATTTTTCCCAGACCCACAACCGGACCCGTCTCGTGCAAGCCCTCAAAGATTAGATTTTTGCATTCGAACAAAACTGGAACAGATCTCAAATTTCCTTCTACGAAGATTTTAACTAGGTGTTTTAGAGAGAGAAACTGGGGGCAAAAAGTGAGTGCTCCACTGAGAGTTGCTTCTGTTGAAGGAGACGAAGAGCGGGAAAAACGAATCGATGGCGCTAATGTGCTCAAAGAACAAGAAGAACAACCGGAGTTCGACCCCAGCGCGCCGCCACCGTTCAAGTTGGCTGACATTAGAGCCTCCATTCCGAAGCATTGTTGGGTAAAGGACCCGTGGAGGTCCATGAGCTATGTGGCGAGGGATGTTGCGGTGGTTTTTGGATTGGCTGCGACCGCGGCTTATTTTAACAATTGGTTTGTTTGGCCTCTATATTGGGCTGCTCAGGGGACTATGTTTTGGGCTCTCTTTGTTCTTGGCCATGACTGGTAATTACAATTTAAACTCTTTTTGATTTCGTAGTTACAGGATGTCCCTCCATGCGTTTTTTCATTGCTTGGTTTGTGGTGCTTGATTTGGATGCCAATTTGTAGGTTTTCAAGTAATTGATCTTTCACTTGATTCTGCAGTGGTCACGGGAGCTTTTCAAATAATCCCAAGTTGAACAGTGTTGTGGGGCATCTTCTGCATTCTTCAATTCTTGTACCCTATCATGGATGGTATGTCCTCAGTCCTGATAAAAATCTATGTTTTTTCTCTCTTTTGTTCTTCTATTGTTGTTACAATCCAACTTGTTTTGACCTTTATTTTTTAGGAGAATTAGCCATAGGACTCATCACCAAAACCATGGGCATGTTGAGAATGATGAATCATGGCACCCGGTTTGTAATTATCTCTGTTTCTGTTTTCGTCTTCTTTTTTTCCCCTAGAAATAGCTTATTTTCAAGCTGAAAGTTTCCATGTTATTCCTGCAGCTGTCGGAAAAAATTTTCAAAAATTTGGACAACATTACCCGGACTTTGCGATTTACTGTACCTTTTCCGCTATTGGCATACCCTTTCTACCTGGTAAGCGTGTGGCGTCATGGTTGATTGGTTTCCACCGGCCGGTCTAATTCTAAGAAATTATTTGCTGAATGCTGAGAATTTATATTGCAGTGGAACAGAAGTCCTGGGAAAACTGGCTCCCATTTTGACCCAAAAAGCGACTTGTTCGTTCCCACTGAGAGGAAAGACGTGATTACTTCCACTGTCTGTTGGACGGCAATGGCTGCTCTGCTTGGGGGGTTAGCCTTTGTAATGGGCCCCGTTCAATTACTTAAACTTTATGGTGTTCCATATTGGGTAAACCCTGTTTCATTAATTATATATCTGTCAATTCTGTTGCAGAAATATAAAATTCTATGCAGTGGGAATAGGAAATGGAAAAAAGTTAATATTTTCCAATTGTAGAGTTAAAATCTGACTTTGCCTCATCCATAGGGTTTTGTTATGTGGCTTGACTTGGTCACCTACTTGCATCACCACGGTCATGAAGACAAATTACCATGGTATCGTGGAAAGGTATGGTTTTTGAAGTTTTATGCTGCTGCTTTTGTATTTGTTTGTTTGTTTGTTTGTTTGTATCGTGGAATGGCATGGAAATATGAAAGAAGAGGAACGATGTGCCTAGAGTTGTTTGATAAAAAAAAAAGAGAAACCCAAGGATATTTTGTTTGATTTTAAGTTTGTATTATGGCGTTTTCTTTCGGTGTGTTAAAGTTTCCTCCATCATATTGCGACAGGAATGGAGTTATCTAAGGGGAGGGCTTACAACGATTGATCGGGACTATGGATGGATTAACAATATACACCACGATATTGGAACCCATGTCATACATCATCTTTTTCCTCAGATACCACACTACCACTTAATTGAAGCTGTAAGTATCTGTTTGGTGTGATAAAACAAGTGATCATTCACAATTGTGGGATGTTTTCCCCCAATACCTACAGAATTTTGATGTTCATTGTTGTTCCAACTTGCAGACTGAGGCAGCTAAGCCTGTTCTTGGGAAATATTACCGGGAGCCAAAGAAATCAGGACCTCTGCCTTTTTACCTAATCGGAAGTTTGATAAAAAGCTTGCGACAAGACCACTATGTTAGTGACAGTGGGGATGTTGTGTACTACAAAACTGACCCCAAGCTTAGTGGCTCATCATCTAAGTGAAGTAAAAGCTTCCAGTTCATTCTTTTATTACAACACAAAGAGGTACTCAAGCCATCCATTTGACCCTGGATTTCCTTGCTTACCTTGATCTATCGTACTTCAATTTGGCGTAATCCCCTTATGGCATATGAATTTCTCATGCCAAGGGAGAGCTAATGCCTGACAACTATGATTATAACAGCTGCATGTTTTAGAGCACAAGCCATATGCATATGTCATTATCAAAACTGGTACTGTAATAGGGAAGGAAATATGTGTATCTAATTCTTCTGGGGGAAATAATATCTATCCCTCAGCAATTATATTATGTATCATTTATAATTTCATAATTGATGAACAGCCAAGGGGAAAGCACTGAAGTGAAAGGATAATGATTGTGTTTGAGATACTAAGTCGCATGTTTTTGTCCCTTTTTTTTTTTTTTTTTTAATTATTATTATCTTTTTTGGTGGTTTGTTTTTGTGGTTAAGAAGAAAGCACGTAGTTCATGTCTCACCTTAACTTTTGAGGGTTGGCACTTTCTCCAAAAACTAGAGTTTTTCGAAACTTTTCTTGATGAGGGGTTGACATCAGCCACTCATCAAATTCTTAGAAGACAGCTTCCGAGGATGGCTGCTTCATGTTTTCCCATAGAGCTTATTGCTCATTTCTATCCAAAGTGGAAACTGCGAAACCAGGAAAATCTGAAACGTAAGGTGGAAATATTGCCAATCACTTTGTTCCTATATCACTATTACTGACATGTAAGATTACGTTGTCGTTTGCGAGTGGTCCTCACTAGCAAGTTGCTAATTTACAAAAAAATTGACACCATCCGAATGATATCTATACATTCAGAGAACAACGACTAGATGAGATAGTTTTAAATAAAAGTTAAAAGTTGAATAAAATATTATTAAAATATTATTTTTTAAATATTATTATTATTTTAGAAATTAAAAAAGTTGAATTAGTATTTGAAAATGTTGAATATTATATTTTATATAAAAATTTAAAAAAATTATAACGATGAGATGAAATACTTTCTAACATTACCAAGTTTTCAAAGATTTTGGGAAACTGAATAGTAATTTTTATCGGTAGAATTTTGGGATAAGTTTGTTTCTGCGTTTGAAATTTCGGATTGGGGCAGGATGAGATGTTTGTGCATGCATATGTTTTAACGTCCAAATCAATCAAACCGACTGGAATCGACAATAAAATCGATTCAGTTGATTTTTATTGATCAGTTTAGGTAGCAGGATACAGACGTGACTATCTTACCACTTTTTAACGAAAGATTCAAAACTCATACGAGTAATTCTATATATAATTACGAAATACATAAATATTATGTAATTATTTTTTTAAAAAAAAGATTTATTATTAAAAAATTAATTTTTTTTTATATAAATTTTATATTTTATTCATTCTTTTCAAAACGATTATGCGACGATTACATAATTTACAATCGCAAATATCTTTTCTCATAATATATATGCTAACGTGAGTCCGGATCGTGTAGCACGTGTTTCTTTTCATCCTATAATCTCAAAAAGAAAATCAGCATTATTGCTGGTTTTATCGTAAATCTCGCATTTATCATTATGTAATAACAGTTTCAAAGTCCTGGAGAAGCCAGTAAAAGTTCCTCAAATATTTAAACCAGAAGACGGTAATGTATCCAAGTCATGTTTGCCACAATCAATCAATCAATCCATGAAGGCACTCTGAAATCATTCCCTTCTGGAGCAACCTCAAATATACTAATAACAACCTAAGCTACTCATATGGCCATAGTTTGCAATCTTATACGCTTCTACTACTTTGCTGATCCATGTTCAAGCATATTTCACTCTCTGTCAATCCTTTAGGTAAGAGAAGCTTCAACAGTACGCCAACCCCCAATTACAAGGCATCAATGCTGAACAACTGATCACTCTTTCTCGAGCTGTTGCATTGAACTTTTGATTCTTTGAAGCAAGAATGCTTTAGGATCCATTTTAAAAGTGAATCTAGTGATGAAGAAAATGAGGAAGGTTTAGAAAACCTGCAACATGTTCATAATGAATTGGTTGAAGAGGTTTCTAAGCTGAAGAAATTGAATAAGAGACTTTTGAAAAAGTTGAATCATTTTAATCTTGATAGGGAAGGCTTGGTTGCAAAAGTGAATGAATCACATGTTTTAATTGAGAATCTTAAGTCTGAAAATACTCTGCTTATTGAACAAAATAAAACACTCAAGAGGCTTAAAAATCTCATTGACCATTTAAGCAAATTCTCAAGTGATAAGCTTGACAAGATTAGGGGTTAAGAAAAAAAAAAAAGGGTGAATCGGTAAACCGGACCGGACTGAACCGAACCGGTGGGTTTGGTTTGGTACCGGATTCGGTCTGGTCTGGTACCAGTTCTATTTTTTTCAAAACAGGTAAAAATTGGTCCGATTCTTGTTTTCATTTTTTGGGACAAATGAATTTCTTCCCAGAAAGCTGTTCGAATGCCAACAAAAAACGTTTGAACGGATATGTATGTTCAAACATATCATACATGGGTGGTCGATCGATTCTAGTCTGTTTGACCAAATATACATGAGGGAACGTTCTAACAAACAAATTGATGGTCGAACATAAATTATATTTTTACAATTTACGGATTGAGTAAGCTGTTCAAATGTTTAATGAAAGGATTGAATGATTTGCCAGTTAACAGCCGTTCAAACAGTTTATTGTGATGTTTGAACGGTTGTTTGCGATGTATCATGTTCGAACATTTTATGGACGTTTGAATGGTTAATTATTTATTTTAACCAAAATTTTAAAACAAAATAGGCATAATTAAATAATATTAAAAAAATACATTACAAATTATTCAATACAAATAAAAGTAATCATAAGTCTGAACTAAATAAATAAAATACTGATAATACTAATAATGTCATCAACTTTATAATTAAATTCCAAAATTATGTATGCAAAACACGAAAATTAGTTGCTTGGAGGCCTGAACTATTGCATAAGCGTCTGCATTTAGAGTTGCATCTCTCTCTTGAACTCTTGTTGTTGTTCTTGTTGCTATTTGATGTGCATCTCCATGTCTGCTTGTTTTACCAATTGAGCCTCTAATTTATGTTGTCTTGCAATCAATTGTTCGATCATGTAATTCGCATTCTCTAATGCTATAGAAGTACTTGACTTTGAGAAAGAGGTAGAAGGCTTTACACAGTGATCCAAACCCCTCAAATATCCTGACAGAACTTGTGTAAATATTTAACCATCATTTGTTGAGAAATTTTGATCTGACACAGTTTCAGCACGCAAGTCAACCATTTTATCCTACACACAACATAAAGAATTAATATGTTTACAAATATTCAAATATGTTTAATTAAAACAGATTATAATACTTACATAATTTTCACGATCATTGGGATGAGTCTACTCTCCATTACGATCAGTATGTCATGCAATATATAATTTTATCAGATCATAATTGGTATTTGACTCTTGCTACAAGAAATATTTTTAAGATATAAAGTCAATATTAAAATTAGTACCTCCAAAAAATAAACTATATAAAATAAAAAGTATATTACCAATTTCATAGAGAGGTGATAGAAAGATATTGAGCCTGCATGATGATAAATTTTTAACTTAGATCTATTTGTTTTGTTTATAGAACTTTGCTCCTGCATAGAAGTTGTAAATATTAGTAAGCGAAAATGATAAATAGGACACGTAAAGAATTCATTTAAATGATCTTATATGATAGATCATTAAATATGTCGCAAATTTTTTTTCAATCAGAAGGTCAGACATCCTGAAAAGGATGCTGGCGTGCATCTTACCTGCGGAATGTATTACACATAAGTTCATCGGCAATCTTACGCTTCTCTTTTCGACAAAAATTTAGTTTGAAGTCATCATTGAAAAAAAAATATTCACAGATATTATCACTTAGAATATTAAATAATATAAATATAAATTCATTATTTAAATATTACGTACCAAACAACGCTTCTTGATAAGCTCTTTCACATATGAGACTTTATGCTATGAACTCATAGCCAAATGTGTTTAAGTCCTTGTAAGAGCACTCACATGCGATACAAGCCAAGCTGCTTGTAGTCACTCACCTCCAGTATGTTCGTCAGGAATGTTAACCTTAATCTTACCTATTTTTTACTATATTTCTCCAATGTCACGTCACTAGTAGTGCCTCGACCTTGACGAGATTGTACTCTTAACTCTATAAAATATTTAGTTATTTATCTTGTATCAATTATCAATTATCTTAATTGAAAAAAATGAGTATTAGATTAGATATGTACCTTGTTTTGTAGAGTCAATTTCTAATAGTGAATTAGACGGAGAGCTAGGAACAGGTGGAGATGGGATGGAAACTTCATTCCTCTTCAGTGACATAATTTCGAGATGCTGTGTAATGTGAACACAAAACCGATCAATCATCAGTATCAGTTTCATTTATAGATTCACTCTTATCATATGTAGATACTTCAGATGACTCAATATTTTGCTCAACTGTCGCATCAACAATTTCAACCTCAATATCTTCCCTATGTGATGGGATCACCTCATACCAGCTCAAATTTACAATTAAGTTAAAGACGAGTTGACTCTCTTGGTATGCTTCTTGAATAGAGGGATCATATTCATCTTTATATTGTCTCTACGCCTTATGGATAACGTCATATATATTTCTTAAAGAAAATTTTTATACTACTCACCATACATTTCCTAACTCAGGATCGTCTAAGTAGAATAGTTAAGATGTTTGGGAAGCCAAAATAAAGTGATAATCTTCATACATTTTTTTTTTATGTATTAATACTCAGAAAATATTTATCATGGCGCTCTCCCTTGGAGGATTGCCTACATCCCACCAATGACATTTAAATAGATACACTACAAGCTCTCCCAAATATCTTATTCCAATTATATTGACAATAACCCCATAAAAAACAACGTTGTCTCCTTCATGATTTCATTCCACTAGGACACCACTATTTTGTATTTTTATATAGCGTTCTTGATCCATTATATGATACCTACTTCCTCGAGAAATACATGCAGAATATGGAGCAACGCATCTTGAGAAGTCACCGCTAGTGCATACAGTTTGTCCAATATATAATTTGGATTACTCGCATGCAAATTTACAACCTACATATTAAATAATGCATAAACATCTAAAAATAAATAATCCAATGTATTTTTTTAATTTAGTATAGACTTGCATATGTAATGTAATTACCTGTTGTTCAAATCATTCCGGGAACTCCTCTTCATGTTTCTGGTCTATATCATTTACTCACAGTTCTTTGAACACATTAATATGATCACCGAAATTAAATACTACCAAAAAAATTATATTAATAAAATTTTATAAAATAAATTACAATATTAATTAACAGATAATGTGAACTTACTTCAAGTGGCTCTCTATCTCGAGGCAATTGTTTAGCACGTACCACTGAGTTTTCTTGAGCTCTCTTCCACACAAATCATAACCACGCGCTGCACCAAGTGGACATAGTTGTTGGGAAAACACAGAAAACTCATTTCGATGTCTTGCTTGTCAACATCAAAGTTTCTTTCCAGCTGATCAAATCTCGTGTTAACACCTTGGAAGTATTTGGAACAGAATATATGTCACTCATCATCAATATATGTTTATGCAATTGATCCTTTTGGACGGGCCATGTTATCCATTGTGTGTTTCAACTTCCCAATGAATCGTTCAATGGGATACATCTATCTATACTGGACTGATTTTGCGAGTCGAGCCTCACGTGGCAAATGAATGGCTAAGTGAACCATGACGTCTAAAAATGATGGTGGATAAATACTCTCTAGCTTACATAATATTATAGCAATTTCTTGTTCCATACGATCTAAAACTTCTACATTTAACGTTCTAGTACAAAAGTTTTTTTAAAAATGCACCAAACTCATTCAAAGTCACCTGCACATCTCTCGTCAAGTACTCCTGGATGCCAACAGGCAAGATACGTTGTAAAAATATATGACAATTATGACTTTTTATTCCAGTCATTTGTTCGCACACAGTTTGTTAGATTCAAGGCATACCCGTCCGGTAATTTAATTTTTATCAACCACTCACAAAATATAGCTTTTTCGTTCCTTGACAACGTATACTACTCAATTGACATGTAGACAGACGAACCACTTTGTTATAAATGCATTTCCGGACTTATTCCTAACCGTTTCAAATCTTTCCGTGAGTTTATAATATCATTCGTTTTGCTTTCAATTGACATCAATGTTCTCAACACAGACTCAGATATTTTTTCAATATGCATAACATCGAGACTATGCCACAATTTTAACGTTGACCTGTAGGGGAGTTTAAAAAATATATTCTTCTTCGTCCAATTCAACTCAGTTGCATTTCGTTTCCTCTTTCGTTGTTTTTTTTTTATCAAAATCATTAGTTTTGACATCTACAAATTGTACAAGTACATATTCGTCAGAAAAAATATGGTGGAGGGTGCCCCCATTCAACAATGTCATCAAACATCTTAACATTTCCACGCCATCTATAGTCATCAGGTAAAAATCAACGATGACCCATGAAGCATAGTTTCCTCCCATACATAAGCAATTCAGATTTAGTATGTTAGTTACAAGTTGGACATACCATTTTCCCCTTAGTACTCCAACCTGACAAGTTTCCATAAGCAGGAAAATTATTTATTGTCCATAACACGGCAGTATGCATTTTGAACAACTTGCTGGTTAATGAATCGAATGTTAAGACCACATTCTCTCACAAATCTTTCAATTTTACAATCAGTGGCCGTAAGTGTATGTCTATATCATTTCTCAATAATCTCGGATCTGGAATGAGCAAATTCATTATGAAATATGGATCTTTCATACACTTTCACGGTGGTAGATTGTACTGCATAAGTACAACAGACCAAGTACTATGAACACTCATTCAGTTGTTCATTCTCTCCCCAAAATAACACAGTCATTCTTACATGCATGTATTACGTTGTAGTCAAACACGAGTCCACTTTTCAATTATTTTGCTTCATAAAAGTTGCGGGGTAAAATATTGTCTATGGAAGTGCCTCTTTAAACAGTTCGAGCAACATATTAACAACCTTAATAGATATTCGGCACATGAATTTTATATGAAACAGTCTAACTGTAAATGACAACTTGCTATGCCAACTTCTACATCCTGGATATAACTCACGTTGTGAATCATTCCACAAGCGTGTAAAAGTGTAACAACCCGCATCATTTGAATTTGATGCGTCCGCATCACCTTTATCCATAAACATTTCCGCACTAATGTCACTCAACATTTGCTCCATATTCTCTTCATATTCATCACCAACAACCTTTGAATGTACATCTTCATTAATGTCTTCTTCTTCATGTCGAGACTTGAATAACTCTGCATATGGTTCTCCGTGTAAGACCCAATCAGTACAACTTTGGTCAATACCTTTGACAAACAAATGTTCTCTCACCAAGTCTATCTTATGAGAGCGTAAATTCTTACATTTTCTGCATGGACATCTAATATAACCATTACTATCAACTGTACAAGATGCGAACTCCAAAAATTTCTTAACACCTTCAGCATATATATTGTAGTCTTCACTCAACAAATCTCTAACTCACATCCAACTCTTATCTATGTCTAATACCTTATTGCAAACAGTCACGTGTATCAACAAGTAAGCATTTGTCTAACATATTGTGCAATTTCTTCATTTCACTTGGTAGTTGGTCATATCTCATACGAGATTGTAAAGTCATAATTGTCAACCTACCAACTATTATCTGTCACATCTAACAAAATTTCAGCAGCATCTCACTTTAACTGGAATTGCATATTGAGATAACAATATTGGAAAACTCTACCATAATCATGATGTTGGACACAACAAATATAGTTCGATAGTTTGCGACAATGATCTTACAATTCCAAATTATCCACTCTGGACAATTCAAGAGTTATCAAGCAACCGTTCAACATGATTGATAACTCTCGAACGGGTCTAATGGTTATTTCAATGCGACATACAAGATACGATAATATCACACAATAACAATACAAAATACGAGAATACAATTAAACAATACAAAAATATGTATTTTAAGTATTATGTATTTATATTATTTTCATATTAGGTATTAAGTATTTTTTAAGAGTATTCTCATTCTAACTATTCTAATTAAATATGTTAAGAGTTTTTTAATATTATTTATAATTTAAGTATTAGTTATTTTTTAAGTATTAATTATAATTTTTTCATTAATTATTTTTTATACTATTCTTATTAGTATTATGTATTTTTACTATTGTTTTTTATTATCTTCATATTAAATATTAAGTATTTTTTAAGAATATTGTTTTATACCATTTTCATTCAGCATATATAAATCAGGAGTACAATCGTTCGAACCCTAAAAGTCTGTTCGAACAGAAAAATCCGTTTGAACGATCAATTATAGTGTTCGTTAGAATCCAGAAGCGAAATGTACACAAACTCAAAAATCAATTCAAAGATCAATTCACAATAGAGATAAACACACAAATACATCACTTAAATATACAAAACACGAACATACTTTCAAATTCGTGTGCAACTCCAAACACTTTAATAAACACCTACACAATATATATATATATATATATAAACTATAAAATGAATATAATGAAGAAAATTAGTTAATGTAAAACTATGTTTAACAAAAATCATACCTTTAATCAATACAAGTGTGCAGCCCTTTTTGTAATATACATAGAATAAAGGACTGTTGGAAGAAAATGGAGGATTGTGGAGGATTTCAAAGAGAAAAGTTTGACTAAAGTTAGGTTGAAGGAGAAGAATGGTGAAATGAGGGATTGACGGCATTGGGAGGGATTTATGCATTTTGAACTTATTACAACGCACATAAGTCGTTATAATAAGTTCCCTTGTATCGAAACGGCTTCGTGCGATTTAATGTTCAACTTATTACGGCAGAATAATCTGTCACCTGGGTGACCTCTTAGGCAATTAAGCGTTCGAACGACAATATTTTCCAGTTGAATGTGAAAAATTCATTGAACGGTAAACTTTTCCCGCTTGAAAATCTTCGCAGAAGCGTTCGAATGTACTACTTTATGACAAAAACCATTTGAATATTTACATGTCGTTCGAACAGTTTGTATTGTTGTTCAAACGTTTATGATAGATATTGAAATATGCTATAATGATTATAGTTATAATTTGTATTAGTATATAGTATATAGTAATCTTAAGTGTTAGTAGTCTATAGTATTACTAACATTATAGTATTATTATATTAATATATAATATTACTAACACTGTAGTATTAGTAACACTATAGTCTATAGTATTACTAACACTAACATTATAGTGTTACTAACGCTAGTATTACTAACACTAACACTATAGTATGACTAACACTATAGTATTACTAACACTAACACTATAATACTAAGAATACTATAGTCTATAGTATTACTAACATTATGTTAACACTATAGTATTAACATAATTTTTCCCCACACGAGAATGTTCAATGTGTTGCTTGCTACAACTACATCATCAATAGGCCAAACATTAGCTATCCTATCTAGATTCTAAGTCAATTTATGGCAGAACCAACCACTTTCCACCTTGCAGCAGCACATAAGGTGCTTAGATATCTGAAAGGAGATCTTGGTCAAGGGATTTTTCTATCAGCTTCATCACCTATTCAGCTAAGGGGGTTCTGTGACTTAGATTGGGCCTCATGTCTAGACACTAGACGTTTTGTAATAGGTTATTGCTCATTTTTGGGAGACTCACTGATTTCTTGGAAATCAAAGAAGCAAACAGTTGTGTCTAAGTCATCTGCAGAAGCAGAATATAGAGCAATGGCTTCTGCCACTACTGAATTCGCATGGCTATGACAAATCATCTCCTCATTAATCATCCTCAAGTTGTTGTTTTATTTTGTGATAACTAGGCTGCACTTCACATAGCAGCCAACCCTGTCTTCCACGAAAGGACAGAGCATATAAGGTTGATTGTCATCTAATTAGGGATAAAATTCAAGAAGGGAGCATAAGAACAGCTCATGTTTGCACCACCTCACAACTGGCAGATATATTTACTAAGGCACTCCCCTCTTATCTACTTCAATCTCACATCTCCAAGACGGGAATAGCCAATATCTCTCCTCCATATTGTTGGGGGGGGGGGGGGTTATTGAAGCATGATGACCATGCTCGTGTGCACCACCATCAAGATGAGGCTCTTGATGGTGCTGATATGAAGATGCAGCATGCAGAAAGTACCATGCAATAGACTGGTACAACCAAGTTGATGGAAAGCACAAATACAACAGTTAAAAGGTGTAAAGTACTGGCACAGAAAAGCAAAGCAACAAAAGGAAAGTATGTGGCGACAGATCAACCTCAAAGGTTGCACTGATTACACACGAGTAAATAAAGTGATGAAAGAAATGAAAAGCAATGTCAAAGGCATCAAACTGCAATAGATTGCTCGTAAAACAGTAGAAGATAAAAGGTTAATTTTAGGACTCTTCCTTTTAGTCCTTTCTGTTTTTCTGCAATGTATATATGTGTGTGTGTGTGTGACAAAACCTTGTATCAATTACACAATGCAATAAGAATCGAGTTTTGTCTCAATACCTCTTGTCTTGGTTTTTCTCTCAAATTCTTACAACTGACGTCGACATTGCCTTGCCTAGCTGATGAGTACTCTCTCTCTCTCGATTTCTCTGTCACACTCTGTTTGCTACTTTCTCTCTCTGACGTTCTCTTTCTAGCTAACACTTCTCTGTTTTGTGTCTTTGTTCATCACTATGTACGCCAAGCCATGCTGCCAAGCCTAAGTCGCACGCTACACACCCTTGCCTCCCCAAGCCTAAGTTGGATCATCATTAATAGTAGGTAAATCACTAGACTTTACTAGTGTTGAGTTGACGTTTGGGTTGATTGAATGTTAGGGATTTTAATGATTGTTCAATATTTTGTGAAAATTTGAGCATGTTGATTGGTATTGTTGGGAGGGAAAGACATTTTTCTTGAGAATTGTTTGTTTTTGCATTATGTACTTGACTCATGTTTATACATTAGTATAGGATTGATGGTTATTGAGTCAATGGACTCACCCCTTTATCTTCACTATTTTCTTAGACGACTTTTGTCACGCCTCAATTATTCTTAAATATAGGAGGTGAAACTACTGACGTCAGAATGGTAATAAAAAGGAGTAAGTTAATTAAAAACCTTCATGATAAACTGAGTTCAAACCATTAAACTAATTAAACTCAAACTGTTCTTTTATAAAATCCCAAATAAAATTCTAACAATTCTACAGATATCACTTATTCCATAGCTTTCTTTCTAATCGGCCATCCATGTGTCATCTAAGTCTCTTTATTGGTGTGCCCCTCTTTAATTTCTGTAAAATAAAAAAACTTTATATGTAGAACGTAAGTCAATGGCTTGGTATGTAGGATTGATTAAGCTAGGTGTAACATGAGTCTCATTGATAAATCAAGAATAAACTGAAAATTAAAAATCATAACTAAATTATGGTATTAACGTAATTAAAGAGCTAGTACAATGTAAAAAAGCACTTCCATAAATTTTTCTACACAGGGAACTATCCCTTCAATGGTAGCTATCATTCCCATAAATTTCTCTCCATTTGGGATTTACACTTTCTTAATGTCCTTCGGTGTACTTATCCTTCCCATTTTCTTATCTGTTTAGGGTCTACACATTTTCAGTGTCTTTCAGTATGGTTATCCTCCCCACACATTTCTCATTGAGCGGGTCTACACCTTTTTATTCTTCTGATTATTGCCATATATATATATATATATATATATATATATATATATATATACAGAGGCCAAAATATGATTGGCATGCATATGTACGTAGTAGTATCTAATGACTTTGTTTGCTAGCAGATCATGAAGAAGTAAAAGCACCTAATTTGTTTGGATTCATTGCAACTTTGAAAACAATCCCATCTTCTGTAGCATAAGACAAACTTTTTGCATTTCAGGCATACCCAATTTCATCTATCTTATATTGAGATTTGCTGCACATACTCCGTTACTTATAAAGACCACCCATTTATGCCATCAGACATGTCAAGAGACTCATATGAGATTAACAAGAAGGCAACAATTTCACTTCATAAAAAATAAATAATGATATAATAAAGCAAAATTAGGTTTCATAAAATAATTAAGCTATTGCGGGAAAAAAATAACGTATTTGCTCCTGTATAGGCACTCAAGTTTCCAAGCTGTCTAGTAGCTAGATAGTTCTACTAATTTCAAAAGAATTTTTCTCTAAACATGCATCCAACAACGCAAGTTAATCCAAAAAAATTTCCATTACCCACTAACGTAATATAAACATATATTTCAAGTTCCAATCAACTACAAACAACACGATGTAAACATATCAAAAAAATGAAGAATAGAAATAGATCACTTACCGAAATAGTTCCAGTTGAAGAAGAATTGAAAGAGAATAATATTTTGAGTGAAGAAAAATGGCAAAAATCGAAATTTAATTGAGTGCAATGGAGAGCTTCAAGTTGAGGGTATTTATAGGGATAACACCATTAACTTGGGGAGGAGACTGATGGCCTGGAATTAATAAGGAGCTATGTTATGAACGACGACAACATACATTATAATCTGAAGGTCGGGTTGGGGGAGCTCGAACATTCTGTAGTTACTTGGCATCATGTGGTGCATAATTTTATGGAGCTTAGAGAGAGAGAGAGAAAGAAGAACGCTAGAATGATTTTTTGTTTGTTTTCCAGACAGTTGGAAGAAGTGTACAGCCGAAGAGAGGAGATTTCACATTAGAGTTCAGTTTCATGTGTTGGTATCCTTTTAGTGAAACGGTGCACTTTAAGTGCAAATTCATCAGCTCCCAATCGACTAGTACTTAACAGGTCGTTCGGCTTGGGTTTTTCTTGATGGTATGAAGCTACTCTTCCAAACCTTAATGACTTGGGCTTTTACTAAAAAAAAAAAAAATTATTGGGTTGGGTATTAGAATTTTGATGGTTGTGACAGTTGGAATAGAGAGCACCTGATAAAATTATAAAAGAAATGTGAGACAAGTGCATGCCACGTGACATAAGTGGATTTGGCTAAATTAAGAGAAATTCTGTTAGCAGTTTATTTTACTTGGAAGAACTTTTGAAACATTTGACTTTGGAAGACTTTTGTATTTAAATTCTTGTTATTGTAGATTTCAAGTTAAAGGGTTCACCCCGGAAACGGGGTGTGACATATTGCATTTACTCTCTTGCATGGATTATCTATAAAGATAATGACAATGAGTAAGTTTTGTTATTACGTTTTGGGTTGATAGATAAGACTTAACTATAAGGATAATGGGTATATAAGAGTTGATAAGAGATTAAATTTATCTACAATACTCTATTTGATTAGATAAAATTGACTATTGGATGAAGATGGAGATTTGAAAAATGCAAAACTCGAAATTTGGATAAAGGCCACACTTTCTAGAATAGAATTCTAAAGAAGGGTTAGTGTTCCAATAGGAACTTGTTACGACAAGCCATTTGTAGATTTTCACGCATTTTGACATTAAAAAAGAGTTGATTAATTCAAGAATCTTTCAAGGAGCACGAAATTGGTTAATAAAATTACCAAATTATATATTGATAAGGTACCCAAGTGTGCCAAGAGAGAAAAGAGTTTCGGGACTTTTACAAGCATTATCGCTCTTGGATTTTTTGTAAACCACACATTGAAACAAGAATATTGATATTGTGAATTGAAGTGAGTTCAGCCACCAAATATTCTAAAAGAAGAATTCAAGTTTGAAGATTTTCAGAGCTGCTACTACAATAGGGACAAAACGGATCGTTTTGTAGTAGCCAGTAAAAGATTCATAATACAAAGGATTTGTAAGAAACTTACTAGTATTAATCTTCAAATAGTGGAATTGGTTTGTTCTGGGTAGTGTGCCTTGAAGTGGTTTTACCTTTAAGAGTTTTTTAAAAGGTTTTACTCCATCACCAAAATCCATTGTCTAGCAGTGGGTTTGTTTTCCATTATCATTCATATTTTTTTGTCTATTTCATTGCTAATATTTTACATGAATTAAAATTAGACAAAGAATTGTGACATACACATATTCACCCCCTTTAGGTGTTATTTATGGAAAATCTTATAATTACAAGATTAATCAGCATGATTTTAGAAACTCTATATATGGAATTTATTAATCGCATTATTTTATGAAATCTAAGAAAAAGGCACTTGTTCTACTATTGAAAGCCAATTAAATACGAACATCGATTTTTTTTTTGTTATTTCTTCTATTTTGTCGTGGGTTTTATATAGTCTTTTTTGTTTTTTAAGGGAAACTGTATCATTCATTCATTAGAGAAACTTATATTCAAGATTTGATACATTTTGAGATGTCCTCATATCAAACGTGACATCATAAATCAAAATAATGTATTTAAACCTCCACCAGTACACTATTTCCTTTTGTGACTGGTCTGGTATTCACTATTGGCAATACTCTCTACAGACAAATGTCCAAGAGACAACACTCTCTGCCTAAATAGAGACTCAACCTCATAGAAATAGAGGACAACCTCTACAGACAAACGTCTGAGAGACGAACATTTTTTTTTTAATTTTAATTAACAATTAGGAAAGTAGTAAGATAGATGTGAAAAATGACGGATTACAGTTTGGACCAATTCCGGTAGACTTCGAAATTTGTGACGACCCATGAAGACAACATACTTGTCTCTTTTTAGCCATAAAGGTCAGATCTGAAAGGTTTGGTTATAGCGAGTCCAGTAATCTGGCATGTGTGTCGAGAAGAGCAGTCGAAAGGGGTGGAGCGTGAGAACCACGTGCAGATGTGGGCGGCGCATGAGAACCATGTGCAGTGATTTTTGCAAAACTATCACTTTCCTTCGAACGATTTTTGATCTGTGAATCTGCTTGTGCCACGCGTCTCACGAAAGTTGTCCGAAAGCTATAGATCTGTCTTTTTTGAACTTGAAGAAATCAAAATAAAACTAAGCAAAAAAAACCTTGATAGACAAGGTGGGTGAATGGAGGAACCTTCTCTAACAAAAAATAAGATCTGGAGCTAGCCTTTAATTTTGTGTGTGTGAGAGAGAGAGGGGATATAGTCGATCTCTTATTATAAAAGAGAAAACGCAAGCCTTCTTTTTAATTTTTAGAACGTTTGAGCCCCAATTGTTGAGTTTTTTTTTTTTTTCCTTGTATTTCAATATTTATAGATGAGAAATTCTTTAGGTCCTGAATTAATGTCCCGAATGAGATTTTTTTTTTTTATCGAATGATTAAGAAAATATTTTTTTAATGATATTGTGAATTTTTATTTTTTTTTAAAAGTGTTTATGATGATTAAAAAAAATACATAAAAAAAAAGAAGAAAAAAAATTATACTATACGGGACATTTTTTGGGTCCCGAATTAGCAGTACCCTTTATAGATTGATAAACGTCTAGCTATATATGTATTTCATATATCTTGTCAGTATTAAAAATAAATAATAAAAGTAAAACTATATATAATAATATTTAAGAAGGGATCGACGCTGCTAGGACGACCGAAAATCATACTAAAGCATTTGTGTGTATACTTTTTTTTAATATTTTAAAAACACGCACAAATGCTATAAAAATAAATAAAAAATAAAAAAACAAATACATTTATCGATACACTTGGAAGCACATGATTCATGAGGCAGCTAGCTAAACATGCATTATCCTTTAAGACACGGGTGGGACGGTGCATGGAAGACAACCTTCTCTTGGGTGGTCGGTGCTCAAAGGGATGACTGACGTACGTTCCACTATTTGAGGGCCGGGGTGAGTACTGAGTAGTGAGGGTTGGAAATATTTTGTTAAGTTGCACGATGCTACTTTCGATTGTTATTGATAAGGGTGTGTGTGGATATTGAAGTGAGTTGAGTTGGATTGAGTTGTGATGATAAAATATTGTTAGAATATTATTTTTTAATATTATTATTATTTTAAAATTTGAAAAAGTTAAATTGTTTATTATATTTTGTATTGAGATTTGAAAAAGTTGTAATGATAAGTTGAAATGAGTTGAGGTGAGTTTGGTAACCAAACGCACCCTTAGCGTTTGAACATTAATTTTAAAACTAATATATATATAAAATGAAACCTTTTTCATATTTTAATATATTAATATAATAAACCATGAATTTATTTAATTAAAATGTTAGTTTTAAGCTTCAAACAAGTATAATAAATAAATTAACAAAAATAAATAAATTTTTAAAAACTAGAATAAAATAAGTTAATAACCAGTGAAAACTGAAAACCGATTGTTTATTGTACGAGTTAACATTGTACGAGTTCCAGACCAGCCTCGTGCATGCAAGCTCAGCTCGTAGTCAGTCCAAATGGCCCACCCATACCCAGATTTTAGAGCCCGAACCAAAATCGAAGTCGCAAAAGTCGGCGGATTGGAGTTAGTACGACATGGAAGACCTCGATCATTGGTCCGGACTTCGAAACGTTATACCAAAAAGTCAGCAATTTCGGCCGCGGTGCACGTTGATCATTATATTTCCAATAGATAAATTTAAAAAAAAAAAATGAATCTGTAAATAAAAAAATAAATGAATCACCACAAATACATTAATGTTGATCTCTAAAGAAGATTAGAGAAAAAAAAAAAAAGAATTAATTAAATAAAGGAAAGAGTAGAGACAAAGATATATAACTCGATGCATTCGCGGAAGAAGCCTATTTAAAAATTCTATTTGGTAATTCTGACCTTTGAACAGTCGATGTTGGAAAATAGGTAAACCAACACTCTCAATTAATATATTCATTGTCCAATCCGTCACATGTTTGCCGATAATCTTAGGGTTCGTTTGTTTTCAGAAATGAAATGAGATGAGATGAGATTAAAGTTAAAAAGTTAAATAAAATATTATTAAAATATATTTTTTAATATTATTTTTATTTTAGGATTTAAAAAAGTTGAATTGTTTATTTTATTTTGTGTGTAAATTTGAGAAAGTTATAATAATGAAGTGAGATGAGATGAAATGAGATGTTTCCTGAAAACAAACGAGACCTTAATTGCCATGCTGTTTCAAGTTTTAAAATCTCATCTTTGAAAGTGATTTCCAGTTTGTAAGGGGGTCATCAAACTCGATAAGCATGTTCTCTATTTTCAATCGAAATTAAGGATTGTTTGATGTTTAATAACAAGAAGAATGCTATGCATTAGTTACTATTTATTCTCACATTTTATATTTATAATTTTTTTATAAGGTGTGAGAGTGTTTTTTATAAAATGTGAAGTGTGAAATAATAAATAATAACTGATGAGAAGAATGTTTTGACAATTAAAATGTACGTCAATCTTATAAAATTTTCAAAGGAAAGACAACCCCATGAATTAAGATTTTTTTGTAAGTTCTTATTTGGACATTATATAAATATATTACATAGTAAGATAAAAATAAAATGATAATATATATGATGTATATCATTACTTTTTTTAAATAATCACACTATGTTAATCTTATGGTATGTCTGTTTATTTTCCAACAGTAAAAAAAGTATTTAGCTAAGAAAAACATTCAAAAGATTAAATTCTGATAATGAACCAAATTGATGTGTCAGCATTTCAAAATTCTTACGCTTCCTTTATTTTTCAAAAACATCTCATTTAATTATTATAAATTTTTAATTTCTAATATAAAATAAAATAAAAAATTTAATTTTTTTAATTTTAAATTAAAAATAATATTAAAAATAATATTCTAATAATATTTTATTTAAATTTTTAATTTTAACCTCAACTTTTTTTTTTATGTAAAAACAGAGAGCCCGAATTACAGTCCTGTCTCTAGTCGCGCGTACGTTAAGGCTAAATCAACGTAATAAAGAGTGGATGGCAGACAACACGGTGAGGGCTTAATTTGTCTTGATGTTCTTTATCGTACACTCTATACGCGACCTCGAGTGCGCGTAGGGCCAACATTTTTTGCTGTTCTAACGTGAATTCAACGACCAACCTAAACCCCAGCCATGTACTCATCTGCCGACATTATTCTTCCCCCCCTAAATTTAATGGATTATAGCTCGATCCCTCTCCATCTACCCTCCTACTATTATTTTATGCTTTGGTAACCTCTGTTTAGCTTCCTTAATCTCAATTATCTGCAACAATGTTTTTGCTGACAATTTTGAACCCTTCCCACCATGTTTCTATTTAAGTATTGCATGCCAGACTTTGCCTACCAAGGTAGCCGGCTACTGATCCATCTCTTTCCCTGAATGAACAATGACTGATTTTTCACGTAATGCCGATTCCGGGTGTTTCTCCGGCATGTTTGGCCGGAATTCATGCTTTAGGAGCCTCCCAACTCACCCAGCCGATAATGTTATTGATTCGAAGACAATCGACAAGTCTGACGATCAGAAGGAAAATCCGACAGCCAAGGCTAAAATCAAAGCTCCAGCTAGCCCAGGAGTCATTGCTCGACTAATGGGCTTAGATTCATTGCCGGAGACAATTTGGGTCCCTGGAAAAGTAACCTCTGATTCACTTGTGCGCAGTAGGTCAGTTAGTTTTGCGGATTATATGCTGCAGTTGGATATAAGCCAAACTCAGCATCGCCGGGTTAGAACATCGGTGTCGTTTCGGGAGGTTCCAGCGTTGCCACATCAACAGAATCGTGATCTCTTGGTTGTGTTTCTGGATAATGTGGATAAAACCAAGGGAAAGGGAACGAAGGTGAGAAAATGTGAAAGAGATTCTGGAGATTTGAAGCAGAGGAAGGCCGAGCAGAGAAGCAAGAAGAAGGAGAACACGAGGGAGATCAGAGCTTCTGTGAAGACGAAGAAGAAGAAGAAAATGGGGAATCAAGAAAACAACAGGATCTCCATGTTAAGGAACGAGCCTAGGAGAGTTGTCTCCACTAACCATTCTAACCGCAATACTACTGGATCTGCTAAGCGTTTGAGCCTTCTTCCAACTCACAAGAAGAATGAGGACAGAACTGATGTTGCAAATTTGAAGGAGAAAAGTCCACTCAAGCCGATAAATCAGAAGAAGCAATCTGTGGAAGCCAAGCCCAAAAGGAACAGAAAACCTCAGGGTACTTTAGCTGTTGAAGTAGAGCGTGATGAACGTCGTGACTCTCAAAATTCAAGTCCTATATATCTTCTTGAAGTCAATGATTCTGAAATGCAACAAGGTCATATATCAGTTTCTATTTTCCTGGAATTTTACCAATATTTATATATATGCATGTGTGTGTTATCATTTTCTAACTCAATTTCTGTTGATGATATTTGTTACAGAAGCTCAAAGGCCTCTGGAGTTGAATTTAAACCGAACATCTTCACCAAAAGTTTCTTATACGGATGATCTTAGAATAGGAGCAATCAACAAGGACTGCGACAACCAAATGGACATTCCAGAAACACAGTATTATGTGGACGTGGTAGGGCAGCTTTTTAGGATGACAGAAACGGATATTGAAGAGTCAAATTGGATAGCAAAGAATTCCCTTGGATTTGAAGGGTTTGAAGAGGTCTGCCAAGAGCTCGAGCGATACATTCTGGATGTACTACTAAACCAGGTTTTAGATGAACTTGTAGAGATTGATCCCTTTGAAAATCTGGTACATATAATGCTTGAAGAAGCAAATAAAAATTGGGTATAAACTCATGTGTCAAGTTTGCTTTTATTTTTATTTGTTTCTTTTTGTGCAAATTAACTTCGAGACTCGGAGCTTTCAGCTTTCACACTTCTCAGCTATTTTACATATTGGACATATATGATTCACGAACAATATTCGATGCTTTAACGTACGTGAAAATTAAACATCAAACGGGAAAATACATTAATTACGTACACCCGTTAATATATATATTGTTCGATCTATGGCTAGACATATAGTATTCTAAATTTACAAAAAGGAGATGATCAATATCCAAGATATATAGTACCGGACACAACGTAAAATGAAAAATAATTTTTATGATCATCTTTTGATTATTCACTTATGTATGTAGCATCAAATAAATGACAGGTAAGTATAAAATTTAAAACAAAAAAGTTATTTTTCAATCATTTGACATGTCAAAAAAACCCTTTAGAAGTCTTAATTATATATATGGCATTCAAAGTTTCAACTTTCAACCCAGAATCATGATCAATTAAATTTTCAAGTACCTCGCTACATATATATATATGAGGTGATCAAATGTTAAATGAAGTTAAATTTTAATTCGACCAAGTCTAGACAGCTGGAATGTAAGGAATTGCCATGCAAGCGGGTTTCTATTTTTATGATCATCACCAAGCAAATGCAGGAAAGCCCATGAATATTGATATACAGAAATGGGAAATAATGGTACTGTTTCTCAAATGTGTGCCTTTTGGAAGTACATAAAGAGAAGATCAATTAATTAGGAACAATTGATTCGTGATAGATCTAATTAACTCAAACTATCTCACTACTATACATAAATCATCTTATTATTATTCACAAAATTCTCATCTCATTTCTCAAGTTTCCCCTAAGTTCACTCAACTGCAACACAGAGAAAGTGGTGGGCTTGGGTTGTCCTGGAAAATCTCTGATGCCAAAGTTAGTGTTCTTCTTTAGAGAATTTTTCCCTAGAATCAGAGAGGAGAGTCTGTATTTTTAACTGGTGTCCGACTTTTATTGTTAGCTCTTTATTGGCTTTGCCCATTATCAACCCATTAATATTAGAAGTAGCTAGCTAGGATTTGAAGGAGATTGTCATGACTCTCGTAGAATCCCTAGCTATGCAATCTCCCACCACTTGCCAAAACACTCCGAGGATGAAGGCTGCAGCTCCTACAACAATACTATTTTGATAGAAACCAAATTTCAGCTCTACACTGCGACATTAAGGGGCTGTTTGGATAATGAGTTGATTTCAACTCATCTCATCTAATCATTACAATTTTCTCAAATTTTCAAACAAAATATAATAAACAATTCAATTTTTTCAAGTTCTAAAATAAAAATAATATTAAAAAACTATATTCTAACAATATTTTATTCAACTTTCAACTCTCATCTCATCTCATCTCAACTCAACTCAACTCATTATCCAAACCTCCCCGAAGTCTAATTCATATTTTTTAAAACTTGTCCACGGATTCGATTGGTTGAATTCAGGGCAAATCACAATATTTGAGATTACATTTGACGGCATCAAAATGAGTCTCTTAGAAATCTCAAACAGTTTGTTACACATATATGATCACGTACAGCCAAAGGCTAATGCCAATTTCAATATATCCATGACCTGGTTGGAATGGTATCTTGTTGCGGTATGCTCATATAGATTTCCCTTGATAATCTTTTTCTTTCCTTCTACTTGTTAATTTCCTAAGAGATTCATCCATTTTTCTTAGTTGTGATATGTTGTGTCACTACAACAGAAACAACCTTTTGCATTGAATGAAATCGCTGTGAAAATACCAAAATACGCCGCAAATAATTAATTCCATCCAAATCCAATTGTAACAAAATGGACGCAACTAGAGCGTCTTAAAAGTTTTATGGCAGCAAAACTTAGTGTGGGTCGCAATTAGCTCTAATATTTGTAGCAAATTTTGTCGCCACAAACATGTTTCAATTTAGATGCAAAAGAGTGAGTCGATGGTTTAAAAAAAAACACAATTGCAGTAATATGTCTATGCCACAATTGAAAAATATTGCCGTAAAATAGGTTTATTCTCAAGATATTTTTAGTATTACAAATAGATATCGCCGCAAGTATTTAATATTTGTGGTGAGAAAGATCTTCACAAATGTGCTATTCTTGTGACGCAAAAGATCGACTACATGGTCGAGAAATACATTTGTGACTAACTAATGGTGCTGCAAATATAAACAGTTTGCTAGGAAAAATGCATTGCCGACTCCGAAACTATTGTCGCAAAATACATATGAAAATTACACATCTTACATTATATTACAATCCATAAAATAATTACACAAAGTACTTGCTTTATATTCTAAGCAATTATATTATATTACAATGCATAAAGCAATTACATTATATTTGTGTGCAACTTTAGACTTCTCAATTAGGTACATCAAAGTACAAAATACATCAAAGTCCAACATACTTGCAGAAATCTTATCCTCCAAAGGAGTGAAAGCCATTTCAATATCTAGTTGTGTGAAAACTTCATATCAAAAACATCTGTAGAGATGAGATAAAAACTTGAATCACACACTTCATTGAATATTGCTAGAAATTTAAACCAAAGCACATCAACTTAGAACATCTAGAAAATAGATAACACAATATACCATTATAAGTGGCTTGCTCCTAGATTTGCCCAATAAACTGAAAATAACAAATAATACTAAAGCTGATAACATAACAGAATTTCAATTTGGTAAACATGCTGATAATGTAGATCAAGTAAAGCAAAAAAAAATGTCCAATAGATAATATACATAATGTTCCAACCAATGCTAACCAGTACCAGTTATTGAGATGTTGGAGGAAAATAAAATCAATGGTGATATCAATATAATTTTTTTTGTAAGTTAATATCAATATAAATTATAACTAGAAAAATGGTGTTAGCTTCTCTTACTTTACCAATCGTCAAGTCCTTTTGCACCCTTGAACAAACTAAAAAGGCCAAGCTAAGTCCAATTCCATCCACATCCAAAATCAAACACACATAAATCCTACTCCATCAAAAGTCATTAAAAAATAGATTTGAGTCTTGAGATAACCCACTTTAAACATCTACACCATGCATGTGTAAGGATACCATTGCAGATCAATTAAAAAATAGAATAATAACTAGAAGATATATGTCACAAGGAATATATGATACGAAAGATATACTTGAAGGCTTCATTAAAAGAAAGAGCAAGTTTATCAGCGGCTATTAGAAAAAAACATGATACACTACAACCCAATAAATTGAAAATAGCCGAGGATAGTGCATAGGAATGAGAGAAAAAACTTAGGTGCATGGCCCATCTATTTAAGTCAAGGCCTCCACTTGCAAGAAAAAGCAGTGGAAGAGTAAATAGAAACATTTTACTAAGCTTTTCTCTTGACTTTGGTTAAACTCTTCTCCCATTAACTGTTTGTCCAAAGAAAATTTAAAAATTGAACAATACTGTTATTGCTATCAGCTTAGCCATTAATCATAGCATCAACAATAACAGTAAAATGGGTTAAGAATAGCTCAGCTTAATGAGTTTGTACATATCCTATAAACTAAAATGATAGAATTTGTTTAGAGGCTTGTACATCTCCACTAAAATTAAAAGACATTCAAAAGATGTTAGCCGCCACAACCAAGTAAATATAAAAAGCAAAACTACATTTCATTAAGCTTTTTTAGCTTCCAAATACTCTCTTTTAATCACTACAAAACATAGTTAGCATTGCCAATCTTTTACCAAATAGCATCAAGTTAGAACATCCAAACTGCAACAAAAATAAAATTAAGGATAACACTTTTGCCAGTTGCAACAAGGATAACACTTTTTGAGTTCATATGCCTTTGTGAAATTAAGGAACTTAAGCTGCATCAAAATTTTATAATCATCCAAAAACAACCTGCATCAAAGTTTTCTAGACTTACTACAACAAATTACAACTTTCAAGTTTTAACAACCACAATTTTCAAGTTAACACATACTTGAAAATTTCTAATTCAACAATCCAAACACAGTCCTAAAGAAGTTCCTATGATCCTCTTCATAAGGAAATTCAAAAAAAAGTTTCTAATGATAGATTTATTTCAAAGAATTTGGCAAATAAGCGGAATTTACCTCTCTATGTTATGCATGACAATCATTCCAATCAATGAACTGATTTTTTTTTGGAAGAATACAAATGGTAAAAAAATGCCAAGCTAAATTAAGGTAAACATCCAAGATATATGTGACCCCATTCATCAATGACCCGTGTCAATTGAGCTCGATAAACTAGTAACCTTATCCTAATCAGAAAACTTATAAAAAATCAAAAGAACCCCAAAGACCTCAATAGTCACACCATATAAACCCATCAATGATTACACTATAACGCAAGGCTCAACAGAGTAACACAAAAATTATTAATCAAACCATGCTCTACAGAAAAAATTAAAATCTAAAAACCATGTTGTAAGCTAATCACATACACAAACTACAATTTCTCTACAACAAATATTATTGAGCAACCAAGAAATGGAAATCGAATCTGAGAGAGAGAGAGAACTCGAAAGAGAGAAATCAAGGAATAGACATCGATGGAGAGAGATTTACCGGCCGTGACGTGCTCGTGGTGCAAGGCTTTGGGGCGGCAGCGACAAGCTACGACACAAAACGGGGCGAGATCAAGAAAGAGCAAAAGAGACATGAACGGAGAGAAAAAGAAAGGAGTCGAGAAGAGAGAGGACAACAACTTGCCAGTGAGTTGGATAGTTGGAGCACGATGATGGCATATGAGAGAGAGAGAGAGAGAGAGAGAGAGAGTCGGGATGGAATTTGAATGATAGAATAGGGGAGAGAGAAAAAGAAATAGAGGCACAGACCTTGGGGCAGGGGGAAAAGAAGAAAGGATTTTTCGCATTTTTATTTTTAAAATCGACATTTTGCAACTGTATAATGTCGCTGTAAATAGTTAAATACCACATAGACCATTTAACGGTAAATTAATGTCACCGTAAAACAAATCAAGGTTTCAGAATTAGTTTTTTTCGACCAGATTATTTACGATGATAATTTTAATTTGGTCATAAAAAGTTATTTTTTGCAACAAATTTTTACTTGTTGGAAATAAAACGACGGGAATGCAAAAAAATTGACTTTTTGCAATCAAATTAAAATTCTCACAAAAGAATTGGTTGGAAAAAACAATTTTTCTTGTAGTGATTTTTGAGGCGTCCAAAAAACGCTGCAAAAAACATAAAATTTCACTATAATAAAAAATATACTATTGGAATGTATGGCACCATTTGCAACAAAATTTAGCGTGACGGTGAAATTTCCCAAATGTCCATGTATCATAATACAACGTTCTACTAATTTACTCAATAAATTAATAAGAAAATGATAACATAAAATAAATTAATTGTATAACATCGATCTTGGTAACGAAAGAAAACCCTTTAAAGAACTATTTAAAGGCAAAACTCTACAGGGCAGCCAAACTCAGAAAAATAAATTTTATTATTTGAAACTCAAGAACAAGTAAGTCTAAATTACAAAACTTTTGTCAATTGACTCTCTTACTTGACACGACAAACGACCCGTTTGTTTATACCACAATAGTAGTCAGAACCTCTGACGATCTTCAAACATTGACTTTTCTCCTAAAAGTCCAGTGGCTGAATCATGATCACTCTATCTCCAACATGGAACACGATCACACTCAATGAGAGAAAAATAACTAAAAAAAATTTAAGCGAATTTTCTCACACATAAGCACTCAAAAAGACTCTCCAAAATCTCTAAGGCCGAAACCTCTATCGATCATAATCAGTAGGACAGTTTAAAGATATCTTTGGAAGCAGTTTCCAAGTCATAGTGAAACTCTGCTGACGGTTTGCTGGATCCTGACACTATCTTCTTAGTAATAGCAGTTTTCCATTCAGACTCGTCTCTGGAAAAGATCAAAACTTTTGAAACTTGAATTCTAGTGTTTTGACTTAAAACACTTTTTTTTTTTAAATAAAACATGGAGGATAGGCCTCCTTATTATTAATAAACAAACTCACTTATGGCGGAGGAAAAAAAACTATGGTAACAATCTGAGACTATCTACTTCAACAAAGACCAGCAAAATCAATAACAAATAAAACAATGAAACCCCGATAAGCCCTTTAACAACGTTTCTTACTTTTCCGAATAAAGGGAAACCTCCCCCCTAACCAATCTAGTAATTCCTCTCATAAAGGACTAAAAATTTGACATCGAAAACCATGTGCCAATGAGACCTTGAGCTCATCTTTTAGCTAAACTATTTGCAACTACATTAATTTCTCTATAAGAATGAGATAAGGACAAGGTGAGACCAGCTAACCGATTTTGGATTTCATCCCAATAATCCTTCATATACCAAGACCACATCTTTGCGTCTTCAACTGGTGAAGCACGAGCATAAAGTCTAGTTCAATCTGAACCTTTGTCAGTCCCAACATACTAATGTGCCGAAGCCCATGGAGTAATCCCATCACCTCTACATAGTTGTTGGAGTTATGACCTGTAGAGGCTGCAAAACCACAACTCAGATCACCTTTTTCATTACGAATCACACCTCCTGCACCTGATCGACCTGAGTTTCCAAGAGAGCAACCATCCAAATTCAACTTCTCCCAACCTTTTTTCGGACACTTCCAGTGGATCAGAGCTAGAACCTTTTATGCAACCGATTTAAAAGGCAAATTAAAACACTATAAAACCCCCTCATCCCGCCGAGTAAGTGACCTTAATTCCTTTAGTTTTAAAGCAGCCCAAGGCACCCAATATTTAAAGGAACACCAAACCTTCTACAATGATTCCATTATGCCTTCCATCTTGGCCTTGCAGGGATGCCACCATAAACACCATGTAATTATCGACGGTAGAATACCCAATAATTGGCTAGATAGAGAAGAATTTCATGCCCTTTGATGCCAACATTCAACCCTTTGTCTCCAAGTGCTACCTTTCATACACGGCACTGAACCACCGAGCAAATTCGCCATATTTTTTCTACAAATTCCCTCGCACAAGTACATGATTCAGGTATTTATATCCACGTACTAAGCAGCAATCACATCTAGAAACAATAGGAATACCAACCCTTCTAATTCGGTCATCCAACAGGAGACACTCATGCATGGCTTTTCACATAGTGACTGAAACTTTTTTTGGAAGAGCAGGATGTCAAACCCGTTTTGCCCAAGGAAATTCAGGACCTCTTGTTCATATACAATTCCATGCACTGCGAGTGGAGAACTTTCCATCAGAATTCGGTAGTCAAATTAGCAAGTCATTTCTAGATTTTATCCTGCCCAGTTGCACTATGATTTCCTCTGCTTTTTGATATCTCACCAACCGAGTAAATAGTTTCACATTCCAACCCATACCAGTTTTACAGTCCTCCAAACTTAGATTTGGTAATTCCGTAATCTGATATTGATCACATATAGGTGCATTGCCACACCAATGATCTCTCCAAAAAGAAATGTGCCCGTCACGAACTTTCCATTTCGAGTTAGCTTGCACTAACGGGATACTCTTCAAAACCATCTTCCAAAAAGTAGTAACATTCTTTGGGTCCACCACAGAAATATGTTTATCACCAACATATTTACCATGAAAAAAATTTGACCATAGAGATGTACCTAGCAATAGATTCCAAGCTAGTTTCATGTGTAAAGAAGTATGCACCTCATGTAGAATACGAATGCCCAAACCACCTTCCGAAATCGGCTTGCAAATATCCTCCCATGCAAACCATTTCTTCTTTGCTTTCCCATCCTTCACTCCCCATAAAAATGTACTCATAATCCTTTTAATTTTCTCAAGAACAGGTTTTGGCATCCGCAAAATCGAAAGGCAATGAACTGGTATACTTTGTAGCACATGTTTTAATAGTAGCAGTCGAGCCCCACTAAATAAAAGTCTAGCTTTCCATCCCACCAACCGAGACCGAATTTTAGTAACCATGTCCTCAAAATGAACATTCATCAACTTTTCTAAAATAATCGGTACTCCCAAGTAATTGAAAGGAAAGCAACCTTCCGTAAAACCAGTAACTCGGAGCAATTCACGGCGTCTAGATGCTGAAATTTGCTTGGAGAAAAATATGGATGATTTCCTTTTGCTCACTACTCGAGCCGACCACTCCTCATAGATCTTTACACATTAGTAATAGCCCTCAAGGACGCATTTCCCCCATTAGAAAATAAAACAATATCATCGGCATAAAGCAAGTGTTAAATAATAGGAGTGCCCCTTGGATGATAAAATTGAATAATCTTGCCCAACTCAACCTGTTTTTTTTTTTTTTTTTATCATTCTAGAGAAAATTTTCTCTACTAAAATAAACAAATAAGGTGAAATGGGATCCCCTTGCCTCAAGGCCCTACAACCTGTAAAGAAACATTTCGAAACTTCGTTTATAACTACTAAGAACCATGGATTAGTTATGCAATGTCTAATAAGTGAGCAAAAAAAAAAAAAAAAAAAAAAACTGAGAAGCCAAACGATTTCAGAACATGCATAAGAAATTTTCAATCAACACTGTCATAAGCCTTACCCATGTCGATCTTCAAAGCCACATTACCACCATAAAACGGTTTATTAATAGCATGAATCATCTCTTGGGTCAAACTAATGTTTTTAAAAATGCTTCGGCCCGGGAGAAAAGCTCCTTGCTGAGGAGAGATAATTTTGGTAATCAATGGAGAGATTCGATTAACCAAGATCTTTGAACATATTTTTTAAAACACCGTACACAAGCTTATTGGCCTAAATTTATCAAAACTCGTTGGATTTTCCACTTTCGGAATTAAAACCAAGAAAGTTGTATTATAAAACCGGGGAAGAACCATACCTCGAAAAAACTCAGACACGACATCTACAACATCAATACCCGCAATGTGCCAACAAGAATAATAGAAACCCGAACCAAACTCATCAGGGCTCGGGCTACTATCTTCTAGTATGGAGCTAAGAGTATCATAAACTCCCTGTGACGTTGGGACTCGACATAACATCTCATTATCTTCCAGAAGGATTAGCTCTTGTACCAAACCCTCCAAATTCGACTCTACTCACCTTTCTCCAGCCTTCAAGAGATGTGTAAAATAATGAATGGCCCTATCATGAATCTGCTCGGGAGA
The DNA here is from genome assembly GCF_004785595.1 of Juglans microcarpa x Juglans regia. NCBI lineage: Eukaryota > Viridiplantae > Streptophyta > Magnoliopsida > Fagales > Juglandaceae > Juglans > Juglans microcarpa x Juglans regia. Next base: position 33,740,013 of record NC_054602.1, on the reverse strand, counting down.
AGAAAGTATTGTACCATCCACAAGCATCATCTCATTCACTTCCTTGTGGTTTCGGTGACTCACGGCACGGGGAAAAAAGCAGAATTTGCTTCACCATTTTTTATCTATCCTTGTTTCGCTTGTTGAGCTAATCGTTGTTCTTCCCTATCTAGCCAAATCGAAATCTCAACCTGAGAGACAACTAAATAAATCTCAACCTCGTCTAAATAATCAAATTGTAAGCTTTCCTCCAACCCCTTTATACAAGACTCAAGCGTTGCTCTATTAGTCTCAGTTCGTCCAAATATATGCTTATTCAATGTTCTTAGAGCAACCTTTAATCGTTTAAGCTTTGTCACAAGGCTATACAACCTTGAGACCCAAACCTCCTCGCCATTCCACACCTCGAAAACACATCCAAAAAACTGTGCATGGGATACCCACATCTACTGAAACTTGATGGAAGGATAACCAAAGAGAAACAACTGCTTCTCCAACAAAACCTACATTGGAGCATGATCTAAGGAGGTTCGTGCCAGGTATTTCATATGAGCATCAGGAAATATATCGAAAGCAGCCACATTTTGAAAACAATGGTCTAGGCTTGCCCAACTTCTAGATAATCCAACATGCCCTTTACACCAAGATAAAGGTTGCCCACTAAATTGCATTTCGAGGAGGCCCAAGAATCTACCCAACAATTAAATTCCTCCATAGCCAATGCAAGTCTTGGCCGACCCCCTGTTCTTATTATCATTCCTGATAATGTTAAAATCACCAGTCACCACCCATAGCCTATTATGTATGTTGGCATCCATCCTCTAAAGTCTTCTACGCTCCATGTAGGAGCATTCAGCATAAACTAAAGTAAATAAGAATTCTTTCAACTTCCCATTAATCCGAACCGTCAAAAATTGGTCCCATGCATTCCACTTTAAGATCTATATCTTGTGCCCAAAAATTCCATAATTTACCTCCTACATCAACATTAAAATAGCAGTTCTCAACCCTCAATCTATCTTTCCATATCACTATCCTGGAATGATTCACCATCGGCTCAGCAATAACAAGAACTTTACGACGTAACTTTGACACCAGCTTCTTAAGGCGTCTACTTGAAGAGCCAATGCCCCGAGAATTCCAGAATAGATATGATGTCATCATAAATTAAGTCTAGAGGGTTTGCTAACAACCCTGGAGGATCCCCTTAATTTTATTCATTTTCCTTTAACTATCATCTCCTGGTGAACATCAGAATCTGGTAGCACAGTTTTCTCCTTTGCTAAATGCTCTAAAGCCCCATCCGTCTAGAGTTTGAGCAAACATGAACATCAGAACACTCATGCCTATCAACGTTCACCCCTTCGATTTGGTCCGCAACCCTCCCTGGCCAACAACTCAGCAATAGTATATTGCTCCTAATCAACAGCAATATCATCTGCAATAGTTTCATCTAACATCTCACCTACAAGCATTCCTTCCTCACTAGAGACAAGACCTGTCCCCAATGAACCTTGTGCCTGCCCCAAAATTAGACCCCCACCTCCCTCCAAAGACACTGTAACCTCCGACAACCCCACCTTTAGATTAACAAACTCACATTCGTCATTCACCACTTCAGGAGGCATCCCATGCCCCGCCGGACAATCTTCATATTGTGGTTTGGCCATGTCTGACGGCATCAAAACTAAATTTATTCCTTCTGTGTCCAGATTAGTAACCCTTTCCTTTTGCGGCAATTTCTTCTGATCTAAAGATTTATCAGAAACGTGCAACTACATCTCTCCCATCTTACTGGTTTCTCCTTCCGAACCCAGACCTAATCATTCTTCCCATTTACATGTCTTGGCGTTATGACCTTGAACATGACATTGCATGAAATATGCAGGTAACATTTCAAACTCTATCTCTTGATAAAAACTTTGAGGGTTCCTGGGAGTGCCAATCCAGAAAGCCTTCAGAGGATCCTTTGTGACATCCATCTCAATACAAACCCTCGCACCATCCATACATGTAGCACATCGTGTTGGATTATCCCTCTTGAAGAACCGACCAATAGGGGCCATGATATTACGTAGGAATGATTCATGATAGAAGTTCGGAGGCAATCCAGACAACGTGATCCACACCGAAACATGTACAGGTTCTTGATCTTCTTGAAATTTCGTTGTCTAGTGGAACACCATCAATCTCACAAGCCTCTCGAGCAAACGCCTTGACAAAATCTTCTTCCGAAGCCAATCAAATGAACACGTTTCTCGGCCTACTCATCGAAGAGACAACCAGTTGTTTAAGTAGCCCCCATCTTGTTCTGATGAAAGATCGAATAGAATCCAGGGAAGGCCTTTGACGTAAGAAATTCAAAACTAACGAGCATTGAAATGGCAAAGTCGATCGATCAAGTTCATCCTTAGAAAAAACCACACACACACCCCCCCCCCCTCCACAGTTTTATAAGGTCTAAAAGGAACTGCAACCTCTGGAATAGGCTGTGGGAAATCCATAACCATATCAACATGAAAGGTTCTTAGGCGACGGGCGGACACCGAATTGGCCTGGGGGCCATCGGCGGCAGCCATGCGAAAGCCCTAGTCACACAAATCTAGAGAAAAAAAAAAAATCCTACAACCACGTCAACACTTTTTTCAATGCTTAATCCTATTGATACCTCTATTGATGCTTAATCCTGCCCATTATATCTAAAACATGTACGCAACAAATTATAGATAAGATCAAAATAAACTCTAGATAAAATCAAAATATTTTACATTCATCTAAAACACAAATTTTAACCGAAGATGAAAATACTATGGACGCAAAAGGTCATTTCTGTTCCATCATGTTGGGCTCTCATCTCATTTTTTTGAAAACTGTTGTTTGCTCATCTGGTTATTATTCATAATTTGACCCCATCTCATTACAACTGAAGTTTGTGTTCTGGTATAAAATTAGTGTACGTAGGATCTGATCATGGATTTACTGAACATTGGAAGATGTGATTCGGTTTTTGTAATGTGCCTGTTCGTTTCTTGACACATTAAGACCATTAATTGAAATCTGTGTCTTGGAGATCTGGATTTGAGCTTTATGGGGGTAATTTGTAAATTAGCCGTAAAGGTTTGGCTGATCAAAATTGCCAGAGATATATAACTTCTAAACATGGCAACAAGTATATATCACGAGAGTCCTCTCTGATCATAACCTGATCAGCTTGTTATATATAATCGACTATTCCCCTACCGTACCAAGATATTTAATTTCCTGATCAACATCATAACCTTCCATCTCAGTACATCATGTTTGAAAATTGTTAGATCATCCCATGCACGTGATTCAACCAAATTTATAAACCATCTACATTGTGATACGGGCAGATCAAATAAGTTGTCCTTCCCAACACAAAGCATCAATGCGATCCTTTAACACATATAAGTCAACGATATAATTTTAAAATTAACTTTTTTCATCGGTTTAAATTTTTAAAATAAGTGATGATTTTACGTAATATTATATCAGAATTTCTCAAAAGCAGAGTCTATCCACCATTTGAAATCGAGCTAGATGGCGGATAACAGAGGCTATAAGCAAGCAATTAGCTAGTAGTACAACACTCGCTCAATTGATCGGTTTGTGCAGTGAAAATCTCAAGCCACAGAAGTAATTTCTTCTGGGTTTCAAGATGTAAAGGAACTGCATGTCATGGCGCATATTGGCATGCCTTGTAAAACAAAAGGCGTTTCCTTTTGTTTTAGTTTGATTTGTTTGGTTGGTAGGAAAAGAAGATGGTAAGAGAAAATAAATAATTAAGTATACAGTTTTCTCTAAATTATTCTAATTTGCAACCCACCCCACCTTTCTTTTATTTTTCCACAATCTTGTGGTAAACGAAACAAGAGGTCTAGAAGTAGAACGACCAAGAAAAAACAAGGTCTCAGTTTTTCTTGGAAATTTCTAACAAAGGTCAAGATCATCATCAGTTAAAAGGAGAAAAATAAGACATGACAAATTCAAGCAAAGTAACCTACACCACAAAAAAGAATTTCAGTACTTGTTAATTAATTTCTGAGTTGAAACTGTCGATCTACAAAAGGACATGACCAGAACTTCAGAAATCAGGAAAAGGAATCCACGTGGTTACGACTGTGAATTTTAAAAAGCCAAACATTGAATGGATGTTCAAGATGATCAGTAGGAGACGTTTATTCAAAGCTTGAAAGAAAAAATATATAATAAAGAAAATGGGATCATGATCACTAGCTTGAGAGACTAGACAAGTAGGGTTACAGATGGCGACGTGAGAGCTAATCCAATTCCCGCTAGTTTGGGTTTGGCTTTCTTTTTCAGGCCAGCCGCTTTCGAAACTGATTAACAATGGAGAATTTTAGCCAACTAATTTATAAGCATTTAAAAGAAAAGGTCCACCAATTGATTGATGTCAATGACACATAAATATCGCCATCAACTTACACAAATGTTAGAATTAAAGCAGTATAAGTTTTTTTTATTGTTCATCGTTTATACGTACGTACGTACGCGTGCTCATTTACTTAATGGATTAATATTAATTCGAAAGCAATAAGCTTATAATGTATTTTTGGACTTGTATCGAGGATAACATTATTGGTTCACATTTAGCTCAACTTGCATATATATTTTTTTATAGTGCAATGCTACGTACAGTCTCCATTTTGAAAACTGCAATATAAGCTTAAGCAATTTTATCTTTAAAATTTTTTAAAATTATAAAAATATCCCTCTTAAAATGATTTTTTTTTTTATTTAATAAAGGGTTTACACATACAATCTCTAAATAGAGACTGCAAATATAATTTCTCTTTTTTATAATAACAAAAAGAAAGGTAAAGTCATATAGGTTCTATATATCATCATGATGATCTACAACGATGTTGTGATCATCTTTCAATAGAAATAAAAAAGAGTTGGAGAAATTCGTGTATATAATCAATATATATAGGTAGGTAAACGGGCTATATTTTTTTATTTAATGGTTTCAAACTCCAATCCTCCATTTTAATACATGAGTTGAAGTAATTACTTACAACCATGCAGCCTAAAACATTGACAGCTCAAATCACCATATAATATATATATGTGTGTGTGTGTATGTGTGTGTATAAAAAACTAATTGACAAGCATGCATACATGTAGAACAACTTCATCTTTTACATCATCAAATTAAACCATGTGAGTAGTCAATGCGTTTGGAGTAGTACTCATGTAGTAGTTTGTTATTTTCAGTGATAAAATCTAAATGTATATTGTCACTTGAATTTGAATATATATATATATATATATATATTATCTTCTTTTTTTAACTTAGGTATTAGCTTAATATATAAAACTATATATTTGAGAATCTATAGGGATAATATTAATGGAGATCCTAATTCTTCTACGCGCATGGATTGAAAACCTTTCATATTGTAATAATTATTATATGGGTCTTATTGGACTTGTGAAGGTAATACCCAATAAACTTATGCAGAAAGGCGGAATTTTCAAATCCACGTTTCTTGCCTTCTCACAAATTAAGGGCCCAGTCCCGGTCCCCATCCATCCGACCAAAACACAATTTATATATATACCAGTAAGGGTGCTACGTGCAAGACACGTATGCCCCCTACACGTAGCCCCCGTTTGGAAGAAAATTTCTGACCTAATAACAATATGTTATGTCATTTGAGGAAGAAAAAGAAGAAAAATGTATGATTTAAAAACATTATCGTCTCATAACGACATTTATAGAAAAAGCATTACAAAAGTTCTTCAAATGTAGATTTTGAAGAACTGTATATACAGCTAACACATATCTAGCACATATCTAAAAAGTATCACAGAGACTCTTCAAAGGTAGGTTTTGAAGAATAATATATACAATACGAAAGTTTTATTAAGCTAACAAAATGTTGTTTTTGCAGTTTGAGGGAAATATATACATCCGGAACTCATGTTAACCACAAAAAAATTACTTATTTACGACTAGTTAATTCTAGCAAAATGACTATTTGTAACTAAAATTAGTTACACATAATTTTTTAATTGCAATAAATTGATCACAAAAGTCTATTTTTCTTATAGCGTTGTTATTTCAGTCACTGGATGGATAGACAACACATTAAATTTTTTGATGGCATAGCTTTAAAAAGGTTGTTATAATTTATAATGTTTTAAATTTTATATAAGAATTTTATACACATATAAATGAATCCCAATAGAAATTCACTATTCATCACCTAACATCACTATTCATCACTTGGATGTATTCATCTCATTTGTTCCTTCAAATGCAGGTATTATATATATTTGAAAGCCAACCTAATTTAGTAAACTTTAAAGATGGAATGAAAATATCAAACCTGATATTTCTTCCTCACGAAATGGAGATTGTAGGAAAGTAGGAATTACCTAACCGTCTGAACTATACAATGTAAAGGAAAAAACTAAATATGTAAGGGAAAAAAAATTCTCTATCTGAATCTTCAAGCATAACAGCGTCGTCGGGGTCTGCATGGCCACAGTCAACGTCTCCGGCCAGACGGCAATGGCGTTCCCTCATCTTCCACTAACAACAGGTACGACTGTCCTTCTCTCTGTGTTGACTTCAGTCTCCGCCGCTTCTGATGGCCTCGAGAGATCCTACAGTAAGTCTTGTGTTTCATCTATCTCTTTCTCTCTCTGTCACTTTATCCCACTTAGATCTAACTTCTTTGTCACTTTATCTCACTCTTTCTGCTCTCCTTTCTATGCAGTCAATATTTCACCAACAGCCATTGTCATGCTCCACAAGATCTCATAAAAATGGTCTCTGATGTCAATGGTAGGGATGTAATCGGTCCGATCCGGTCCGGTCTGTTTTGGACAAAATTTAAGATCAAATCAGTATGTACCAATTTTACATTTTTGAAAATCGATTACGCACCAGTTATCCTCCTAAACTGGTACCTCCGGTTTTACCGATTCGGTTCGGTCCAATTTTTCGATTTTAATAAAATGTAAATTTGTCATAAAAAATTTGTTTATAAAAAATTAAAAATTAAAAAATCTGCTTTAAAAAATCTATTACTATTTACAAAATTTGCTTTATAAAAAAAATCTGCTATAAAAAATCTGTTACAAAAATTTATCTAATAAATTAGAAATTTAATTATATGCAGATGTTAGTCATTAGTTAATGGTGAATTGATGATATATTAATTAATTGATATTCATATCATACAATATAGAAATGTATTTATCAAAATTAATATATATTATAATACTAAATATCTATAGACTATACCAATACTAATACTAATACTAATACTAATATTATATATTATACTAATAGTGACAATAATACTTTATAAAGTTATCGTAATATTAATACTAACACATTAAATTAACTATACTATTATACATATATTATTCTATAACTCTTATAATATATTAATATATACTAATACTATATATTATACTATTATAGTGTTACTACTACATATAATGTGTGTATATATATATATATATATTATAGTGATATAGTGATACTAATACTATATGTTATACATTATGGAATATTGAAATAGATATTATATATTATATAATAATACATTGATACTAAATTATTACTAATACTATATACTATACTAATAGTGATATTAATACTATATAATAATATATGGTCATAGTGATGTGACGACCCGACTCCCACGTACAAAAATAAGGGAATCGTGACGTCAGGATGGTGACAACACGGTCACGCATCCCAACGAAATGTGCTCAAATATGTGTGCAACATGCAAAGGTGCATAATAAAAGTCGCAGCGGATAATATAAATAAGTCAACTAAGTACCAGAAATTTAAATACAAATATTCAACACAATTTATCTTTAAAAATTATACAGTCATCCCAAATATAATACAAAAGGTAAATACAGTAATTGATAAAAACATAACTCACTAAACAGGAGCAATCCCAGATCACTCCTCCAACGGAGCCAAGCTAAGGCTCGTCATCATCATCTGCATCAAAATCTGCGATACCATAAAATGGTACCACAGGTAAGTATAAACCAAACAACTCTCGGGATAAAAATACATTAATGCAACCAACAATATGACAAAATACATTTGGTCATAAAATACCATTTTTTCCAGAAAAATGATTATTTCCAACACACGCCGAAAATCCTATTTTGGCCCAAAAATATAGTTTGTCATTTTCCCAGAAAATGATTCACACAAACAACTCATTTATCGGACACTGTAGGCGGGAATCGCAGGCGGGACTCTACCACCGTCCCTGTTTACCACCATCCCTACCGCGTGCACCGTAGGCGGGAATCACAGGCGGGACACAACCACCATCCCTGCTTACCACCATCCCTATCGCGTGCACCGTAGGCGGGAATCGCAGGCGGGACTCTACCACCATCCCTGCTTACCACCATCCCTGCTTACCACCATCCCTACAGTTCCTTTACACACAATGAATACTTAACAGAGCACTGTAGGCGGGAATCACAGGCGGGACACAACCACCATCCTTGCTTACCACCATCCCTACAGTCTCTTTTCCTTTTACTCACATGAGAATCCAATTCCAATAAACACATGAACATGTATGCAATCATGCGAAAACCCAGTTTTCTTTACAAACATGATCATGAGTGCAATATGCGATGTACATGAACAAGCCATAACTAACAACCAACAACCACAATTCACAATGCAAACAAACACACAACTCCGTCCACAATCCATCCGACTCCCGAAACTCCTCGGACTCAGTCCGGCAAAACAAACCAATTCACAGATAATATGTGTTAGTGCAAAAATATATTTAAATCACGAAAGTTCTTAAGGAAAATACTTACATGCAATATAACAATTTCCGAAGGATCACGAAGTTGAAAAAGGCGACCTTTGAGCAACACCACAGTGTAAAATACACTGTGGCCGTGGGTCACAAATACCAACTTTCAAACGGAGGCAAATGAGGACCCAAGATTGATAGGGTAGGGCCTAGGGAGGTCGGTGAAGCCAATGGTGGTGGTGGTTTGCCGTGGGTGGCGGCGGAATGGGCGGTAGAAGACCAAAATGCCCAAATCGAAAATGTAGATGGTGGAGCTTCACCGGTGGCGGATCGGAGCTGGGGTTGGGTCCAATGGGTTGCCAAGAGGTCGGGGATGAAGTGGTAGGAAGATGGTGGCCAATGGCGGTGCGACGGCGGCGCAACGGCGGAAAGAGTGCCGCGGCTTCGTGGGGGCTAACAGCGGCACGAATGGAGGTGATATTGGTGGGGTAGGACGGCCGGCGGCAGGGGAATGCAAGGGACCGGGCGGTGTCGACCACCGCCGACGAACAGCGGCGCTGGGAGGGGACGTTAGAAACGGGCAGAGGAGAGGAGAGAGAGAGATCGCGCGGGAGAGAAGAAACCGAAGGAAAATAAGGAGAAAAAGAAAAAAAAGAGGAAAAGAAAAGGAGAGGAAAGAAAAAGAGGGAAAAAGAAATGAGGTCCAATCCTCATAATTTGGGTCACAAAAATGATCCAACGGAAACGATTTTAAAACCACAAGTTAAATAAAATAATTTAAACGTAATGGTAAAGTCAAACTGAAATAATTAAATCCCACGGTAATTAATTTAAATATTAAAAGCAATTTAAATGCATAACAATAAATAAATATTAAGAAAGCACATAAAAATAATTTTCACCAAATTAAAATCATAGAAATAAACTCACTAAAAATCCAACCAATTTTAAAATAAGAGGATAAATTTTTTATTACATAAAAATAATTCCTTCAGTAAAAATACACTAAAATAAGGGGTGTTACATCCTCCCCCCTTAAAAAAAAATTTCGTCCTCGAAATTTGTAGGGCCAAACATCACTCTAAAGCAGGATACCAAATACAACCAGAACACTCTTAAGAAAATCACACAACCTCCAACACCCAACGGGCATGGGTACAGCTTGTATAACTTTCCAAAACCCAAGAATAAACCACACATGGCATCCATTACGAAAGGTAAGATTAGACCCATACCTGCCATAACTCCAGCGTCCTGAGTCCCTGGAATCTCGTCGCCAGCACTACCAGGAGTCACCGCATACACCCGAGCCTGAACTAGTTGCCTCTGATTAGTCCTACCACCGCGATGACCACCCTGATTTCCTTGGGTCCAATTAGGGCACTCACGAGCAAAGTGCCCTGTCTGACCACACTCAAAGCACTGGTTCCAACCCTGACGACACTCGCCCTCGTGGGCTCTATTACATCTACCACAAACTGGAGCTCGGCCCCCAATACGTATACCGGAAGCTGCCTGCGCTCTGGCCCCGATCCTTTGCACAAACTTCTATGGCGACCCGGAGCTGCTCCCTTCACCATCAACGTTCAGTCGCTTCTTACCCGGAGGGGAGCCTACCACAGCACCTCGCTCTCGCTCAGCAATTGAGGCCACATTGACCAACCTCTGAAAGTTCTGAATTTCCAGGCATGCGACCTGCCTGCGGATTTGAGGGCGCAACCCTTCTTGGAAACGTTCAGCCCGCATCTCTTCCGTAGCAATGAGGTGAGGAGCGAACCGTCCAAGCTCCATAAATTTCCTTGCATACTACTCGACAGTCATGTCTCCTTGAACCAAATTATTGAAATCCCGAGCCATTTGCCGTCTCACCGAAACAGGAAAGAATCGATCATCAAATTCTTTCTTAAAACGCTGCCAAGACACAGCAGCCAAGGATCCCAACTCCATCTCTAAAAGTGACCGCTTGGTCTCCCACCAATTTGCCGCTTCACCTTGCAGCATATAGCTCCCATATAATACTCTCTGGGCCTCAGTGCATCCACAGACTTCAAACGTTCTTTCCAGATATTGAATCCACCTTCTAGCCCGTAATGGATCCTCTTCACCAGAAAAAGCAGGGGTCCTATGCGCTAAGAAGCGCTCATAGGTGCACCCGGCCTGCATCGCCCTGTACTGCTCTCCTTGCTGTGGACGAAAATTCTGCTGAAGAAACTCCGTCATCCTATTCAACGCCCTCGCCATGGCATAATTTCCATCACCCCTCGGTAATTCATCCTCGGGCTCATTAGCTTGCCTTCTTAGTCGTACCATTTTCCTGCCATAGCGTAACCCTTAACCCCACTATCAGCTTAAAACAAACTAAAAATATAATTATAGTAAAATAAATTAAAATACAACAATATCACATAAAATAAAATAAAATAAAACCAACAAAATAAAATATGATAAGACAAAAGGAATAAAACAAATGAAATAGTACACAAGAAAATAATTGAAACAAGTAAAATTGCCTGCCATATAATAAAATAACTAAATAAACAAAAATAAGATAAATAAACAAACAATTAACGTACAATAAAGTAAATAAAATAAATTAAAATAATATATTCCCAACAAAATAATTTCAAATCAAAATTTTAAAATTTTCTGATACTACACCTATGGGACATGTGGTTTTACTCAGAGCTGAACTGCTCTGATACCACCTGTGACACCCCGACTCCCACGTACAAAAACAAGGGAATCTTGACGTCAGGATGGTGACAACACGGTCACGCATCCCAACGAAATGTGCTCAAGTGTGTGTGCAACATGCAAAGGTGCATAATAAAAGTCGCAGCGGATAATATAAATAAGTCAACTAAGTACCAGAAATTTAAATACAAATATTCAACACAATTTATCTTTAAAAATTATACAGTCATCCCAAATATAATACAAAAGGTAAATACAGTAATTGATAAAAACATAACTCACTAAACAGGAGCAATCCCAGATCACTCCTCCAACGGAGCCAAGCTAAGGCTCGTCATCATCATCTGCATCAAAATCTGCGATACCATAAAATGGTACCACAGGTAAGTATAAATCAAACAACTCTCGGGATAAAAATACATTAATGCAACCAACAATATGACAAAATACATTTGGTCATAAAATACCATTTTTCCCAGAAAAATGATTATTTCCAACACACGCCGAAAATCTCATTTTGGCCCAAAAATATAGTTTGTCATTTTCCCAGAAAATGATTCACACAAACAACTCATTTATCGGACACTGTAGGCGGGAATCGCAGGCGGGACTCTACCACCGTCCCTGTTTACCACCATTCCTACCGCGTGCACCGTAGGCGGGAATCACAGGCGGGACACAACCACCATCTCTGCTTACCACCATCTCTATCGCGTGCACCGTAGGCGGGAATCGCAGGCGGGAGACTCTACCACCATCCCTGCTTACCACCATCCCTACAGTTCCTTTACACACAATGAATACTTAACAGAGCACTGTAGGCGGGAATCACAGGCGGGACACAACCACCATCCCTGCTTACCACCATCCCTACAGTCTCTTTTCCTTTTACTCACATGAGAATCCAATTCCAATAAACACATGAACATGTATGCAATCATGCGAAAACTCAGTTTTCTTTACAAACATGATCATGAGTGCAATATGCGATGTACATGAACAAGCCATAACCAACAACCAACAACCACAATTCACAATGCAAACAAACACACAACTCCGTCCACAATCCATCCGACCCTCGAAACTCCTCGGACTCAGTCCGGCAAAACAAACCAATTCACAGATAATATGTGTTAGTGCAAAAATATATTTAAATCACGAAAGTTCTTAAGGAAAATACTTACAGTGCAATATAACAATTTCCGAAGGATCACGAAGTTGAAAAATGCGACGTTTGAGCAACACCACAGTGTAAAATACACTGTGGCCGTGGGTCACAAATACCAACTTTCAAACGGAGGCAAACGAAGACCCAATATTGATAGGGTAGGGCCTAGGGAGGTCGGTGAAGCCAATGGTGGTGGTGGTTTGCCGTGGGTGGCGGCGGAATGGGCAGTAGAAGACCAAAATGCCCAGATCGGAAATGTAGATAGTGGAGCTTCACCGGTGGCAGATCGGAGCTGGGGTTGGGTCCAATGGGTTGCCAAGAGGTCGGGGATGAAGTGGTAGGAAGATGGTGGCCAATGGCGTTGTGACGGCGGCGCAACGGCGGCGCAACGGCGGAAAGAGTGTCGCGGCTTCTTGGGCTTCGTGGGGGCTAACGGCGGCACGAACGGAGGTGATATTGGTGGGGTAGGACGGCCGGCGGAAGGGGAATGCAAGGGACCGGGCGGTGTCGACCACCGCCGAAGGACAGCGGTGCTGGGAGGGGACGTTAGAAACGGGCGGAGGAGAGGAGAGAGAGAGATCGCGCGGGAGAGAAGAAACCGAAGGAAAATAAGGAGAAAAAGAAAAAAAAAAGAGGAAAAGAAAAGGAGAGGAAAGAAAAAGAGGGGAAAAGAAATGAGGTCCAATCCTCATAACTTGGGTCACAAAAATGATCCAACGGAAACGATTTTAAAACCACAAGTTAAATGAAATAATTTAAACGTAATGGTAAAGTCAAACTGAAATAATTAAATCCCATGGTAATTAATTTAAATATTAAAAGCAATTTAAATGCATAACAATAAATAAATATTAAGAAAGCACATAAAAATAATTTTCACCAAATTAAAATCATAGAAATAAACTCACTAAAAATCCAACCAATTTTAAAATAAGAGGATAAATTTTTGATTACATAAAAATAATTCATTCAGTAAAAATACACTAAAATAAGGGGTGTTACAAGTGATATAGTCATAGTGATATTAATATTATATATAGTTATAGTAATCTAGTTATAGTGAATCAGTGATTAGTATAACTATATAATAGTATTAGTATTAATATGACTATATATTAGTATTTGTTATAGTGATTTTAATTTAGTATAACTATATAATAGTATTAGTATAACTATCAATATAACTATATCACTAATAGTTATACTAATACTAATAGTATTAGTATTACTATATCACTATAGTATTATATAGTGATATAGTATTAGTATAACTACTAATACTATACTGATTTATATAATTCTTTATATATAGACTTCAAGTGGATTACTAATACTAGTATTAGTATTAGGGTATAAAATGTAATTAATATACTAATGTATATTAGTATTACTAATATATTATATATTTATCGAAAGGAATATGTTGAGAATTTTTTAGGCCATAAAATTTTATTAATATATATATTTTATGTTTAAAACATATGATCAAATAAATTTTCATGTTTAAGATTAAAATTTTATGTTATAAATTATAATAACATTATCTTATATATAATTATAATTTATATTATTATATATTTTTAATATAATATAAAAATATTATATATAATATTAAAAAAATTAATTTAAAATATATAATAGAGTAAACCGGTCTGGTCCGGTTCTAAAAAGCATAGAACCGGAATTGGATCGGTACTGGCCGGTTTTGGAACTAAGGGAACTGATTCCGGACCGGTCTGGTTCGGTCTGGTTCGGTCTGGTTTCTTGGTTAATTTTTACACCCCTAGTTAGTCAACAGACAAAAAAAAAGGTCGTGCGGTTTTGGGTCTAAAAATCCCTCATATCTCACTTCTCTATATTTCGTGATTACACTTAACATGTTTATTTTTTTTTTTAGATCAAAGTAAATATTACATATTGTGTTTGGTTGGATCTAATTTCATTTTGTAAAGAATGGTGTTTCTAAATCGTCTGATTGAACAATTTTTTTTTAGATATAGACATGTATTACAGATTGTGTTTGGATTTGGTTTGGCGTCATATATATATGGGTATGAATCTGTTTGCGATTTATCTCTTTGTTCGGATTTGTTTTGGTTTCGTGTAAATGGATATGATTTATTTAGTGAATTTGTATAAATTTGAAAGGATTGTGTTTGCTTCTGCCTTGCTTTCGTCTATGTGGGTATAATTATTTCTTTGCTAATAATTTATGTTTGGACTCATGCATATGAAGGAAACAGTTTCTGGAATGTTACAACGAAATAAGGACAAAACAGATAGGTAAAAGACAAAAAAGTCAGTCGGTGGAGAAGTAACCAAAACAGAACTAACGTAAATACGTCATAAAACCAGGGGCAAAATGGGAAAAAAATGTGAGACCAAAGCACTGTTCATCATGGATAAAGGTACAGTAAAATTACGTGCAGTCGTAAAAGTGTATAAATACCGTTCAATCACTTTAAAAAATAATAGAATTTATTATTAAATTATTTTTTTCATATAAATTTTGTATGTATTATTTTTTTAAAATAATTATGTATTATTTATATATTCACGATTATAATTATTATTTTTTTAAAAGTATTTATATATAAGAAGATATAGGTACGTACAGTCTAATGATTTGACCAATGGCCTTAAGAGCTGAAATCGAGCACAAATTCTCAAAAGTCAGCGGATGAAAAATCATGTCATGTAATGAATTCGAAAGGATCCACCTAAGTCCATTCACATTTGTCTCCACCAAGACAAACAGTGAGCCAACGTCTAAACTAGGTACGTACAAGTGAAAAGTGAAAGTAGAAAACAATATATTGTATAATAATATATTAAATAAAGTATATTTTTATAAAATTATATTATTTTTATAAGATATTTTATAAAAATATCTTTTATTTAACATATTGTTATATAATATATTGTATAAAATATTATAGATAAATCATTTTTTAAGTAGAAATATTCAAATTAAAAATTATTTATAATTAGATTGATGCATGATCGATGTCTCTCACGAATTACACAAATTTTAAATTTTATAAGGTTTTTATGGTAAAATTTGTAGTTATAAGTTTAACATGATATGGAGGCCTTTTTATGACGATGAATAGATGAACGATATAGGTAGCTAGGCCTTGTAATTCGATGAACGTTTCTCTGATTTAAGATCTCATTTGTTTTTATAAATAAAATGAAATGAGTTGAAATAAAAGTTAAAAATTGAATAAAATATTATTAGAATAATTTTTTAAATATTATTATTGTTTTAAGATTTGAAAAAGTTGAATTGTTTATTTTATTTTGAATCAGAATTTGAAAAAATTGTAATGATTAGATGAGATGTGTTGTTAAAACAAACAAGGCCAAATCTTGCTTATAAAAAGTAATCTTCTTTATATTTTTAAGTTTTTTCATTAAGCAATTTTAGATTTTATCGTAATCACATTTGGAATAATACGATGGATATATATAATGTAAATATGAGTTTAATTAATATCCTAAGAGCTAATTAATCATGTCACGAAATTTCGAAACCAATTAATATGATTTAAGAATTCTAGTACACATGTAATACAATGTCATGCACGGTTTTTTCAAAGAATTAATTGTTATCTGGAATTGATAATTAATGTAATAGTTATTCTTCCTTGAATAATTAACCCAAAAATTATTGCCATGACTTAGTTAACCAAAGAGGAGAAAGTGTTATGTTGATGTTATGAATTAATTACTACCCAACTCCGATTAGACATTAACACACTACGATTAATAGACATTAATTAGTTCAAGAACTAATAATTACAATCCGATTTGATATTAATCATGACAATCCTTGACAACCGATCGAGCGTCAATTCCATTCAAACCAAGTAAAATGCTACACTTTCTTACGAAATCTTATACAAATTTCATTATGTATAAGACTAATATATATATATATATATATTGTGAATTTGTAAAGTCTATATATATATATATTATATAAATATCTGATCAAATATTAATTAATACTTGTGAAATGATACTACAAGAAAAATAAGTATTTGTAATCAATTATTTACAATAAGAATGATTATTTACGACGATACATACTTATTTTAACAGAAAATAGTCATTTCGTTGTAGCTATGTATAACAATGCTGATTAATTTGAAATCTTTCATATGATTATGTTCAAATTAATGGCCGGAATCTAAATAATTTCTGAGTTACAATTAATTCTTGAACAATTGCAATGCCAAATTGCCAATTACCGGGTTAAATTTCGGCTTTTATGGTACCTTGTTAAATCTTCACCATTTAGTTTGAATATTATGCTGGTAAATTCGGCCACCCGCCATCTGTTGGACACGGAAATTGACATTTCCCACAGGTTTCGATCCCCATTGTTTTCCCACAGCTCATGGCCTAGTCTTGAGATATAGCTTGCTTCGATCGCATGGTACCTTATAAATAAAACCTATATACTAGAGCTAGGACCCAAAAGAATAAGAGTGGGTTACTATGCCGCCTCACTCTTACTGCTTGGCGTGCTATTTAGTGGTTTTGTTTTTTTTTTCATTTTTTTTAATACATTTAAATATTTTTAAAAAATAAAAAAATATATCAATACATTTAAAATCACTTCCTTAACTACTAAGTAAAAAAAAAAAAAAAAATTTGACCAGCGATCAAATTAAATGGTCGTAATGGGACAGTATAGTAGACTTTCTCAAATAATAATTAAAAATATCTAGACTGCTAACTAATCCAAATCATTATATAGAACAGATTCAATAAAATGACAAAAAAAAATTAGAAAAATACTCTAATTATAAAGTGATTACATAAAGTAATTCTATAAATTAATATGATTTGATGTGATTCGTTATATTATAAAATTATTTTTATTATAAAATAAATTTAACAGATTATATAAAATTACGTTAATTTATAAAAAAAAAAAAATTTGGATGCAATAATCCTCAAAAAATTATGAAAAACAAAAAATGTCGGAGAACTTACCAGCACCAGCCAAAAATATCTGTCGGTGCGAGCATTTTGTACAAGAACTTTTGTCAAAGACGCGCTTGTGTGTCTGCTTGCATAGCTCTAGCTGGACCTCACTTCTCGCGGCTAAACTCAACTCACTTGACACATAGGTAATTCAAACTTATCTTAATTTATTTTATTTAATTATTATAATTATTTTAAATTTTAATATAAAATATAATAATTAATTCAATTTTTTAAATTTTAAAATAATAATAATATTAAAAAATAATATTTTAATAATATTTTATTTAATTTTTAATTTTTATCTCAATTCAACTCAACTCAATTCAATTCAATATCTAAACGCAACCAAGTGACTCAGTTAAGAAGTGATTGGTATAAAGGCAGTGCCATTGGTAGTTAGAGCTAATTGGAACACTTAACAATATAGATATAAAGAGATATTATAATATAATTGTATGTGATAAGTTAAATCTATTTTATAATAAAATAATTTTATAATTTAATATATCACGTAATTAAGTCAATTAAATTTTATTTTTTAAAATCTATTTCTCGTGTCTAATTAAATATTGTACGTACGTACGTGTGCTCAGTGCTCGTGCACTTCCTAAAAGATCACAAAAGGAGGATTAAAAGAAAGTTCGATGGGGGCAATTCGGCTTTTCTCTGAGGAAAAAGAAAATATAAAAAGGTTTAAGTAGTACTATCTAGATCTCATGAAAAGTAGGGTGTCGAGGCCGGGGAAGCTGTGATCGGGGGGGCCAGGGTACTGCATGGCCGGTGGGGTGCATGGCGGTGGTAAAACGCGCGAAACCATGCAAAGTTCATAATATTGTTGGCGTTAATTAATTAGAATATTAAAGTATGTGAACAAAAAGGGTGTTCTCTCATTAAAACATGGAGAAAAGAAAGGAAAAAAAAAATAAAATACAAGAAATCTACATATTAATTATATAAAAGGCCAGACGTTTCACATGCTTCAATAAATAAACATTTAGGAAAGGTTTAGAGAGTGAAATAAGAATTTTATATTTTATTTTAGTATTTAAAATATTATATTTTAATATTATTATTGTGTTGAGATTTGAAAAAGTTGAATTGTTTATTATATTTTATATGAAGATTTGAAAAATGTGTAATGATAAAATGAGATGAAAATTTTGTATTGTTTATTCTCTCATTAAATTAAAAATTAAAAATTACATGAATATTAATTTTAATCGAAATGCATGGTCGGCGCGCAATTAATGCATCCTTAAATTAATGGAAGATTTTAATCAAAGCAAGTTTGTTTGCAAGACCATTGTCATTAAATATTAGTACAGCAACTACAACAGCAAGACATGATTAGTGGCACTCTTTGACTTTGATTTAAAAAGATAAAATATTTTACCGTTTTATCTTTGCATACGATCAGGTGCCGGCCTGGCAATTATTTTTTTTTTAATATATATATCATGATGCAGGTAATTAGAAAATAACTCAATCAAGTATAGTATATGATATATAATCATGAACACATATATACCGTCGATCGAACGAACATAAAAAAAATGATAAAAAAAAGGAAATTATATTCTTTAATTTCTAAAATCAAGAAGTTTATTAATTTATTTAATTAATGGAGGGCCAAGAGCAACTTCAAATTAATTAATAAAAACATAAATGGAAAAGCTCGCTAGCTCTTGATCAGAGATCGATATATATATATACACACACATACACAATGAGGGCGTAACTCCAAATGATCAGCGAATTAAAGATTATTATATACAACGTACGTAATAAATAAATAAATAATAGAAGCTAGCACAATGAAAAGGATTGTATATATACCAGTTCATGGATAGTACCGATCATGAACAGCTGATAATGATATATATGACAAAAAAAATACAAAGAAACTAAATATTATTAATATTGTAAATACACAAAAATCCTAATGCGTACGTACGTACTTGTAGCTAGATCAATACTTTCAAGAATATTAATTCCCTGTAATAAGTTTCATATTAATTAATCATCCTGCAGGCAATTACTTGATGATCAATACGCGTATATAGATAGCTAGCAAAGAAACAATTGTATTAACGTACATATATATATGATCTAATTTTATTTTCTTTAATTTTCAAGTAAGAAATTATTTTTTATATGAAGTACGCATGAGATCAAAATAATTTATCTCGTATATAAATTAATTATAAGCATCGAGATCATACACACAGATATTCAAATACATGATTCCAAAATATTTTAGCAGAAATTATTGATCACAAACTCAGAAATATTGTCTCCAGCGAAGCCTATCAAGATAGCCTTGCTAGCTCTGTGTGTGTGTGTGTGTGCATGATTCACACACAGCAGCTGGCTGCATGACAACGACTAGATCGATCTAGCTATATGTTTCATATATACGAAACTATTCTAATTCTTAGCATCCTTCCCTTCCTATTTCAGATCTCCCATGAAGAATTAACGAAGCTTAAAATTACACACAGACATATATATATACACACACACGGAGAGAGATATATGTATCGAAGATCTGGATATATGCATGACATACAGACCCAAGCAAAATAAAACATTACTCACAATCAGGGCTCGTTTAATTTGGATTACAAAAATCATCTCATCTTATTTTATCTTATCATTTTAATTTTTTTAAATTTTCATACAAAATAAAATAAACGGATCAATTTTTTCAAATCTAATAATAATAATTATTATAATATATTCTAACAAGATAACATCCATCTTTGTGTTAATCTTTTCGGGTTATTGAAGATCAGCTTCCTTCCATTGTGATCATGACTTTCAACGCAATTACAGCTGCCAGATTACTAGCTAGCTAGTATTAACCACCATGCATGTGTCGATTAGCAAACAGAACCAATTGATCTGATAGTAGTACTACTACTGACTCTGAAATGAAAATGCTTATTTCGACCCATGAAAAGCTAGAAATGATCAGAAACTACAAAATAAACAAAGATCAATGTATATATAGGACAATATTTTCATAACTATTCTGGCCATAACTTTCAAAGATAATTTCTATTCGGCTAATTTCTAGGTTTTGATGGCTAAAAAGTAATATAAAACAGTACTAGTACTTATCAGGGACTAGCAGCACCACAAAATACCTAATAAGAGCGAGATATATCTTTGTATATATAATTAGTTTGTCTGCAAGACTGCATCCAAGTGAAAAGTATGCCGTACGACTAACATTGATCAAGAAGGACTGAACGTGCATCATATATAGTGGAATGCTATGTTCTTACTTATTACCTCGGACGTGTGCTAATGTTTCGAGGTTTTTACTCAGCTAAATATGTGTATAAATTGTGTTGTTTTATCCAGATCAGCACTAAATTAACAAGAAATCGGTGCTTTTATTTTATGATCGCATTAATTTAAAGTGTATGGGAGCTAGCTAGCTTTTGGTGATGATCTAATTCTCTGAAAGATAGATATAATATTTAATAGAACTGAATGATTTAGATCGATACTAATTCGGAGATCATCAGCGAAACAAATAAATAAAAAGATGAAAATGTTATCTTTTCTGGTGAATATTTATGCCAAAGAATCCTCAGTAGTGGGCAATACAGTAGGAGATCATAATAGATGATAAGCCATTATAAGAACCACAACATATCTCCAACATGAGATCAGTTCCAAAGACAAACCTCTCAAGTCTCAAGAGAGGTTGCTTCGACCCAGTACTACTCCGATCGATGGAAAGAATAATGAATGAAGAAAGCTGAGTACTACATATCCTCTCGCCTGAGTTTGTTTAGCAGAGCTGTGATAAGAACGTCCCTCTTCTCGGCCCTAGCCTCCTCTCTCATCCTCCTTTGCTCTTCTCTCTCTCTCCATCTCTGCTCCATCATTATCCTCTCGCTTTCTAATGCTTCCATTGTCTGTCTCCACTCCATCTCCTTCAACCTTCTTTCGTTTTCCCTCGCATCGAATGCTTCTCTCCATTGCGCTTCCATTTGCATCTGTTGCTTCATGAAGTCATCCAATATCTCCCTCAAATCCTTGATATTTCCACTAATCCCACCACTGCTACTTCCAATATTAATATTGCTCTTGCTCTTTTTTATCTTCTTCCTGGAGCTACCGGCCTTCTCTCCCTCACTGTCCTCGTTATCTACCTCTTCGTCCGATGATAGATGGGCCGCTTTCTTCTTTGACCCGCTCGCTCCTACTTCCGCTTCAGTCCATAGCATTCTCTGCATCCTTCCAGCGAAAATCGCTTGAACTTCATTGTAAAATGGGAATTGTTGCCTCATCGGTTCAGCTTCCTTTGTCTCACACCCCTAAAAATGAAAAAACAAACCAAGAACGATTTACCAAAGCCATAAAACTGAACTGATAATAGTTTCCCTAATCCAGAAAGGGAAAGAAACAGAAAAACAGAAATCTTCAAAGCAATAAGTAGAGTTTCATTAAAGATTAACGTTTCTTGATATATAAGTACCTTATAACGTGTAACGAGGTTCTTCCACTTGCACTTGCACTGCTCAGCGCTGCGATTGTAACCCTTTTCTTTCATCTTTGTGGCAATAACTTCCCACAGAAGCTTATTCCTCTTCGTTTCCATGAAAGTTTGATCGAGCTCTGCTCGGATTATCAAAAACTCCTTTGTCTCGTGAATACTCCATTGAGGAAATCTATCACTCGCATCGACGTTAACACTGATATGATGCTGTTGTTGATGCTGATGCTGCTGATGAAGATGATGAGGACGAGGATGAAGAGGATGTCCCTCCATAACACCTACAAAATCAAGGAAAGCAAGTACAAGATTCAATTTTGCTGCAAAAGCTGTATTAGAGGAGAGAGAGAAAGACGGAAAGAGAAAGCTAGAGAGAGATTTATATCAGGTTGGTGTGAATAGCAGGTGTGAATCGTCAAAGAAGAAAAAGAAGAAGATTTTCTTGTTTCATAGGTGTCAAACGAAGCGTTTTTTTAATATTCGTTCCGATTTCTCAAAAAAAAAAAAAAACGACACAGAGAGAGAGAGTTTTTCTTCCATTCTTTCCTTCTAGTTATGAACAGTCTCCTCCCAGTCTCATCTGTCTACGCGGAAACACTCTCTCTCTCTCTCTCTCTCTCTCCTTTCTTTTTTTGTGTACATCCCCGTTTGTTCCCATTGCGTTTACGCGTCGTCACGCTTACGAGATATTGGGATTTTATTCACTGTGGCCAGTTCTACAAAGCATTCCTAGCGAACTACTCGTGTCATAGTTAATCAACCATGCATATATTATAGCACTTACTTATTTTTAAAAAATAGAAATAGAATGAAAATAGGAAATACTTTAATTATAAAAGGATTAGTAAAAGTAAATGTGGTACGGAATTGTAAAATTATTTTTATTATAAAATAGATCTAACAGATTTTATAAAAACATATTAATTTATAAATTTATTTTGTATAATCTATTTGTGTTTATAAAATTATTTAAACATTTTCATTTCTTAAAAGCTATTTTGGTCCTTTCTGCGACCACGAAGTTGACAAAAACCAGGCGATCTTAACGATCGATCGATCGATTTGATCCGGTTGGCCATGGAGCTCTGTTTTTTCATGTTTTTTACTTTCCTCCGATAACTTCAAGGTCAACAAGCTTACTGTAAGTCTTTAACGAGCTCCCTAGACCGTCCATTTTGTTTAATCATTTACGCGGTTGTCTAATGTCCCACGTGATGCCTACCGTCTCCGTCCACGTGGCGTGCATGCAGAAAATTTCAAGCAGGAAAGCTTCGGACCCACGAGTCTTGTGGTTCACACTTGCCGCTTACGGCTTATTCTATTATATAGGCCTTCCCGGCCCAAACATTTGACCCCATTAATTAATGAATTAATCCTTTTTCAATATTAACAAATCGGCAAAACAGGATCAGAGTCGCTTTAAATAATTTTAAAATTAAATAAATAAATAATTTACTATAATTATTTTCATTAGTATAACCCTTTGACGGACTTCTAAGAAGGTATACATTTCCCATTAATTGGCTGGTAATCCATTAATATAATTACATTGACCCGTTAGATGAAATTCTATGTTGAGACCAGGCTCTATATCTTCCATATTAAGCTAGGATTACGTAAAGAGCAAGCATCGTGATTGACCTGTTCTCCTCTCTCTTCCAATATTTTACAGTGCACGTACGCATGCAACCTTGATTCACACAACTCTTCCGTCCTCCAGATGCCCGTCCAATAGGCTGGCCTCTCATTTATCTCCCAAGGCAGAGATATTTGATTTATTATTTATATATATGCCTCGGAAGAACTCCATTTGAGGAAAGTCAAGCACATGCATGACAGAGATTTGTCTTTTCTAGAATCCTCTGTTTCGTTTAGGGGATTTTAGGAGGTGACTATAGCTAGGTTACGAGGTAGGTAAGCAGAAAAAGAAATTAAGGTGGGTACGTAGAAACTAAGATATTTATACCTAGCTAATACATCAGTAGTGACGACCGACCTTAATTTATTCAAAACTACAGGAAACAAATTTCGAGAAATATATGCAATATGGTCTCAACAAGCACTAAACCAGTACGTATTCGCACCTTACTGGTTTCTAATTTATAGATCGGCTTAATTTATGTCATACGATTATTCTTCTTCTATTTTATATGTATCACGTCAAGTTATGTAAATTTCTATTTTTAAAATTTATTTATGATTAAAAAATTTATATATCTTTTAATTTCGACAGATGCTAAGTGGCTGTGGGCTGTGGCTGCTGGCAGCTAGCATGTGAAAGATCAAGAGAATGTTAGGTTTCTGCGCGCGCGTGCATGCGCGCAGTGCTTGTTGGGAGACTGTCTTTATTAATATGGTTGCTCCACGTACGCTATTATTTTGGGCTTAATATTATGCATGGCACCAATTTCAGGTCCTATGTTTAAATTAAGCATGCTGTATATATATATTATACGTTCCGCACGTATAAAGATTATTCATAGTACTAATTATAGATTGTACTTGGTTTATTGAAACACAGGTACTTATATATACATATATATATATATATATATTTTCATGTTCTGTTTCTGCATTGTACTCTTAAATATTAGTAATTAGTACTGCACTATTACTTAAAATCTGCTCGAAATTAATGAAAATATTCTATTGCACTAATTATTTTCTCGAAAATTTCCAAGCTGAAAATTAGTATAAATATTTTAAGTATTATAATACTTATAAAAATTTGCTCGAAATTAAAACTAATTAAAAGTCTGCATCATATATATTCAGCTTGGAAAATGCGTTCTCATGTGCTTAAATGTTTCTGCAGCGCAGTAGTACTACTACTACTAGTTGAGACCATGATATTGTAAGAGAGTTATGTCATATACTAGTTTCTGCGTTTGGTTTCCAAACTTAGTTGAGTTCAGTCTAACTTTAAGCTGAGTCTAACATCCAAATATCTAACTCTCAAATTATTAAACTCACATCAACTCAAAACCTTCTTACACATGGTACTCACAGACTTTTTTAACTTAAAACATCTTTATACGTGGGACCCACAACATTTTTTAATTTCTCATAAAAAGTACTAAATTCATCTTAACATCCAAACACACTTTAAACTTAGTTTAGATGGGCCCCACATAACTCATTCCTCTACTCCACTCACTACTATTCATAAAAAATTTAACTCAACTGAGCTCAGCTCAACATTCAAACGCAGCCTAAGTCTACAACAAAATCGGAAACAGATCTGAAATGAAATCACTACTAAACTAAGAAAATAGATGTCGGCCTAAAAAGGCAAAAATTAAGTACTCTTGTTAGCCAACAAAAGTTTTTTCAAGTTGGGATGTACTTATGCATTATTTTAATACCCTAAGCCAAAGTAATGAACTTATAATATTGACTGATTAAGTGCCACAATTAGTGCGTTAAATATTGCTAGTCTTTCCACTCAGTTGGGATGGACTTGCTTGGCTAGAAAATTAAGGGCGTACTCGGTCATGAGGATCGAAGGACCTCCTCAATTGCTACGATCTTCCTTAGTTTAGATGATAGTCCTAGGTTTGAATTACATATCTTCCTGATCAATCAGTTTGATCTTGCGTAGTCAAAATGACCAGCTTAATTCCTCGGTCGACTTGATGTTGTTTGGTCGAAATCATACCACAAATGCTCCGAATTTGAGCTGCCGGTCTTTCCTATCACTCCAGATGCTCTAGTGCGTTTGAATCATCACTTGAAATTCAGTTCGGCATCTGATTCTCACGTGTTAATAATACGAGTAATCAATGATTAAGTGGCGGCACTCAAGATGCATGAGTTCGACAGATTTCTATTACGATAAATCAGTCAAACCCAGCTCTGACCATGTTCCATCAATCACATTACAGGCCACGCTGAATATATATATATACGTAGTGGGAGGTAGAGTGCTTTTCATACAGAGCGGTAATTTACATACATACATACATACATATGTACACACATATATATCTTGAAATAAATTAATCTATATAAAGTGATGCATCTTTTTTCTGATGATGGTGCTTGAGACTATTTCTCCATCCCGACTAATCTCCCCTTCCACACTCACCTGTATTTTACTAATTAGCTAGCCACATCGAATTCTAGGGTGGCCCTAAGAGGATTTATAAGGGAAAGTGGAGTTTCAAATTCTTTAACTACAGGGTAGATGTTCCTAGTAAAGGCTCAACTTGCCACTTGAGTTTCCTTTGTAAAAGTTTAAACTTTAAAGTGATGTTTTAATTGTTACAAAGTTGCATAATCAAATTCCTATTATAAGATTGGTGTGTGTGCGCGCGCGTTTCATTTTTTTGTATAGGTATATATATATATATATATATATATATATATATATATATATATATAATAGATTATTGCAAATAAAGAACCTAATATACATAATATAATCTAGTCTTACTCTCATCTTATCACTATATTATATGCTGACACGCATTGGCTTATCAATCATTAAACCTTTTTTAAAAATTTTTTTTAAAAAAAAATAAGAACTAATATGAGGGTTGTCAGTCGTGTATACCCATCGATATGGTATGATGAGAGTGAAATGAGAGTATATTTTAGTATATGACATAACTCTCTTAAGAATATATACGAGTATGTAATTAGGATTTTCGCCTATCGCTTTGATATGATCATGTGGTATATATATTGAGGATAGTTTGACAACATAGTTATAATATATTATGGAGATCAAAATAAAGTGGATCTCATAATATTTACTTGAGTGTTTAATATTATTTGAAAAAATCACATGGACAATAGTAATTGCTATGCAGACCTTTTTTGTGTATATATAAGGAAGGTTTGGATACCAAAATTATCTCATCTCATTTTATGATTTCATCTATTTATTACAAATTGTTTAAATTTTTAAACAAAATGTAATAAATAATCCAACTTTTTCAAAATCAAAAATAAAAATAATATTCTAATAATATTTTTTCAATTTTCAACATTCATCTCAACTCATTCTATCTTAATTCATTGTCCAAAACTCCGCCCCTAACTGATCTCTCTGTCTCTATGCCCAAAGTGTAGGCCGGATCCAAATCCATATAAACCAATGTGAAAATTACAGTCAGCTCAAAGATTACCAAAGTGACCTATTCATAGTAAAAGAAGGGTCGGAAAATCGTTGTTAATCTTCCATGCTTGTGCTGCACGTACGTCTTCATGTAAACAAATCCAAGCCCATCGATTTTGCTCGATCAAGCGGTATGAGCTAGTGCTGCAAGATGAGGACGAATTTATAAAGTTCAAACGTCCTTTCTCACGGCCGGCCTAAAACAAAAGTAAATCACAAAAATAATTAATGATATTTCAATTTCAATTTTGCCTGCGGCATGCATTTTCGCTTGGCACGATGCCAGACTAGACGTCATCACCTGTGAAAATTTTGTGAAATCGCTAAATTAGATATTCCTTAGTTAATTAGGATTACCTAAATTTCTAATGCTTTAATAATTAGAATGCAGTACCGTACGTACGTCTTTGACCAAATGGAAGAAAACCTTTCACATGAAGACTATCAATTTAGGCGTGGTTGGTTAAAAATCTCTTATTTTATTATTATAATTTTTTTAAATTTTTATATAAAATAAAATAAATAATTTAATTTTTTTAAAATTTTAAAATAAAAATAATATTAAAAAATATATTTTAACAATATTTTATTTAACTTTTTAACTTTAATCTCAATTCATCTTATCTCTAAAAATAAACGAGATCATTTAAGAAAGAGTAGGGCTACTATACCGCCCCACTTTTATCGTTGGACGTGCTGTCTAGTGGTTTTTTTTTTCTTTTTTTTCATATTTTTTTAATACATTTAAATATTTTTAAAAAATAAAAAAATACATCAATACACTTAAAATCACTTTCTTAATCATTAAATAAAAAAAAAATTTACCAAAAATCAAATGGAGCGGTTAGGAGGCATAATAATTTTATTCTTTAGAAAAATGGGTTATGAATTTACCTCTAATTTTTCATAATTAATATATCAACGTTTTCTATGTTTTCACAATTTTTTTCGACAAATCTTATTTAACTATTCTAATTTTTTTAAACTCTTATATAAAATAAAATAAATATTAATTTAATTTTTTTCAAATTTTAAAATAAAATTATATTAAAATATATATTTTAATAATATTTTATTTAATTTTTAATTTTAATCTTCAACTCGGCTCATTTTTCCTCATTTTATTTGCAACAACAAACGAGGAAATCCTACAGACCGAAGAATTAGTTCATGATATCGCTTTGTTTTTGCTTGCTACTTGAATGATCATCTGTATTACTTTGCTAATTACTTCGTCAAAAAGAGAAAAAAATAAAAAGAAAATTAGGTACGTACAGTTTTACGAGGACGACAGAGCTGTAACAAGAAAAAAAAAAAACATTATCTTTAATTGGAATGACATGCACCAGGCCACTCCATGATTGCGAATGAATGAATATGATTGATTGGAAAGTTTCAAAATCGGTTCAATCAGAGCAAACAAAATAGATGACGAATTGGATTACGTGTCAGTATAGCTAAGACGTGCATTACCACCGAAATTCACATTTAATTGATCAGGCACCATACAACATGGATTGTTTGAGCTGGCACCATCATTTTCAGGGCAGGAAAATATATGGAGACCAAAATATGAAAGAGATCAGAGGCAAAAAGCTTTCAAATCCAGATCATGCGTGACAAATTAATACAAATCGAGAAACATACAACATTCATTGATCGTAGTCATACAAAGTATATAAGTAGTCAAGATACTGAATGCAGATAGACAGAGATGTATCTCCTGATCATGTCACTGATGTTACACTCTAAATCATGATTAATAATTTGGCCTATATTAATTATTTAATATATAGTTGATCTACAAATTATATATGTTAGCTACATTATATTATACGTATGTACACATGAATGTCTGTCGTTGGTCATGCATGTTTTAGATAACCACTATTTAATGATCAGTAACGATACATATACATTTTTTTATAACTTTATTTTAAAATTTTTAATTCAAGTAAAAATATATAGTATTTTTAGTTAAAGTAATAGTACTTTATACGATATTAATTATAAAATAAATCGTATGAAAGGTTTTATTAGTATATATAGATACCATTATTCCTATCTAATCCCCACTTATCTCATCCTATAAGAACAAGGGATAGTAGATAAAAAGCCGACTCTTAACAGCTTAGCTAAAGGCTACTGTATTCACAAGTACTTTACCCTCAAATGATCGGGGTGACAATGGCTGTAAGGTGTAAACTGACTTCCCTCTAAATAACTACACACCGATAGCAGTCAAGCTCCCTAGAGAGAGACTATCCATTCTCTCTAAAAAATTTCATCTCGGTGAGATATCGCCGGAGAAAGAGCTCTCCTTCTCCTTTCTATTTACATATTGTGTATACACTTTTAAGGTAGTATTTTTTCCCTTCTCCCTCTACTGATTCAGTTTTGGTCAAATCTGTTACTCTACAGCCGCCATTCGCCTACATGTGCCCCACCACCCTATCTGTCATCTGCCATCCGTCGATCTGCTGGGACAAAGCGGAGTCGCATCAAAATGATCGATGCGTAGCCTTCACGCACCACCGCTCATTGATGCCTCCGACGGCTACATGCGTTGTACCAGCAACTCATCTCGTCGAGATCTTCTAGATCTGGGCCACCCCATCTCCATCCCACCGGAGCATGGTTGCCACGTGCCATCATAGGAGCACGGGAATGTAGATGTTCACAGGCCATAGATCAGTCCACTCAATGCCTTGTTTTCTTCTATGTTATCGCTTTCTCTAACCGATGATCACGAAGAAGGGACAGCAGATCTCTCTAAAAATTATCTCAAGACAACAAATAACAGTGCACCGCCACTCTCAATGTGTTCAACGGAGGTTCCATTGTTTGCAAATTTTTACAAACATTTTATTATCGACTTTTAAGATAGTGTCCTCTTTGTAGGACATGGGTGAAGACCAAGAAATTGATCGCAAAAACTTATTTTTTTCTTTTTTATCCACCACTTTGTACTGTTATTATTGTTCTGAGGTGTTTGTTGGGATCTCCACCCCTCCTCATGTATCATCTTTTCTAATTTCTAAAGAAGTTTACTTGTTTGCTAGGGAAAAAAAAAACTACACTCCATGGAGTTATTTGTGCTATAACCAAGCTAGCTATCTATTAATTACTTACCTAATATAAATATATATATACACATACATACATATATACATACACACACATATATATGTATAAAGATTAATTAGGTCCAGATCAGGATATTTTACCAAAACATCTTGGCTTAATTGGTAAAGATATATAGTCACTACAACAAATTTGATTTTTAGATACCAAATTCAAATCTCGCACCAAAATTGGTCACATGTGTGTCGTGTTGCATTCAATATGGCACCAATATTTTTCTTTTTTTGGAAAAAAAAAATACCATCTTCATTGATCACTGGATATCACTCAATACAATAACATTCCCTCTCTACAATTCTTTGAATACATTCAGGTATGTCTTCTATCCAAATTAATTCGGACTATAAATATAGACTTTCCTTAGCTAAAGTGTATGCTACTGCATTGTTAGACCTATATGGAACCAACATTGGTTTCACACATCTGTATTTTTGTTTCCGCTCTATTCATGTAAACATGATTTCTCAGCTACGTACGAGTTCCACAAGTTCAAAGGGATCCCTATATATGAAAAGAAGGAAACCGCAAAGTATGTTTTCATCCGGACGAAAAGTGCAAGCACCAAGAAATATTAGTCAACATATTTTCTCTAAAGTATTAGCACATCAATCAATTGCAAATTTCACATTGAAGTTTTTATAATTATGCTTGCATGAATAGTCAATATTATATGCCTTGTATAATTAAAGAAGCTATCATATCACATTTAAGTTTGGCCAACGTTTTTTTACTTAGGTGCCGTTTAGATAGTGAGTTGTGAGATGAGATGAAAGTTGAAAGTTAAATAAAATATTATTTTTAATATTATTATTATTTTAAAATTTGAAAAAGTTAATTTGTTTATTATATTTTGTGTAGAAATTTGATAAAATTGTAACGATAATATGAGATGAGATGAAACACTTTCACTATCCAAATGAGCTATGGCCATAAATTCATACAAAATTTCTACCAAAAGCATAGGCAATGGAGCTCTTGACAGTTAAGTAAAATCCAATCTATAAAATAATTTCATCTATGAGCAACATCATTGTGGTAAAGGTTGTAATTTTAGGAGACATCTAGAAAGTCGTAAACTTTGAAAAAGCTTGAACAATCTGAGGAGAGGTTCATCGATCAAAAAGAAAAATCTACTTCAATCAATATGCCCTTTTGGATGTAAGTTGTTATACGAAATAATTCCCAACTGGCCTTTTGTAGAATGTATGGATCCAAGTTTAGCCAATATGTGTTGGGTTTGTAGAGTCTGTTTTGTTGATGTGTTAACTCGATATGATGATCCGACCTGACAATAAAGCGTTATTTTTATTTTTATCTTTTTGTGGATTTTCAAGGAGGCTTGGGGACAGGTCTGTCCGATTTGATGACTCGACCCACTTATTGCTCGACGTTTGTGCGACAGGTGGCTCGAGCAAAGTTCAGACAGAGAGTTCGCTCGAATCTCGCTCGACAAGTAGCTCAAACTAGCATTAGATAGATATTTCGTTCGAGATACACTTGACAATCCGTCGCGTGACATTTTAAATATGTATTTAATGAGCATTTTAGTATTCCTGAGTGTTTTGGATAGTGAGATTTCGCCCCAAAGCGTAATTTTGATTCCTTAATACAATAAAATCTTCTGTAACTCTTTAGACATAAGCACTCTTTCCCAAAGTTAACACAAAAAATAAAAAAGAACTAACCCTTAACTAATTCCCTTATTACACTGATCATATGATGATTCCTTTTCGAAATAGAACAAAATTAAAAGATGATATGATAATAAAGCTAAAATTAGAAACAGTCAAGGCTGACTCATCTCTTTTCCCTCTTAAAGTTGGAGCCCAATTAAGGATTACTCACAATCATGAATGTAGTACTATGTAAAATGATCGAGTTGTGCTGAAGTCGCAAGCAAACATCAAAGGAAGAAAGCTGGTCGTTGGAGTGCAAAAACCGAGACCCACTTAACTTCTTTTGACGGTAATAAACACTAAAAGAATTGACAGACAGACAGACAGACACAACAGGTTCCCCCTTTTTTTGATCTCAAAATGCATGCCAAAAGAGATAACATATATACTTGCATTTTTACTTTCTCATTTCTTTCGCCTGCTGGTCTTTTCTGTGTGTCTGAGTCTGAGATCATCGGCTCTTGCATTTTGCTCCCACAATCGGCCTTAATCCTACTCGATACCTCGGGCAGGCATTCGGGGAACATAATCATCAGGCCTGTGTTAATTCCCTTGTGAGGAGACGGATTCAGAATATACGACATTTATCGAGGGAGAAAACGAATATGCAACAAGTTCTGGGGTGGGAAAAAAAAGACTTTTAAATTATTTTATTAAAATAAAAAGCGATTTCTTTATTATTCTGTCTGTCGACCCAGTGTCGCTTCTCCAGGGGGGGGTCCGTTTAATACCCTTTCCAACGACAAACTAGGGAATAATAAATTGCATATAACGCCTAAACGGCTAAATCTCTCCCCAATCTTCGTCGTGTTCACATTCGCTGTCCCGTTCCAACCAGTCTCTATGATTAGCCGACGACAAAAGTCCATCAACCGAACCAAAAAAAAAAAAAAAATTCTAAACTATTTTGAAGTATGAAGAATTTAATTTGTAATACTCAAGATTTTAATTTTATTTAAAGTTTTATTATCTTCAATAAGTTAATAATTTTATATTTACTTTAAAAAAATACAACACTAAAAAAATGCACTATACTAAAACCATCTGGACCGTTACCGTACCTTTGCTATTTTTTTTTGTTTTTTTAAAATTTTTACAGAGTTTCTCGCAGACCAACACTTCGCTTCGATCTCGCAGCACTTGACTCTCTCTACTTAGGTATAGGGTTAGGGTTGGGGTTTCGGCATTATCATGTGAAATCCTGGCTACGGCTAGTAAGGGCTTTTTCGAGATCCCGGACGAGATCGAGAGCTTCGAAGTATGGGAAATTGTTGCAGATCTCCGGCTGCCGTGGCCAGGGAGGACGTGAAATCGAGCTTCTCTGGACACGATCACCCCCGGCGAGACTCCAACGCCGGGAAGAAGCCTCCGGTCACGGTCTTAACCGGTTTGTCCAAGGAGAATATCGAGGAGAAGTACTTAGTCGACCGTGAGCTTGGCCGTGGGGAGTTTGGGGTCACGTATCTGTGTATCGACCGGGAGAGTAGGGAACTATTAGCCTGCAAGAGTATTTCGAAGCGGAAGCTGAGGACAGCTGTGGACATTGACGACGTGCGGCGCGAGGTGGCGATTATGAAGCACTTGCCGAAGAATTCGAGTATCGTGAGCTTGAAGGAGGCGTGCGAGGATGACAATGCGGTGCATTTGGTGATGGAGCTGTGCGAGGGGGGTGAGCTGTTCGATCGGATTGTGGCGCGTGGCCATTATACCGAGCGGGCGGCCGCGGCGGTCACCAGGACCATTGTGGAGGTTGTGCAGCTTTGCCATAAGCACGGGGTGATTCATAGGGACTTGAAGCCCGAGAACTTTTTGTTCGCCAACAAGAAGGAGAATTCGCCATTGAAGGCCATCGATTTTGGGCTGTCTATATTCTTCAAGCCCGGTAAGAATTTTGCTGTTCGGTTTTTGCAAATATTTCAGTGATGGGAAAAGCCCTAACAAGATACGTTGAGTATTGAGACTTAAGCTTAGATTTGAAAGCATGAAAAACTAAGTTTGATTAAGGAAACCAATGATATATGTGGTAACTTGTCTCGAAAAGGAGTTGGGCTGTTATGACTAATTTGGCATGTTATATATGCATTCTATGGATACAATATGAGAGCGCGATTATTTGAATGAGCATCATTGCTTAAAGTTAACCCCTGTGCTTCCGTAGGAAAGTGTAGTCGACTTATTAATTTTGATGTGTTTGGGAGTTGGAATTGGTTTGCACTCATGTTCACCGATCGAAGAATGATGATGTGGACGCCTCCTAATTGCAGATGTTATTTCAAAATTTTTCTTAGCTAAGATGCTAGGTTGTAATTGGTGGTTTTGACATGTACTGAACAGATCCAAAAGAACCTCTGAAGGTATGCAGCTATTTAGAGTGAGTTTGAGGGGTGATTTGGGGAAAAAGGTGGTGGCTAGGTCTTTCTGTACTGCACTTGGAAACTAAGAAGATGGCCTGCTGCCAAACAAGAATATAGAAATGAAATGAAGGAAAACTTGAATACTTCTTGTTTGAGATAAGGAGTTTTGACTCTATGAAGTGAACTTTTGATCTGACTCTATCAAGTTATTGAATATATTTTCTTCTAAATCAGACCGTTGATTAATTTTTATCTATTTTGCTCCAGTTTTAATATTTCAATCACTACTATTAGTGATTCAGAAGATTTCACCAAGGAATTTTTTTTGGGGGTATAAAGATCTTTAAGAGCTCTTTAAGGGGAGGAAATTATGTGCCACCATGTCCGATCCTAGTTTTACTCAAAGAATAAGGAATGCAGACACTTAATTACATGAAAAGGATGACCTCACTTGTGTGATAATGCTTAATTGAGACTTAGAAGTTATAATGGTTTTGATACACGTATCTTTGGTGCCTTTTCTTTTTTCTTTAATGGAATCATATTCATCTACAGTTGTTTCATTATCTGCACTAATGGAATTAATTTGACTTGAATTTGGGAAGGTTTCTTCATTACTAGAATATTAATTATATGATTTTCTGAATGTCTCTCTCATCCTTCTTACTTCTTGACTAGGTTTGTGCATGTGTGCCGACACAAGTGTGTTATGTGCATGTGTGGATTCAAGTGTCCGTGCCTGCATGCCTTGATAAGATAGCAGGGGTTTTTTATACTATTTTGAAGACTTGCTTTTTATTTCGCTTTGTTGTTTATATCTCTAATCCTGGGTAAATTTCGGAACTAGTTAGACATATTCCCAATCAAATTATCAGGCATACATTCACCTGGTGACTGTCATATATGATTAAAGCTTTGAGACTTGGACTGACCATAATCCTTACTTGATTTTTGCTGTCCTTTTCTGATTTTTACTATCTTCATTTGTTTTACCATAGTTACACTAATACATCAACAAAGAACTGTTTGGTTAATTGGTATGGAGTCGTGTTGAGAGACTTAGGTACAAGAGATTGGAGGCTAAGGTTCTCCTCTGCATTTTGCTTGGAAATGAAATATCTGTAAACCTGGATAACTTATGAAGAGCATAAAAGTTTTGTTGTATTTATTTTAAATCCCCTCATCTTCATCGACAAATGTTGTGAGGCTTATCATTGCTGACTGTTTGATTTTGACATTAGGTGAGAGGTTCTCAGAAATTGTTGGAAGTCCATATTACATGGCTCCCGAGGTGCTCAAGCGGAACTATGGGCCAGAGATAGATATATGGAGTGCAGGAGTTATTCTCTATATTTTACTTTGTGGGGTTCCCCCATTCTGGGCAGGTAATTATATGCATAGTGATAGTAGTGCTCTCTCTGCCAGCCTCCCTCCCTCTGTATGTGTGTTTTTATGTGTTTCAGGATGCCTGTCTGTGAGTGCGTGTGCATGCAGTGTGCACTATTCATGAATCAAACCTTTGCGCCATGGGTATTGACCTAAACAGTGTATTTCAAGTGCAGAGTCTGAACAAGGTGTTGCACAGGCCATTCTTCGTGGGCTAATAGATTTCAAACGGGATCCTTGGCCTAATATTTCAGAGAGTGCTAAGATTCTGGTAAAGCAAATGTTGGAGCCAGACCCTAAGCTTCGACTTACTGCGAAGCAAGTTCTTGGTATTCTTCATCTCTTTTGTGCTGATCATATTACTACATGACTAGGGTTCATTACATGAAATTTGGTAAATACTTATAAAAAAATTACATGACATTTGGTAAATGCATCGTAATCAAACTTTTTTACTTGCTTTTTTCTCATTTCAGCACGTTACTTTGATCCATGTCCATCCACCAGTCCAGAACTTAAAAAATCTATGCTCATTCTATATATCTCTACTCTCATCAAATTAACAAAGGAAGCAAAGAACACAGACTATAAGTTAACAGATGGAACTCAGCCACTTTTGCTAGAGTTTAAGTTTTGAAGAATTAATATGAAAATAAGATTCTCCCTGTTTCTCATAAATCTCTGTAGAAGAAGGGTGCTGAGGAAAATATATAACGTTGTTGGTCATATTAATATATTTATTGTTTGTTATGCGACAAATCGGCAATATTAGGTAGCTAGATGGTGTATATCTATACACTAATTTGTAGATAGCTATCTTGATAAGGTGACAGAAATCTTGACGTTTTAAAGTCTGATTTTAAAAACGAGGCAAATATATAAGGAAAACTAGGTATAGATTAGGGTGGACTCTAATGTTGCTTTTCATGCTGACTTTGGGCTGACTTTAGTTATGCTTGATTGATTTTGACATTATGTCAAAACTTCTTGACAATATTTTCTGTAAACCATGAATGGTAAATTTCTTGCAGAAAAGAAACTCCCATTAGTCGTTTTGGATCACAAGCTATGATACATGGAATAAATATATTGTAGACTTTTGGTTTTTGTCAGATTTGAGCATGTCTGATAAACATTGATTATGTTTCACCTGTTGTCTTTCTTCTATTTACAGAGCATCCTTGGCTCCAAAATGCTAAAAAGGCTCCAAATGTTCCGCTTGGAGATGTCGTCAAGTCAAGGCTTAAGCAGTTTTCAATGATGAACAGATTTAAAAGAAAAGCCTTGAGGGTTGGTTTACCATTTCTTCATACCTGTTTCATGTTTCAGAGTGTTTCTTGTGTTGACCAATTTATATTGTATGATGAAGCAGGTTATTGCTGATTTCTTATCCATTGAAGAAGTTGAAGACTTCAAAGAGATGTTTAAGAAGATGGACACTGATAATGATGGTATTGTTTCAACTGAAGATCTGAAGGCTGGACATAGAAATTTTGGATCCCAGCTTGCAGAGTCCGAAGTCCAGATGCTCATTGAAGCTGTGAGTTTAGTTGCTTCTAATTTTACGATCATTAATATCTCTTCACAACATCAAGGTGTAACTTCTCAAAATCAATATTTATCACCACCCTTTTTAGCCGTAGTTGCCTTGTTTAACCAGGCTCAACATATTGTTAATATGATCATAAGGACCATAATAATTATTCGACCAAGCATCAGAAGCAAAATGTTCCAAGACCCCCTTCTATGCATGTGATTACACTTGATGTGTTATTTTTTGTATACCACATAATTGGTGGACAGCCTTGGGTGTGCTTTCTGGGCAAGTGCTTTATGCAAACTTTGTTGACAATTTATGCATTCTTGTACCAGTTTCTTGTTTACAGGAAGGTCATTTTGAAATGATTTAAAGAAATTATAAATTAATCGTACTATGAATAAAATGACATAAAGCATCATAAAGTCAATGTTTTATTTCATTAATTATATTACTCTTAGATTACTTGGCGAGACTGTGCAGGTTGTTTGGCATGACATGTCAAATGTCTTGACATACTGGAGACATGTTGGACATGTTGTCTAATGTCTCTTACTTTTTTTTTTCCCTGGGTGTTGTCTAAAATTTTAATATCAAATGTTTTGAATGTTTTGACATTGTATGCTAGAATCGGACATTTAAGGGACATGTTGGGACACCAGTAGCCCATTGTAATGGACAAAATATACAACGACAGGGAAGAGGAATGATTAGAACACCTTGATTCTTAACAACTTGGTTTGTGTCTTTTGGTCTCTCATTCCAATAATTTCATTGTTCCTGTCTTGTGTCCATTTCCCATTCTCCTTGTCTATTGCCTTGAAGCATTTCTCTTTTTTAAAGCTATTAAAAGCATAATCCAAGATGTCATAGTAAATTAGCTCATTTTGGTTTGAATAAACTTCCTGGGAACAGGTAGATAATAATGGGAAAGGAACCCTCGACTATGGTGAATTTCTTGCTATTTCCCTCCATCTGCAACGGATGGCTAACGACGAGCATCTTCGCAAGGCCTTCTCCTACTTTGACAAGGATGGCAATGGGTACATTGAACCAGATGAGCTTCGGGATGCATTAATGGAAGATGGAACAGATGATTGTACAGACGTAGCAAATGACATCTTCCAGGAAGTGGATACAGACAAGGTTAAGACCTACAATTTTCCACTAACCCAGTT
The DNA here is from genome assembly GCF_004785595.1 of Juglans microcarpa x Juglans regia. Taxonomy (NCBI): domain Eukaryota; kingdom Viridiplantae; phylum Streptophyta; class Magnoliopsida; order Fagales; family Juglandaceae; genus Juglans; species Juglans microcarpa x Juglans regia. Next base: position 33,701,448 of record NC_054602.1, on the reverse strand, counting down.
TTGCTTTAGCTGATTGTACCATCTGACAGTTTTATGGATGCAGGATGGGCGCATCAGCTATGATGAATTTGCAGCTATGATGAAGACCGGAACGGATTGGAGAAAGGCTTCTCGACATTACTCTAGGGGGAGATTTAACAGTCTAAGCATTAAGCTGATGAAGGATGGTTCATTAAACTTGGGGAGTGAGTAGTATATAAATATGTGCAAGTTGTTCAGTTTATCCACACAAAAAAGTACTGTTATTGCCCGCCCTACATCCGAGTCTTGCCGTCTTTTGTGATTATTTGTTTGGGTCCCTTAACCAAATGCAGCACCTTTTACTTGGTGCCTTATAAGTGTCATGCAGGGTTGGGTGCATCTAATTTGTCCTTGGGAATGTTAATTGTGCAAACACGGTGCCTAGAAGCCATGGTTTTGGCATGTATGAGTCTGTTCTTTCGTTTCTTTACCACTCCAGCCTTTTAGCGATTTATATCTGCTTACTTTTGTGGAATTGATATCTCTAGTTGTGCAGTACAATTCTTTTTCAAAAGAAATATGAAGGCCTTGTAGTATTCCTTAGTGGAAAATCCTTGTGATGAATGCAAGGCCCTCCCTCTTCGCTTTAACTCTGATCCAGAAAACCTAGGCCTGTAAGGCCCATTTCTACCATCCTGACTTGCCACGTCATACTCTTCCTAGTTATAGATTCTCACATGTTCTTAGGGAACAGATTTCATGCATTTGGTTACAGATTTATACACATGGGCAGTTACTCATAAAGCGAACCATAATCACATGCATTTGGAACTTTCTTCTGGGAAATCCAACATTCGAGATGGGGTCGGTGTTGCTGGCTAACATTCTGTTACAATAATAATTTTTTTTTAATAATAATAAAAAAAAAAACAGCTAAACTAGCCGAGTATTAGTGGCATAAATGATTATAATTTGTACGGTAGCCAGTGGAGGCCTAATACTTGTACATTTGGAATTTGGGTCCATTTTGTGAGGAAGTCAACAATCTTAGCAATTTGGTTTGGGATCGTGGCAATTTATATAACTATAAACTCTTTGAGTTCATTTTAGATACTAAGTTATTTAGATTCGAAGATGAGTTGAGATGAGTTGTAAATAGTAGTGAGATTTGTGAGTTAAGTTGATGAATAATGATGAATAGTAGTGAGATGAGTTGAGATGAGTGAGATGAGTATCTCAAATGATCTGTGAATAATAGTGAAACTATTTGAGAATAGTAGTAAATAATAGTGAAATAGTCTGAAAATATCTTAACAACTACTGTTTGAGAATAGGCAGTGGAAAACAGCATTCCTAGTAGAGTGGTAGTAGGGTCTGGTGGCCAAGTTTTCAGCTTGTTAACATACCCTTAGTCCTAAATTGTCCTACTTCTTACCATGTAAATTCCCTAAGTTTCAACCATTTCAATATGAAAAGAAATTTTCTATTTACAAATCAATGTGAAGAACGCTTGACATGCCAGATTCAAAAAATCGAAAACTTTAAAAACTCTTACCATTTTAATGGGTATATGCTCTCGACTTGAAAGTAGAAAAACTGCTTTAAAGATAACGTTTTGAGATCTTGCCACTAGAATGTGACTAGGAATAAAGGAACTAGATCTAGATGATAATAGTTGCCGGGGGTTTCTGTCGCTTAAGAATCTGTGAAAAACATTCCACCCTCAACCTCCAAAGACGCCTTACTAAAAACGTGGATGTAGCCGAAAAATAGAGATCATAAAGAAGGACTACGGATAATTAAACTAAGGGGGGCAGAGATAGCAGATGATAGAAGTGTGTCAAGTTTGTGTGGTGGTGTCTTTGGGCTGACCACATTCTCTTGCTCATAAACCATACTCGATGGAACCCTCTATTTCCGGCCAAGGGAAGGGACGCATGCATGCTCTGCCCCACTTCTTAGGAAGACCCATGTTTTAGCTGGAAGAATTGAGATGGCTGATTCAATTGAATTCAACTCTACGTATGTCTTTGTATTTATAATGATATATGAGAGTATACAGATAAGGTAAAGCATTTGAAATACAAAGTTTTAAATGTTACAACAACTAGATAAACATCAACTAGATAAAATGACAGTTATTTCTCCTAAACTTTCTCCATAACTTTCGGAACTGCTCTAGAATCCTCAGAGTCTGTTATGTGATGTATATCTTGCCTAACATTCCCCTGCAAGTTGATGGGGAGAGACCGAAGCATCAACTTGTCTCTAAGCAATAAGAAACGAATGAAGTGATAATCCACTTCAATGTGTTTCGTTCGAGCATGAAATACAGGGTTGGAGGATAAAGCTAAGGCTCCAATGTTGTCAACCCACAAACAAGAAGCAGAAGTAAGTGGAATTCGAAGTTCACGAAACAGCATACGCAGCCAATAGAGTTCAGCTACTGTGAGAGCCATGGATCGGTACTCAGCTTCAGTACTTGATCTAGCTACAACAGGTTGTTTCTTAGCAGCCCATGAAATCAAGCAGGGACCAAGATAAATAGCATAACCCGTTGTTGACTTTCGATCATCAGGGTGCCAGCCCAATCGGAATCACAGAAGCCATGGAGTTGAAGAGATCCCTTTGTGAATTGAAGACCAAATTGAAGAGTTCCTTTTAGATGCCGTAATACCCGTTTAGCAGCAATGAGATGAACCGATGTTGGGCAATGCAAGAATTGGCAAAGTTGGTTGACACTATAAGAGATATCGGGTCTAGTCAAGGTAAGGTACTGTAAAGCACCTACCATTGTGCGATATTCTGTCGGATCAGATAGAGGTTCACTAGAAAACTTGGAAAGCTTGCTACCTGAACAACAAGGGTTGGATGTCGATTTGGCACCAACCATTTTAGTGCGATGAAGAAGATCTGTCACATATTTGCCTTGATGAAGATGAAGACCATCAGGAGTGTGGGTGACTTGAATGCCCAAGAAAAATGAGAGTGCACCAAGGTCTTTGACTGCAAATTCATGGCTTAGTGTAGAAATCAATTCAGAAATAGCAGTAGAAGAATTGCTGGTGACTATTATATCATCCACATAAATAAGAACATGAATGCATATCTTATGATGATGGAAGGTAAATAAAGAAGTGTTAACGCTTGAACCAACAAAACCAAGATCCAATAATGCATGTGAGAGACGCATGAACCAGGCCCTAGAAGTCTGTTTTAATCCATATATGGACTTCTGAAGTTTACAAACGTAATTTGGATGTTGCAGGTCTTCAAATCCTTTAGGTTGTTCCATAAATACCTCATCTTCAATAAAACCATGGAGAAAAGCATTAGAGATGTCCAGTTGTCTAATGGACCAGTCATGATGTACTGCAAGAGCTAAGACAAGTCGTATAGTGGCTGGTTTGATAACAGGACTAAATGTCTCATTGAAATCAATGCCCAATTCTTGATCAAAACCTTTTGCCACAAGCCGTGCTTTGTATCTATCAATGGAGCCATCAGATTTTTGTTTGAGTTTAAAAACCCATTTGTTTCGCACTACTGTCTTGGAAGCAGGTCTTGGACATAAAGTCCAAGTTTTATTGATTAAGAGGGCGTTGAACTCAGTTTGCATAGCATCACACCAGTGCTGATTCTTCACTTCTTGAGAGTAGGTTGTGGGTTCTGAAGGAAGAGTAACGGTTGAGAGGGCTTGCAGAGGATACTTGGTGGAATAAGAAACTTGGTAGTTAGGAAACTGTTTTGGTTTTAAGGAGTTTGTTTGGGACCTTGTCACCATTCGGGAAGGGAGGGAGGGTAGATGTTTTGAAGGAGAAATGACAGGGGAAAGGGATGGAGTCAAAGAAACAGCTGATGAATTGGAAGAATCCTCAAGAGTATGGTGATGAATGGACTCCTCAGAGGCTGTTGGGACCACTGCAGAAGGCTGATTAGATGATGGTGAAGGTTGAGCATGATTGAGAATATCAGGAGAAATAGAAAGATCAATCGGAGAAGCAAAGTTAGGAATAGACAAACCTGAGATAAGTGGAGGTGCAGAACCAGGAGAGACAACTTCGGTAGGCCCAGTAAGCAGAGGTGAATCTGGTGTAGTAAAATTCAGTTCATCAAACACCACATGACGTGAGATGTAGACACGATTAGTAGAAGGATCCAAGCAACGATATCCCTTTTGATTAGCACTATAGCTGAGAAAAATACATTTCTTGCTGCGATAGTGTAACTTATGAGTGGTGTATGGGCGTAGGAGAGGATAACAAGTGCAGCCAAAAGTTTTAAGAATTGAATTGGGTTGCTTGTTGAATAATTTAAAGTAAGGAGAAGCATTGCCAAGTACAGGAGTAGGAAGACAATTTATAAGGTAAATGGCAGTTAAGAAAGCATCAACCCAATACTTAGATGGAAGTTTGGATTGTGCAAGAAGAGATAAACCAGTCTCAGTTATATGTCTGTGTTTTCTTTCAGATATTCCATTTTGTTCAGATTTATATGGACATGTTAGGCGATGGAGGATACCATGTGTTTCAAGAAATGTTTTGAATGTGGTTGAAATATATTCCCCTCCATTATCAGTTTGTAATTGTTTTATCTTAGATGAGAATACATTTTCAACCAAACACTTGAATTTAATAAAACACTTAGTAACATCATATTTGTGATGCAAAGGAAAGAGCCATGAAAAACGAGAGAAATCATCAACAAAAATCACATAGAATTTGCAACCACTTACAGATGATAGTTGTGAGGTCCATAAATCCGAATGAATTAAATTCAAAGGATATGTAGACCTACTAGTGGGACTCACTAAATGAAAGTTTGTGACTCTTGGCTATTTGGCAAGATTCACAAAGTTTACTTAGTTTAGAAGATCCAGAAATAGACAGTACAGAACTGTTGAGTAATTGAGAAAGAATAGACTCAGAGGGGTGGCCTAATCTAGAATGCCAGACTTGAATTGGTGCTTTAACTCCTAGCAATGCAGTGAAGGAGGGTGAGGAGACAGGCGTTGGTGGTGGCTTGTTGAACTGAAAGTTCTGCAAATAGATGGGGTAGAGACCTGCTTCACTTGGCCCTTGAAGGAGTATCTCCTTGGTCTGCAAGTTTTTGACAGTAAAGGAAGAGGCAGTGAAAATAAAATAACAATTGTTATCTTTACATAAATTTTGAATGGATAATAAGTTAGAAGAAGCATGAGGACATCTTAAGATATTTTTAAGTAAAAATTTTGACTTGGAAGAAGAAAGGAGTGAAGAACCAGTATGAGTGATATGCAAACCTCCTCCATTACCAACTTTCACCATGTCTGCACCCTGATATGGTTGTTGCTGTAGAGTTAAGTTGTCAAGATCAACAGTTATATGATTGGTGGCACCACTGTCCAGATACCATGGATGTTCCACCTCGTGAGAGACATTGGATTGTGCAGCGAGTACTGCAAGCTGAGATGGTGGATGACGACCTTGGTAGGAAAAATTCATCCTTTGATAACAGTCAAGTGCCTGGTGACTTGTCTTCCCACAGATTTGACAGGGTTATCGATTTGTAGAGAATAACCTTTGATTAGTAGGGGGTTTTGATCCTGGATGAGTGGATGGTATGGGAGAATTGGTGGGAAACTTACCCTTTTGTTGAGAATATTGTGGCTGCTGAAAGAATTTCTTCTTATGATACGCCTGTTGTTTTGGCTTTTGTGTGAAAAAGGCAACACTACTGTCTGCTACAATATGTTTGGGTTGGGCGTCAAGGAGTTGCTCATAATTAAGCAACTCAGTTTGAAAGTCATCAAAGCTTATAGCAGTGTTACGGATTGCAAAGTTCAATGAAGTAATGAATGGGTGATAAGAGGGATTGAGGCCTCCCACTATATAGGAGATCAAATCCTCCTCATCTACAGGTTAACCAACTGCTGCAAGCTGATCAGAATAGCATTTAGCTATTAATAAGTAGTCAGAGCAGCTTTGAAGCCCTTGCTTCAGAATTTGAAGCTATCTCTTGAGATGTGAGATTCAAGAACGAGAGTAAGGGGCAAATCCGTTTGCCAAGGTGGTCCAAACTTGTCGAGAGGTGGTTAGTCCATAAACCGTAGACAAGACCTTCTCAGCTAATGTGGCATTCAACCATGCCAAAATGAATCGATCCTTTTTCTGCCATAGTAAATAGGTAGGATTGAGATCAGATGTTGTCTTCCCAGTATCATCAACAAGAAACTGAGAAGGACAAGGTTCTGAGCCATCAACAATGCTCAGGAGATCATGGCTACGCAGTACGGGAATGAACTGAGTAGTCCAATTGAGGTAATTGGTTCCATCGAGTTTGACAGATACCAATGAGGTGATATTAGGAATAACAAAAGTAAGGGAGGAAGTACTTGAAGAGGCCATAGAGGATCGAGTGGGATGAGCCAGAGGGGCTCTGATACCAAGCTAGAAGAATTGAGATGGCTGATTCAATTGAATTCACCTCTACGTATGTCTTTGTATTTATAATGATATATGAGAGTATACAGATAAGGTAGAGCATTTGAAATACAAAGTTTTAAATGTTACAACAACTAGATAAACATCAACTAGATAAAATGACAGCTATTTCTCCTAAACTTTCTCCATAACTTTCAGAACTGCTCTAGACTCCTCAGAGTCTGTTACATGACGTATATCTTGTCTAACAGTTTTCACTTTTAAATCCGCAATAGCTGACATAAGGCAGGCGGGGCAACATATATAGACTGTTATGGGTTTTAAGAGAAATTATATTTGCAGTATTAAGATGTGCAAGTACTGTATATTCTATGTGAAAAAAGTGTGTAAATCTGGGACTCACTTTAAATGGAGGATCTCACTTTTTTCAAAGAGAGTGCAACTTACACGCTCAAAGACTGTATTTAGCACTACTTTTTAACTATTTGAAGATGCTTTCAAACAACAACGTCAATCATTCATTAATAGGAACGGATTGATTAATATTTAGTTTTATTTTCTCAATTGTTTGATGTTTTAATTTCTACGTTGTATCTAATATTGATATTTTGTGTTGTTTATTGAGAACCCAACTCCCTTTTTATGTGTTTCATTTTATCAAAGAGCCATTCTACATTTCTATTCATCATTTCTACATCCTACACCATACATAATTTTATTTTATTTTATTTTTGTTTTATTCTTGCAAAACTAAAGAAATTCTTCTACTCATTATCCATACACCACACATTTGATAAGAAAAAAAAATATGTCTGATGTGTGGTGTAAGGATGATAGAGTAAAATTTTTCTTTATTAAAAAAAAAAAAAAGCCTCTTTAATCTTTTTACTACTCAATAAAATAAAATTTATAAATTAAGGCGGTTAGAGGTAATATGTTGGGTTTATTTTACACTATAAAAATATTTATAATTTGATGTACCGCAACAAGTCATATCATATGAGTTTTACTTTTAAAAAATATTTTCATAACTTGAGAATATGAGATTTATGGATTGATTCTTTTGTTGCTTACTTTATTTTTATTTTTATTAGGATCTTGAGAATACTTGATCTAGGATTAATTGCGAGAGAATACTGTAAAAGTTGATATCATTCTAACATTCACATTACTGAAGCTGAAGTCAATAGGTCTACTGAAAAAGAGTTAGTCTACATAGAGTCTCCAAATAGGAACTACTCATGCAAGCTCATACAATTATGTTTTAAAAAAATTTTAAAATTACAATAATATCATTTTTAAAATAATATTTTTCTCTTTTTACTGACATTCAACAATGAGACTATACACGTAGTCCCCACTCAAGACTGCAAATAGAATTTCTCATTGAGAATCTATGCATGCATGTGATGTACGTGCACTATAACTAGAAAGTTCATTATCGCTCGCCTAAGAAGGATGCTAGAGACATAAAGGAATCTCACAAAAGGATTCTACATACTGATTTGGTCTCTTTTATTTTTTCTATCCCTTCTCCCCATGTTTCTCCCCTCCTCCATTTTCCCTTGTCAGCGATGTCTACCCCCTAGGTGGTTTCCGACTACCCCAGCCACCCGATGAATGCAAGTTGCGACCACCACGACGCAATGCACAAAACCTCTCCCCGTGTCTCTCCCCTCCTCACCTTTCCCTCGATGGCAATGTCTGCCCCCTTGGTGGTTTCTGACCACCCCAGCCACCGGACGAACGCAAGTTGCGACCACCACAACACACTGCACAAAACCTCTCCCTGTGCCTGTCCCCTCCTCCTCTTTCCCCTGCCAGTGATGTCTGCCCCCCTGGGGTGGTTCCCGACCACCTTAGCCAACAGACGACGGCCGTCGGCCATGCAAGCTCTGACCACCCCTACCATGCAAGCCGCGACCACCATGACACAGTGTACAAAACGTGCACGACAAGCTCATGGCACTGCTGCGAGCTCCCATGTCCCCCCTGCGTTGTTGCTTGAACCGCCGATTGCTTTTGTCCATCCTAAGGTGGGTCCCGACCACCAAGGCAGACACAGGGAAGGGAGAGAAAGAGGGAAGGGGGAGGATGGGAGGGGAGAGGAGAGGCTGTTGGTTTTCAAACTTACAAATGATTAAAATATTTGATGTAAAGTAAAAAAAAAGAAAGTGAACCATTACCATTGTTTAATGTATCGGTTCGATTGTTTAGATTTAAATGAAAATGTATCATGTTAACTTGAACCAATGTATGCCTCTTGGGGTAAGAGTCTTAACCACTTGCCAACCAAACAAAGGGTTGTGTCATTTAATGAATTAGAAACATTCTCAATGTATTATCTAATATTTGAGAAGTTGTGACTTTTCAAAAGTGTTTCTTTATTTTAGTTGTGACTTTTCACAAGTACCATTTCATTTATATGATGTGACTTTTCACAAGTACCATTTCATTTATATGATGTGACTTTTCACAAGTACCATTTCATTTAAATAAGTTGTGACTTTTCACAAGTATCATTTCATTCTAGTTGTGACTTTTCATAAGTGCTTTTTCATTTTCTATAAATAGGGAATCCCATCCACAAATTCATTGACTGAGAGTTCTTTGTAAAAATTAGAGAAACACTTCCTCATTCTTTTTGTCTTTCTTTCTTTGGGTTTTGGCTATTTTATATCGGGTTCGAGGCTCTCCTTTTATGTGCACCGACAAGGAGATTAACGGAAACCAACGTTGTTGTATCTTGGGAGTAGAATGTCAAGAAACCTAGTGCATGTTTAAAATTGGAGGCAATGGAATCTACTCTAAGGAAAGCATATATCACAACATATTTCAACACCGAGTTCTCTTTTTCTAATTTGTTCTTGTTATTTTACATATACTCTAGTTTACAAAGCGTTTCAGAATATTTCCCAACAATCTTAGAGTAGAATCTCTTTGTTAAACTAGAGGTGTATTTTAATTGATTGGTTGCCACCATGACTTCAAATGAACCTATTGCACCCTTGAAATTTGGATGAGTCAATTTTAAGCGTTGGCAAGAAAAAATGAAAATCTTTTTTACAATGCCTGAATTATATTTTGTTATTGAAAATTATCTTCCTTCTGATAATTTACATGAGCCCACGCGTACTATTCAATTGCAAACATATGCAGAGAAAGATAATTTGTGTAGATGTAGGATTTTAAATCATTTAAGTGATAATATTTTTTGATGTTTACCTACACATTAAATTTGCCAAAGATATTTGGAATACTTTTGATAAGAAATATGGTGTACAAGATGTCAGAATGGATAAGTACACCGCAAGCCAATTTCTTGGCTTTAAGATGAATGATTCCAAATCTATGGTAGAGCAAGCCCATGAGTTAACTATCATTTACTATGAATTGGGTCAACGGGGAATGGTTATTATTGAGCGTCTCCAAGTTATTTGTACAATAGACAAGTTGCCTCATTCATGGAAGAATTTTGGCCTACCTCTTAAATATAAGACTGAAGATATGACCATGAAAATCTTGATCTTTGTCATTAGGATCCAAGAACAACACTTGAAAAATAATCATGTCCTACCATTGGTTTCTGATTTTCAGTCTAAAGCAAATATTGTAGAAGGTCATAAAACACATAAGAACCCATTACATCAGAAGTCCAAATTCAATAAAGGTAAAACTAATTATGAGAATAATTTGAAACCAAAGACTTATATCAACAAAGATGATAAGAGACCCATTTGTTTGAACTGTAACAAACTGGGTCACTTGGCCAAAAATTTGTTGCTACAATAAGAGGAAAAATCAAGGCAATGAACAACCAAGATTACCTAATCCACATGCTTATATGGTGCTTTCCGGGACTGATTTCGTTGGAACCGATGAACGGTATGTAACCATATGTCCACAAGTTTATCTGGCTTGTAGTTGCTACTGATTGGATAGTGGACACAAGAGCCAATGTACATGTCATTTCTAAATGCAATATTTTTCAACTTATCAGGATACAAGCGGCATGAAAGTAACGATGGGTAACTCCACCTCTGCACAAGTATTTGGAGTAGAAAAAATTGAACTCAAATTAACATCTAGAAATACTCTTCCTTTAGAAGAACTATTTTATGTACCAGAAGCGAGGAGAAACCTAATTAGTGGATCTTTACTTAGTGGCGCAGGTTACACATTATTATTTCAATTCAATAAAGTTATTGTAACTAAATATGGATCATTTGTAGGGAAAGGTTATATGAGTGGTGGTTTATTTGTAATAAATATTTAAAATAATGCAGTAGACAAATTTGATTCTAATAATAAATTTACACTTTCTACATGTTCCTCTTCAATATGACATGCTAGATTAGGCCATGTTAATTATCATAATGTTAAAAGAATGATGGATTTAGAAATTATTCCTAAATTTTGTGTTGATTTGAATGAAAAATGTTTAATCTGTGTTCAATCAAAACAGCCTAGAAAGCCATTTAAATCTGTAATAAGAAATTCATCGCTACTTGAATTAACTCATAGTGATGGTTGTTATTTAAATGGTGTCTCGTCTAAAAGTGGTAATAAATACTTTATTACTTTTATAGATGATATGTCCAAATTTTGTTATGTTTACTTGATGAAAATAAAAGATGAATCATTTAGTAAATTTGTCGTTTATAAAACTGAAGTTGAAAACCAATTGGAGAGAAATATTAAAATTATCAGATCTGATAGAGGAGGTGAATACTCTTCTAATAAATTGGTTCAATACTGTGAGGAGAATAATATTATACATGAGGAAACCGCTCCATATTCTCCTCAATCCAATGGTGTTTCTGAAAGAAAAAATAGAACCTTGGTAGATTTGGTCAAATGCACATGCTCTTCTAGTTCACGCCAACCTAAGCAATGGTCCCCGCAGGGGGGAACAATACTTGCATCTTGTTTTATCTTGAATAGAGTACTATTTAAGGGATCTGATAAGACACCGTATGAACTTTGGAAGGGTAGAATACTCAATATTAATTTCTTTAGAGTTTGAGATTGTCTTGCAAAGGTTAATATTCTAAAAATTAAGAAAATGTAAATAGGTCCTAACACAGTAGATGCAATATTCATTGGGTATGCTAGACATAGTTCTGCATATAGGTTTTTTATTATCAAATCAGAAGTCCAAGGTATTGATCCCAACACCATCATGGACTCTAGGGATGCAACATTCTTTGATGATCTATTTCCTTTAAAAAATAAGTTAGAAAGATATTTACCTACAGTAAGTTTTCCTTCTACCAGTAGTCAACCTACCATTATATCTAATCCTGATAGTGCATCTGAATTAGAAAATGAACTTGGAAGAGGAAAACGAGTTAAAAAGGAAAAAAATTTTGGACATAATTTGTATACTTATTCTATAGGGGAGGACCTGTTGACTTTCAAGGATGCCATGCATTCCATTTATTATACTTTCTAGAAAGAAGCAGTAAATAATGAGATGGAATCTCTTAAGACTAATGGCACTTGACACTTATATGATCTTCCTCCTGGATGTAAAACCATTAGATGTAAATGGATTTTTAAAAAGAAATTGAGACCTGATGGTACTATTGATAAATTTAAAGCTAGGCTGGTTGCAAAGGGCTTTACACAAAGAAAGGATATCGATTATTTTGATACGTTTTCTCGTGTTACTAGAATAACCACAATTCGTATTCTAATTGCTCTAGTAGAAATCCATAAACTTGAGATCTACCAAATGGACGTAAAAACCTCATTCCTTAATGGCGATCTAGAATAAGAGATATACATGGATCAACCAGAGGGGTTTGTGGTTCCAAGACAGGAAAGGAAAGCTTGTAAACTTATTAAATCTCTCTATGGTTTAAAGCAAGCCCCTAAGCAATGGCACCAAAAGTTTGATGAAATAATTTTTATCTTATGATTTTAAGATAAATGAATCTATTAAGTATTTATACACTAAAATAGTTGATGGTGCATGCATAATGTTATGTCTTTACGTTGGTGATATTCTCATCTTTGGTATTAATATAGATATTGTTCTTGATGTTAAAAACTTTTTATCTAAGAATTTTGACATGAAAGACAAAGGGAGAGGCATAGGTAATTCTTGGTATTAAATTAATGAGATCTCGTGAGGGTGTTAGCATAAATCAATCTCATTATATTGAAAAGATTCTTAAAAAGTTTAGAGATTCGAATGCAAACCTGTCAGTACTCCTCTTGATCCTTGTTTGCATTTAAGTAAGAATCTTGGAGATCCTGTGTCACAACTGAGATATTCATAGATTATTGGTACGTTACTGTATAATGCTAATTCTACTAGACCTGATATTTCATATGTTGTGAGTAGACATAGCAGATATACAAGTAGGAATGATGATTCTCATTTGAAAGCATTGAACATAATTCTTAAATATTTGAGAGGAACCATGACATATGGTATCTATTATTCTGGGTATTCCACTGTATTAGAAGCATACAATGATGCTAGTTGGATGACTAACACAGTAGATCGGAAGGGAATGAGTGAATATATTTTCACTCTCGATGGAGCAGTTGTGGCTTAGAGATCTTCCAAGCAAACTGTGATTTTACAATCTACTATAGAGGCTAAATTAATAGCCTTGGATAGTACTGGGGGTAGAGTGGCTTAAGAATTTATTATCAGAAATTTCACTAGTTAAAAAACCAATGCTAGCTATTTTGTTCTTTGTGACAATCAGGCTGTGATAAGTGTTTGTAATATTAAAAAACCAGAAGATAACCTAACGGATCCTTTGACGAAGGGACTGGCAAAGTTGAAGGTTATATGTACATTAAGGGGGATGGGACTGAAGCCTATTAATTAGGTCATCGGTAGTGGCAATCCAACCTTTCTGACTAGAGATCCCAAGAAGAATGTTCAATGGGAAGAACAAACTATTTGACTGACATGATAGCACTATTAAAATATTATTATAGGTCCATCCCTAAGGTGTAAGTGATACAAATGCAATAGCAAAGGAAAAGCGAAATGCTTTGAATGAGTCCAAGATTATGGCGAGGTATTAAATTGCAAGTACCATTGGAGGATTCACCTATGTGAGTGTGACTGTGAGGCCACAGTCTATGGTAATTAGGCTATTCCCTAGAGCACTCATGAATCCAAGATACGGTGCACGACCTTTATGCACCACCTTGAAAGGAAGCTGATATATGTCATACTATGTGTGGGGTGTGGAGAAGCCTGAGTTAAAAGATTCTGGTTCAAGACTTGGTTCACCATGGATCTTTCAGATAGAAACACACTAACACTGGGTAGACGTTCAAAGCCGCAAGTTACCTCTATTGATGTATAGTACTTAGTCTAAAGAAAATTTTATTCTATTTTGTCCTTTAAAATATTTTAATCAGGTGGGGGACTATTGATTTTTAAACTTAGAAATGACTAAAATATTTTATGTAAAGTATAAAACATAACGTGAACCATTACCACTGTTCAATATATCGGTTCGGTTGTCTAGATTTAAATGAAAATGTATCATGGTAACTTGAACTAATGTATGCCTCTTGGGGATAAGAGTCTTAACCGCTTGCCAACCAAATAAAGGTTTATGTCCTTTGGTGAATTTGAAACTTTCTTAATGTATTATCTAATATTTGAGAAGTTGTGACTTCTCAAAAGTGTTACTTCATTTTAGTTGTGACTTTTCACAAGTACTATTTCATTTAAATAAGTTTTGACTTCTCACAAGTGTCATTTCATTCCAGTCGTGACTTTTCATAAGTGTCATTTCATTCTCTATAAATTGGGAACCCTACCTACAAATTCATTGACTGAAAATTCTCTATAAAAATTAGAGAAACACTTCCTTTTTTTTTTTTTTTTTTATCTTTCTTTCTTTGGGCTTTGGTTGTTTTATATTAGGTTCGAGAATCTCCTTTTGTGTGCACCAACGAGGAGATTAACGGGAACCAACGTTATTGTATCTTGGGAGTAGACTGTCAAGAAGCCTAGTGCATGTTTAAAATTGAAGGCGGTGGAATTTACTCTAAGGAAAGCATCCATCACAACGTGTCTCAACATTGGATTCTTTCTTTTTAATTTGTTCTTGTTATTTTACATATACTCTGATTTACAAATTGTTTCAGAATATTTGCCAACAGAGGCATGCAGAGATAATGGGAGAAAGAACGAAAGGGGTGGGGGGGGGGGAGACGTGGCATATTGGCAGTGTCTCACATCAATATGTGGGATCCCTTTATGAGATTCTTTTGTGTCTATAGTATTTTCCTTGTGTAAACCTAAAGCTAACTGTCAAAGCAACCAATATTAAAGAGGTCAGCCAAAAGCACAAATATTATTCAATAATGTTGTTACCATGTTTCTGCCTTTAAAGGACGAAGAAAGACACAAGTCCCTCCATTTTCTCTCCTTTTCTGTCTGTCGGCAGCTCCAATTCATGTGCATGCTTTAGTTCTCTTGTTAGGTGCATGCAGCAGTAGCATGCAAATGTGATCATGGCCTGTCTATGGAACAATATTCTATATATATATATATATATAGAATAATTGTTTTGGGGCCAGTTAGAGCTTGGTTTCAACTAGGGTCATAAACTTCAAAAAGAATTAACAGATTAAACGCGGTGACAAGTATAATTCCAATCCATTGTTGGCCAGAAAGATTTGTTTACTTGTGGCTAGTAAAAGTGGCAATTGTGACATGTTTTAACCGGCAAGGAGATGATCGGAAATGGCCAACAAATGGTCCGTTGTGGCCGTTTTTTATACCATTTGTAGCCAAAATTGTGGCCGCCAGAAAAACAGAAATATGTTGTATCATTATCAACATCATCTTCACCACATATATATACGCATATGGCATCTTTATTTTGTCGATGTTGCCAATATATATATATATATATATGTACGCACATGAAAATTAACATGCAATATGTCCAAGATACCATTATTATTGTTCGATCGTTCACATGATGCGGAGATATTAATATGCTAAAGTTATGGATGTCTGGCAGCTTGCGGCTGCCTCGTGCCCGCAATTAGTACTATATATCCCATACATGCACCTTATTTAAACTTATCGTCGTTGCTAAATTAGTACTAAAGGAGCGCGTTGGATAAAGTTTCACATGACAAAAGATACAACCATGCACCTCATCTGTGTTAGAAATAATAATTAAATCAAATAATATTCAATCTAGAATTTCTTTCTGACAATCAGAATTGGTCACCAAATTCATGAATATTGCCAATTGGCCGGTTATGGTTCTATATATGTATATATAGTTCAACTCTAGATGCTTGCTACATATTTTTATATTGTATATATCTTATGAGTCTTTCTATTTACAAGTCCATTTCTAAAATAAATATTTTCATGCCATCAACATGTCAGATTAGAAGTTGTTGAGCGAGAAATATGAAATCATGAACAACAACATGCTGACTTGTCAAGTCCTTTCCTTCTCTAGAAGGCTAAGGTAGCATCCATTCTTTCCCTGTGAAAGGTGAGGCGGTGGGTTAGGGCAATATGGGATATAGGTAAAGTGCTTATCTAAAGTTTCAACAAGATGGCAGATGAACTGGAAATCATGTGGGCAGGATTAAGATTGACAGACACAGAACAACATGAGGTGTGTTTGACAGAGGAGGAAACAAAAAGAACTGATGCTCGAGGTTAGAATTGCTTAGTTATGCCAGTTCTATTGAAAAAAAACATTAACAAGGAAGCATTCAAAGCAATCATGACCAAGTTGTGGAATCCAGAAGGATGGATATGTTTTAAAGAGGTAGGGAATAACAAATATATAGTGGAATTTCAGAGAGTCATAGATATGGAAAGGGTACTAAATGGTAGACCATGGACTTTTGATAGACACCTAATCTGTATTCAAGAATTCGACAGTTATACCTCCCTAAATGAAATGACTTTTAATTTAGAAACTTTTTGGATTCAACTTCATGGACTAGCTGCTATGACTTATGAAGAGGGAAAAAATTGGGACCTCAATTGGAGAGATGATAACAGTGGATGTTGATGAAGAAGGAGTGGGATGGGGAAAATACCTACGGGTTAGAGTAAAGTTGAACATCTCAAAACCTTTGCCTAGAGGTATAATGATTAGAATTGAAGGAAAATGAAGGTGGATTGAATGCAAATATGAGAGATTACCATTATTTTGTTTTCTATGTGGTGCTATAAAACATGTTGACAGAAACTATGATCTAGAAAAAAGTACAAAAAATCTTACAGGCAAAGGTTCAATCCAATACGGTCAATGGTTGAGGGCCTCAAATACCAACTTTAATGGGGAAGGAGAAAAAAGGTTGGGACCAAAAGGAATGAAGCAAGCTCAATCAAGGTTGCAAGTTGGAAAAGAAGAGGAACTAATTATGGGTGGGCTTGCTACTGATGTTCTGATGAGTAAAAGGGGTAAAGACACAATAAAAAAGGTAAGCAGCAACAGGGAAGCTCCTCCACAATTTGATAATGATCAATTTATACAGGAATCAATAGATCTCCTTCAAATACGTACAATTTTTAACAAGGAAGGTTGGGAATGTGAGACCAGCAACACTTTGAGGAAAGACACAGAGCCTAGTATTACCTATCCAAAATATGAAGCCATACCAATTCAACCATGCAATTTAGTTACAATACTAGAGGAACCAATGATTAAGCAAACAGGTTGGAAAAAAAGAGCTAGGCAATCACACATGAGCAGGGTAATTGACATGGATCCTTTGGACACTACTCAGCTAGATAATGCTCCAAAGGAAAGAGACATAACAGATGTGAAGCAGGTAGTTCAACAGGGTCCTCTCAAGAAACACAAAAATACACTCAATCCTGATAAGTGTTCAACTCAGGAACAAAAGGTGGTGGCTGCTGAGCAGCACCAACTACAAAAATGAAATGCATGAGCTAGAACTGTCGAGGGCTTGGGAACCCTCGATCAGTTCATGAGCTTCATCTTTTGGTGAGGCAAAAGCACCCAAATGTAGTCTTTTTTATGGAAAATAAATGTAGAAGGGAAAAAATGGAAAGAATAAGAAATAAATTGGGGTTTGACAGAAGTTTTATTGTAGATAGTATAAGTTTCAGTGGCGGAATTGCTATGATATGGAACTCTAAGGATCAGATTGAATTGAATTCCTACACAAGAAGCCATATTTCAGTGAATATTACAGTACAAGACTCGGGGAAGATATGGCTCCTCACTGGGTTCTATGGAAATCCTTGTACAACTCTTAGAGAGGGGAGTTGCAACTACTAAGGCTTTTGAAACTAGTAGATAATAAACCTTGGCTTTGTATAGGTGACTTTAATGAAATACTATACCAACATGAGAAGTTTGGAGGGGCTTTGAGACCATATAATCAGATGAAGTCTTTTGATCAAGCTTTACAAGATTCTGAGCTGTTGGATATGGGTTATATAGGACCTAAGTATACTTGGTTTAACAATAGACAGAGAATTGAATTTACTAAGGACAGATTGGACAGAGTGATGACAAATCATCAGTTCAGTAACATGAATCAAGACATTCAAGTCTACAACATTGCTGCCTGTACTTTAGATTGCAACATCCTCTATGTCATTTGTAATACTCATTTTGCAGAAGAAAGAAGAAAGGAAAAATGTTCAGATATGAGAATAGTTGGGGAAAAAAACAGATTGTCAAAGGCTTGTTTTTAATGAATGGATTCAAAGCAACATAAATGACAGTTCATTAGAGGCAGTCACAAAAAACCTGCATAATTGCAAGAGCAAACTTATCAGCTGGAACAGTTCTCAACAGCAAGCCACAAGAGGTCTTATGGAAGCAAACAAGGCAAGGCTGCTACTTCTACAACAAAGTACGAGAGATGAGGATATCGATATACAATAAACTTACCAAATTAAGCAACAAATGTCTCAGATTTTGGAGGAAGAGAATTCAAAGTGGCAACAAATAGTTAAAGAAAACTAGTTGCAATATGGGGACAAAAACACAAGTTATTATCACAAGTGTGCTTCCCAAAGAAGGAAAACAAATCAAATCAGGAGTATTAATGATGAAGGTGGACAGAATCAAACATCTTCTCAAGGTATTAATCAGGTTTTTTAGACTTATTTCAACAAGTTATTTACAACCTCTAATCCTAGTGGTATTAATGAGAGTCTGAAACCTACGCAAAAGATAATAACTGTGCAGATGAATCATGAATTATTGGAAGGTTTTACTTACAATGAGGTAACAAAGGCATTTTTTAGCATGAAACCTATGGGATCTCCTGGACCATATGGTTTTTCAGCTGGGTTTTACCAACAACATTGGCAGACAGTGGGTAATGAGATCTGTGGAGCTGTAAATCATCTATTTTTTTTTGCAGATGACAGCTTTTTATTTTGTAAAGCTTCCCCCATGGAATGGGCCAGAGTGTAATCAATCATTGAGCAATATGAGATGGCCTCAGGACAAAGATTGAACAAAGAGAAGTCATCCATTTTTTTCAGCAAGAACACAAGCAATGACACAAGAGGTTCCATTCTAGACATAACATGTATTAGACCTACTAACTCTTATGAGAATTACTTAGGTTTACCTTCAGTGATAGGCAGATCCAGAATGCATTCATTCCAAAATGTGATTGATAAAGTCAAGAGTAAGATGAACAACTGGAAATACAAGTTCCTCTCGAGAGCAGGAAAAGAAATTCTTCTCAAATCAGTCATTCAAGTTATTCCTCTCTATTCAATGGCAGTGTTCAAGATTCCTAAAGGATTGTTGAAGGAACTTAATAAGCTGATGAAATGATACTGGTGGGGACAAATCAATCAAGAGAGGAAACTCAGTTGGATTAATTGGAATGAAATGGGGAAATCAAAAACTGAAGGAGGCTTGGGGTTTAGAGATTTTGAAAATTTTAATATGGCCTTGTTTGCAAAACAAGGGTGGAGGTTATTGTAATTTTCCAACTCTTTAGCTGCACAGATACTGTATTTGAAGTATTTCCCTAATTTTGATTTTACGAATGTCAAATTGGGTTATAATCCATCTTATATTTGGAGGAGCTTGTTAACAACTAGACCTCTTCTTAAAGAATGAACAATCTGGAGAATAGGCAATGGCAAATCAGTCAGAATCTGGAAGGATAAGTGGCTGTCAAATCCCACCTCCTTCAAACCATAATCTGGTTTTAATCCACTGTTTTCAGAAACTATGGTTAAAGATCTCATTAACCAAGGAACAAGGGAGTGGAACATGGACTTGCTCAATGTTATTTTCTCACCAGAAGAAGCTGAAAGTATAAAGAAGATTCCACTTACTCAAAATGACAGACCTGATAAAATGATATGGAGAAGCACAAAATGGGATTTTCAATGTAAAAAGTGCATACTATCTACAAGCTGAATTACAAGAAAGAAAAAGAGGGCAAAGTTCTAAAAGGTCACAAAATGAAGAATGGACTTGTATATGGAATCTGAACATCCCTCCTCCTACAGCTTGCCTTGATATCCTACCTACCAAAGTAAATCTGTGTAAGAAGAAGATTTTAACTGATGATACATGTCCCTTGTGCTTAAGTGAACCCGAAACCACAAAACACATTTTATGGGAGTGCATTGTTGCAAATGACATTTTGGGAAAAAGCTCCAAACAAATTCAGAAGAGTAAGACATCAAGTCAAAGTTTGAAAAACTTACTGGCAGAAATGATTAGCAAGCTTGGGAAAAAGAAAATGGAAGAATTGGCTTTAATTTTGTGGAACATATGGTGGAGAAGGAACCAACATGTTTTTAATAACATTCTTATTGATCCTAAGACAGTCCTACAAAGGTTACAAAATATGCAGCTAGATTTGGAAAGGATACAGACTACACCCAATACTAACACTAGAAGCAACACACAGAGATCTGCAACATGGAATCTTCCACCTCCTAATTTCTGTAAGATAAATTGGGATATAGCAGTGGATAGAAACAATAATAAGATTGGTATTGGGATAACCATCAGAGATTAGGAAGGACATTTCTTGGCCACTCTAAGGAAGAACAAACATATGTGTCCTGATCCATTGATAGCTGAAACTGTAGGAGCACTAATAGCTACAAAGTTTGGAACGGAACTAGGAATGAGAAGAGTAATTATAGAAGGAGATTCTAAAAAGGTAATCATGGATGTTCAAACACAAATAGAAGATGACAGTTACTACGGATTGATCATCTCAGACATTAGAGAAAGGGTCAAATGTTTTTGATAATTGTGTAGTTAGACATGTTTTTAGAGAAGCCAATGTGGTAGCTCATAATTGGGAAAAAAAATGCACTGCTTTATAGAAACTGCATTGTGGAATTAGAGGAAACTCCTCTATATCTGTAATTGTTTCAGTTTAATGAAATGAGTTCTTTTAAAAAAAAAAAACATGTCAGATTAGAAAATATAAAGACCGTAATACAGCTGATCATGGGAGAATCATGTGTTTTGCAAATAGAATTTTTTGAATCTCTTTCTTATTTCTTAATAATTATTTTTATTTGGATCGGGTGCTGAGTTTATAGATATAAAATAGAGAATAGTTATAATAAAACTTGATCTTTTATCAACACATGCATCACACGTAGAATTCCACATTATTACGACAGCCACAAAATTCAATAAAGTTGTTTAGTTCATAAGTTCAACAACATATTTATATAGAATAATTCTATTGTAAGATTTTTACACTACATAATGGTCATTCACATGATATAATTTAATTTAAAAGATAAATCTTCATGTTAATGTCATGTTTTACACTACCAACTGCATGGATGACCTGCAATAGAGGATATGGCGGCACGATGCGTCCAATGAGACTCGAATGCCTAAATTAGAAAGAAGTAGTCTCAATATAAGTATATGAATAAATGTTAAATACGTTACCTTTAGGTGTTATTTTTAAGAGCATGAAGGTGATGATAATGACTGACCTCAAAGTTTATCTTGGATAACCTTCGAATAAATTGGTAGGATAACTTTCCTGATCAGACGAAAGCTTTATTTGTTCACTACATTATCCTCCATGCATCCGTAGATTGAATCCATCGGCTTGCAGACTAACCCCAATTCTTGAAACCTTAGACTTGAGCCCTCCAACACATGGACTTATCCCTTTGAGGCCCTGAACATCCCTTCTAGTTACCCTGCTAATTTCCTTCGTGCCTGCACGTGGGAAATTTATCAATTCGAGTACTCTCTACCTCGCTAGTTTGGGACAGATGGAGGACCCCTGGGATCATGACTCTTTTTACCTCGCTAAAGGTCTATGCTAACTAAGGTGCAAGCTTTGGAAAACTTAATTTCCCGTTATGTTAAGGACGTGGCCCACGTCATTTGTAACTATTCCTACGTTTTTATTTATTTATTATTCTTTTATTAAAAAACAATAGCTAACGGCGTTGCCATCCTTTCGCCTTCCCAAGAATCCCCTCATCATTGCTTCTTTTTCGTGCTCCACTTCTTTCATCTTCTTACGTCATTTCCACTTATTGTTCCATTCCTTCCTTAACTTTTTCTCTTCTCAAGTTTCAAAAACTCGCAACCCTTCACCATTTTCGATCTTGTTTCTTTCAGTTTACACAGCAATGGCTCTATGGGGTTCTTCCCGTGTTCCCAGCCAAGCTTCTGCCCAAGCCTCAACAAGGGTTTCCTCCAACTCTACGCCTGAATCCTCTGATGGTCAAACTCTACCTTTCTTTGAGGGGTTCACGTGGTGCTCCACACTTATTGGTTGAGACTTGACAAGGCTGAGGACTTTATAATTTCATATCGCATCCCCGATGTTAGGGTTCTTACTCATCCCTCCGAGGGCGCCGTAGCGAGGAAGGTTTCGCGGAGAGAGTTGCTCTTCCAGTTTTTGCCCAAATACAAGGTATGTACCTTTCATTTTGTCACCTCGTTCGTGATGTTCTTAATTTCATTCGATTAGCTACTGCCCAACTTCATTCACACGCTTGGCATGTGCTTTTGTGTTCATGCGTGGTGTTTCATATGGTTCTAGAACCTTTGTGAGAGATGTATCCAGACCTGACTGCTTGCAAATTCCTATCTTTCCATTCTGTAAAAGGGTTACTAGGTAATATTTGTAGTTTTCATGTTCGCCCACAACGTTTGGAGGCATTTGAAAGCCGCCGTTCGAATGCCAAATAGTGGCAAAATAATTTTTTTCTTATTTCTGGTGGTGGATGGGAATTCACAGCCTCTGAAATGGCTGTATGAGACTTTTCCATCTTGGCTAATTGGGGAAGGGTCCCTGATGACAAGAAGATTCTTATAGATTTGACTGACCGAGAGCATTCTCGCATAGACATATTTCTTAGTTGGGCCAAAGATAATGATGATGCCTTGTGGATTGAAAAGCTCTTGACCCTTGTAAACATTGACCGATTCCTCATTGTCCCTAACTACTCCTACATCAGGGGGCGTAAATTAAAGGCTACGAAGCCTCCTTCAAAGAAAAGGCATGCTTCTCCGCCTTCCAAGACTCTTAAAAAAACATCTACACCGAACTAAGGGCAAGACACCTACTAATCACCTTGCAGAAGACGTCGAGGGCACAACTGACAATGTTAGGCCAGAGGTGGCCATTGATTCTAGAGGTAATACGACTGTCGATGGAAGGGGCATGCCTTTTGCTTCTCTTGTGCACATGTCGCTGCCTGGGCTTGGCGACCTTGATGGGCTCATGGGCCAAGCCCTTTTCGACTTGGCCACAACCTTAGACTTTGATCCACCCCCCAAGGGTCAGACTCAATGGGTACGCCCCCTTTAAGTTCCATTCTCTCATCTCCTCAGTTTCAACTTCAAGCGGTGGCGAGGTTACGACTGACATATATGACACTTTCTCTATTGGCTTTGCTGGGGTTATAGCGTCTAAAGTCGTGACTCCTACTGATGGCGGCACCCAAAGTTATGCCGTGGACTCTTTGTCTGTGAAGGGTAACCTTGATGACCGTGGGACCAAGACTCTAATCTAAGCTCCCTCCCTACGACTGTCTCAATGGGTGAGACTCTGCCTATAGATCATGAAAGAGACTCCATTCCCTCCCCTTCCCCCTCCTCCTTTGGTGGTGATGTGGATTCCTCAACCCCAAGGGAAGGAGGTGGGTCGTCCAGGGAGGGCAGAGTGGAAGAGGGAAACAGAGGAGATGGCGGCTCTATCAACAGCTTTGCGTTTGTCACCATTACGGACCAGGGTGCTCCCGTGCCTAAGGGAGAAGTTTCAACCACCTGTACTACGCCTTTGACGCATTCTTTGGGGAGACCCTATATGGAGAGGCGGCGAGCCACGACAGAAGGGATTGAGGGGCCTTCTCACTTGTGTTCCCCTCCTTAGGATGGAGTAGTGGCGGAAATGGCTCAACGCTTGAGAAATTTTTTGTCTTCGGTATGACATTGCTGGCTTAGTTGCACTTTCTTTTACATGTATGGCCCATACCTTATTGTGTCCTTGTGCCTTGTAGGGTGTGGATGACCTGGTGGCTTGGATTGTGGATGATCGCGCCAACATGGAGTCAAAAGTCCGTACTAGGCGAATGTTTGCAGTTTTTGCTAAGAAGGAACTAGGTCAGCTATAGGCCGAGAGAAATCAGTTGGAGTCCTACATGGAGCAGGCAGATGGGCACATCCGCTCCCTGGAGCTCGACCTCAAGAACCTTCGCGACGAAGCATTTGAGCTCCGAGGTGAGGTACTTCGCATCAAATCCATCAACATGCGTAACATCTTTGCCTTACAATTGGCAAAGTTTGAACCAGATTTTACTCGTGCCCAGTTATCTCGCGTGAGTGGAGATTTGAGCTCCTCTCAACAGTTGTTGGCTACTGCCGAGCAACGATGCTTGGGGTTAGGCATTGGCTTCTTCTGAGAAAGCCCACAGGCAACTTGCCCTTGAGGTTTCAGAAGTGAAGGCATCGTATGAGCAAGCTCGTAGGCAATTTGGCCTTGATATGTTAGAGATGAAGGGATCTTACGAGGATCTACACGGCAGGTATACTACCTAGAAGAAGGACAGGGAAGAAGTAGATGCCAAATAGAACAAAATGAACCAATCCATGCTACACTTAGTTATGAAAGTGAAGGAGCAGAAAAAGCGGTTGTTGAAACTGGAATCAGAATTGGCTGCTTCAAGGGGCGAATTGGTCTGTTTGCCTCTACAACTGGTGGCCGCTAGGGCTGTTAGGGATCGGGCCTTCGAATAGGAATATGGAGCTAGCGTGGCCCACTTACGATCTCACATGCTGGCACATCCTCAGGCTGACTTGAGGCAATTGGACCTCGACGCCTTTAGACCTGATGAGGTTTCATGCCAGTTCGTGGATACTTTGGGGCACAATACTATGCCTGATGCCTTGTCCGCACATTCACCCTCGAAGCCTCCATCGGCTCCACCTTCATGAAGATTTTTTCTATCTTTTTTTTTCTTTTTGTTTCAAACAATACTTTGGAAGACTATCATGATAACAATGCGTTTATGCTTTCCTTTTGTAATGTTGGCTCTTGGTTTAGCCTCGTTTTGCATTATTGATATACAGCTTCTGTTGAGCTTTCCTTTTGTCATATTGGCTATTGGTTTATCCTTGCTTTGCGTTATTGATATAAATTTCCACCGCCCGCCAACTCCATCGCGAGTCTTTAGATGTGGCTAAGTATGGGGTTGTGGGGTCTCTTGACCTCCACGCCCATTGGTTCCACCGTGAGTCTTTGAACTCGACTTTGGTGGCTAAGTAAGTGAGGTCGTCGGGTCTCTTTACCTTTATGCCCATTGACTCCATCGTGAGTCTTTGGACTCAACTTTCATGGCTAAGTAGGGGGATCGTGGGGTCTCTTGTTCTTTACGCCTATTGGCTCCACTGCAGTCTTTGGACTCGACTTTCGTGGCCTTGCAATTCTCTATACTGAACGTTCTTCTTTTTTGGCATATCTTCTTTGTCATTGGATCAACACATAGCCTGTGTGTAATGCCTCCAATGGAAGACTCAAATCACATGGTATATACTCTAAAATGACTAGTCAATGAAACAATTGGAGCCCCATTAAAATCTTATAAAATAATAAAAAAAAAAAAAAATTTCTCATTTCCAAGTAATGTGGAATCTTATAGACCATCTACGCTTATCTTTATCATGACTACTTACATACAAGTTTAGGCTCATTCAAATTGAAGAAATTATGCTGAGAAGCCATCCAAAAAATCAAAATTTCTATTTTAAAATTAAAATAACTAAGTAGATGACAAATTTAGCTAATCAATACATAAAAATCAACCAGTCTCTTACTCTACCCATTTCTACCCAATTTCAAAATCCAATAAATATCCTAGAGTCTATAGAACCTATAAAACCTTTACTACCCCAATGGAAGACCCAAACTGCATGGCCTATACTCCAAAATGATTAGTTAATGATATAATTGGAGTCTCATTGAAACCTTATAAAGAGCAAAAATTTCTCATTCCCAAACAATGTGAAATATCATATACTACCTACTCTTATCCTTATTATATGGGGTGTCACACTGTGCTCTATGATAACATTGTCAATTCCTGGAATGTCTTCATGACTCTAGGCGAATACGTCTCTGTGTTCGATTAGCAGATGTTTTAACGCCTCCCTATATTCGGGGGGAGCCTTGTTCCCTCTCACGCTGTGGCATTCGGCCGATCCATTTGCCTCTGCCTACATTAAGTTGTTCTCATCCCTAGCTTTCATGTCTTGGCAAACTATAATTAGCGGCGGGGGTGGGGGTTTCCCTCCCAACCTTTTCGCGACAGCTACGTTTGCCACCCCTGCTTTAAATTCCTCCACGTAGCACTCTCATGTCAGGATTTGCTCCCCCAAACCTTGCCGACACTTGTCTCTGTTGGGAACTCTATTTTTAGATGGTAGATAGAAGTGACAACCTTCAAATCATTCAAAGTTGGGTGTCCCATTATGGCGTTGTAGGATGATGGGGCTTTAACGACCAAGAAGTCTATCATTGTTGTAACTATGTGTGCCCCTGACCATGACCGATAGTGCGATGGCGCCCATTGATTGAATAGCCTCGCCGAAGAACCCCTTTAGGAGGTAGGTGACGGTAGTAGCCTATCGGGACTAATGTCTATTTTTTTGAAGGCATCCCAGAAGAATATGTCAGCTGAACTCCCGTACTAGACAAGCTAGCTAAAGCTGTCTCTGCGAGGGATGGAGGCAGGTTTACCTTGAGTGGTATAGAGGAGAGTGATAGAGATCCTACAGACGACGCCACTTTTAAGGACTTGTTTTACACCACCAATTGCACGGATGACCTGCAACAGAGGAGATGGCGGCACGGTGTGCCCAATGGGACTCCTATGGCTAAGATAGAGAGAAGTGATCTCAATATAAGTATACGAATAAATGTCAAATACGTTACCTTTAGATGTTATTTATAGAAGCATGAAAGTGATAATAATAACTGACCTAAGAGTCTATCTTAGATAACCTTCGAATAAATTGATAGGATAACCTTCATGCATCTGTAGGTTGAATCCTTGGGCTTGCAGACTAATCCCGATTCTTGAAGCCTTGGACTTGGGTTTGCCTCCAACAAATGGGTTTATCCCTCCGGGCCCTAAATAACCCTTCCACTTAAGATTATAATATATAGTATTTAATTTATAATGGCGAATACGTAAATGACCATTAGACAGCAAACACCCCCCGATCAACAACGATGGTTAAATTAATATTCAAACAATGCTAGTACTTTTATCTTTTGTGTGTTCAAGTTTTAATTAATTTGTAATTAATATATATATATATATATATATATATATATATATATATATTGCCCGACGAAAAGTGGTTTGATGAATTAAGCTGCAGTTACTAGAGTTAATTACCTGAAGTTTCAAAGTGGATATGGACAGCCCTGCATTACTTGCCATTGGGTAAGCAGCTAATTAACGTCGATCGCGATGAAAAATGTTGAACAGATGGATGTACGTACGTAGTTTCCCGCGGCCATGCACCAGCAGCTAGCTGGCCTCAAATTATATTATATATATTATAATTAAATTGTCTTGCTTGCTAGCTAGCTAGCTGCTACCCTCGTTATATTACAACTCAAGTAGATCATCAAATTAATCGTGAAACACATGACGTACTATATACATCATGTACATGTTGTAATTATATATATATATATATATAAAGAGTGCTGCCTTTAATTATCTAATAATTAGGTCATGAGGGAACGTCGTAATTAGCTTTAGTTGGCCAAAAGCACCAACAACGTACGTCTGTGGAGGGGCCGAAAGAAAAGATTAATAATGAGAGAGTACAATGTGCGGCACTACTACTGCTGAGATTACTTGTAGGACTTGTGCACATCATGCATTCCGACCTTCACCTTTTGTACGGGACTCTTTTAATTTGTCCAAATACTCCTTTTCATCATCATCAAAAGCATCACAACTTTTTCTAAGTGGCAATCTATAGATTCCCGCCTCTTAGGCATTTAGTTCGTAAAAATAATTATAATTGTTAGGCTTTATATCGATAATAAATCATTTATCATATGTGTTAAATCTATAAAGAGATTTTTTATAAATAAATTTATAAATTAATATGACAGTCATGATTTGACGTGATATGTTAAATTTATTTTATAATAAAAAATATTTTAATTTATAATCTAACGTACCATAACAAATCATATTAATTTTTTTTTTAAGAAGTAATATTTTTTTAGAGGCTTAGAATTCCCCATTATTAATTATTAGGTAAATTTGGAACTTATAATTAATTATATTTAATATTATAGGAAAAATATGACTAGCTAACACTTTCTGATCATCAAGTTCCTTACAGCCAATGAGCTGGCCCTTAACCTTATCAAATATCTGTTTTCATGTCCAATAGAATTATTAAACCGATGGAAAGAAAGAAATTAAATATAAATCAATGCCATGTATGAGTTCACTAATTTGTATATATCTTTATATTTATTTGGATATGAGTGGGTTCTCGCAAGCCACATGCATCCGGCCACTTCTTCCCCGTTTTCTTATAAAGGAAAAATTGAGCATACACGGGTATTCGTTTGGTTAAGTAGTTTAGATGAAATGAGATTAGATATTTTGTTAAAAGTTAAATAAACTATTGTTAGAATATAATTTTTTAATATAAAAATTGAATTGTTTATTATATTTTGTATGAGAATTTAAAAAAATTATAATAATAAAATGAAATGAAATGTTTTGTATATCCAAACCGGGCCTAAATGTTAAAAACTCAAGAACTAGCTGTTCCTCAATACCGATCAAAGGATTTGAATAATCTCAATCGGCAACTTAACAATACTCAAATGATGTTGTGAGGAATATACCCACGATTCCTATTGAAAGTCCCTCCTTAACTACCTCTTTTCTATAAGATGAGATGAAATATTTTGTGTATCCAACCCGAACTTAAATGTTAAAAACTCAAGAATTAGCTGTTCCTCAATACCAGTCAAAGGATTTGAATCATCTCGATCGTCAACTTAACAATACTCAAATGATGTTGTGAGGAATATACCCACGATTCCTATTGAAAGTCCCTCCTTAACTACCTCTTTTCCATAGAGAAAAGACAAAAAATTAAACACTGAAAAATTATTTACATAGTCCTAGAGTAATTCTCTCATTTTTCCTTTAAAAAAATATAGAAAAAAAATGGGGACTTGTAAAAGCAATATTTTCATGATAGAACCCTTTTTTTTAAGAGAGTGTTCAACGACGTTTGCATACCCTAAAACTGTATCCAACATTATTTTTAAACCAGAGGTAACAAAAAGACTCCCTAATAAATTAAGCAATTGACATTTATCTATGGAAATCATCATAATTGCCTTGATATCCAGCATTGAAAATGTGTATCCTAGACCTCATCATTAATTCTTAATTCACTATTGAAACTTCGGCAACTACATATGAATGATTAGAAATTACAATAAGCTAAATTAAATTAAGTTGAAAAATGAAGTACTATATATATAGTTACTATAGCAAAAAATTCTCTCTTTATCTCCTATTACATATTGTGTGCAAAAAGTCGTCGTAGAAATCTTTAATTTTAGAGGACAGGGTTGGATAGATCCTTCTCATGAGATATATATATATATATATATATATATATATATATATATATATATATTATCACGTTTTTCCATTGTCATTTCCACCTCTATACCGCGTTCACACTTCCCTTTCATTACATCATGCATGGCCTCCACACCCTTCTTCTGATCTTTATCCCAACTTTCTCTTTCAGCCTATCATGATCTAGACTTTTGTACAAATTGATCTTGTATACTTTTATATATCATATTGTTGTACTGCAGCAACATCAAATTCCTTTATGTTCTCTGATATTTGGTCATATATAGTACTTTGTCGTCATGAGCTAATTTATATATATGATCAAGATGTTAAGAAAAATACTATTAATCATCCTTTTAATCATCATTATTTATTATTTTTTATGTCATGTCATATTAGAATAGAGTACAAGGCTGATAGTTAAAAGGCTCGATATATAGTTGTTAAGGACATAATTAAAATATTTAAATTTAACTATTTTCATAAGCTTAATATTTTGGAACAAATACTAATAATTTAATATATTTTTTAATCATAGCAGAGATTTTGAGTTCGAACTATATATAACTCTACAAATAAATATCACAGCCGTTGTCTATTCTCTCTTAAAGTCACCTTGAACCATTTACATGATGCGTACCATTAATATTAGCTTCTTCATTACTTAATTGACGCTCGCTCTTTATTCAACAAGCTTATCCATATGGTCTTAGACAATCTCGGCATAAGTCATCATCTACACATGAAAGTTGTTTTGTGTGTCCGTCGGCCACCTATATGGAATTAAGGTACTATATATATAGGAACTAAATTGTCTTCGGTGGAATTGAAGAGTTGAAGATTATGATTTTATCAAAATTTAATGGTTTTAAATGAGAAAGGTAGATAGATAAAGTAGACATTACATGAATATTTATGGAGTATTTAATACTGCTCAAGAAATCCACATAAACAACAATAAATGACATTGTAGAACATTTTATGTCTATTTTTCTCTCTATTTGAAGCCTTCAACTTCGAATTATAAGAACTTGATGAGAAGATATATTTTCCTATAATTTACCAATATATCTATCATTTTTAGCAAATAGTATAAGCTCATGTAAACTATATAAAAAGAAGAATATCAATAACATAGGAGAATGTTCAGTTGTTCATGTTTGTGACAAACTTGTACAAATAGAATACTCCTAATTGTGACAAACTTGTCTGCGTAATTATAAGAATCATGAAGAACCTGTGTGTGTGTGTGTGAGCGAGAGATTGAGAGAGAGAGAGAGAGCGATATTAATATTTAACTCCTAGTTAGATCATACTTGTTCTGATAAGTGTGCATAATTAAATTACATTAATAATCAATATTATTTTATATTATATGTTGTTCATATATATAATAATCTAGCTAGCTACCTCCTGCCGCTTAATCATTTGTCTCATTAATTTACCTGCATGATGTACGCGTATATGGAGCTAGCTAGCTAGCATTTGGTTTTCTGAAAATTAAGGCTGAAGTACTACTCCTACGTGCCATATGAACCAACATTAATCACGTGGGAAACAGTACTACTTTGTCTTTTTATCACGGGCAGTGCTATACAGCCATCATATATACAGTCGTGATTCATGCCATGATGAGCAATGGTCCATAGATATACATATATATATATATATAGAGAGAGAGAGAGAGAGAGGGGATTAATTAGGTCGTATCAATTCTTATAGAAGTTAAGAGAATGTCCATCACAACGAAATTTGTGTGTAGAGGTGTCCCAGAGCAAATGCATAATTTAACTTGTAGTTCAGATTTTTCCTATATTGATAAGTCACAACTGTAACTTCAGTTTCATTAAATGAAATGAAGCCTACTTTTATTAAAAAAAAAGGAGGTACCACTACAAGAAAACTGCTTATTTGTGATCGGTTAATTCCAGCGAAATGACTATTTACAACTAAAATTGATTACGAATAGTCTTTTGGTCGCAATAAATTAATCACAAAAGCTTGTTTTTCTTATAATGAGTTGTATCAATTCTTATTATTCAAATTAATTTAAAGATTTAAAATAAAAGAGAAATGGACACATGAAATAATTAATAGTCTACATATTACGTGCACAACTTCACAACTTCTTCACCAGCCATATTGTATGTACATGACGTACGTTGCATGCCATGATTGACAATTAGTAGTAAGCCCAATAGTTATATAAGCATAAATACTTACAAGTGAGGTAGAAAGTCACCATATTATCTGCATGTTTATCGGTGCATTTAATATACATATAGATTTCTTTGGTCCAAGATTAATTGGTTTGTTGCGATTCGAAAAATTAAAAGCTAGTTTTAGACCCACATGCACGATGCGTGAAAATAGTTTAATACATTAATTTAATTAAAAACAACAGATCATAATTGTTTATTATGTTTTGCGATTATATATATATATATATATTTATAATTTTTTAGATTCATCTTATATAATCTACTCATGTCAAAATCAAGAAAAAGAACCGATTAATTTGAAAATGGGCAAATGAAAGAAAACAAGTATAAGCTGGTAGGTAAACTATAATTAGCATATGTTATCATGTATCAATTAGTTGTTTCTTAAATAATAATATTAGAATTAAACCAAGTATAATTTCATATGATCATTATAATTAAAGAACCCACGTTCCTTAGAGTTATTTTGTGTGTGTGTATATATATATATATACAAATATATAACACAATTGTAACCACTTTATAAGCTAGCCTTCTCTATATTGTGAGAGACTAATAACCTAAATAAAAGTATTTAAATAAACGAGATCCTTTACACCTTCTAATAGAAAATTTTCACATTAACTTTTAATAAAATAATAAAAAATTAGCGCACTCCACCATCTCAATTAACCACTCTCTTAATTAATCTAGGACCGGCCACCCCTCAGGCTGGTGGATCTTTCCACCAGCGTCGGGGTGGTTGGAATTATATATTCTAATTATATTTCAAGATTAATGCTAATCATATGTATCTATCAATTAAATACTGATTAATTTTTAAGAATATGATCAGTAGTACTAGTGCATGTCCATATGCGTTAGTGTTTCGTACGGACACGTGTATCTCGTGCTTATTTTTATTTTTATTTCTTTTTTTCATCTTTTTTTTTTTTACTCTCTCTTTCTTTTCTATTGTGACGATTATTTTTGTCTTGTAATGAAAGCATGGAAAACCAGTTTTTTTTTTTTTTTAATCGAAGCATGGAAAACCAGTTTTTCAGTCGGAGAATAGGACAGGATTTATAAAAAAAGGAAGAAAAAAGTGTTAGAAAACAAAAGGGCTGAAAAAGTCTTATGGGACATATAGAAGACAACTTATATATAGCTCTATCGTGGTCTGTTCATGGGGTCGACCAGATGCATTATATATGCTAATAATGTCACGTGCCATATAGCTTTTTAGGAGTTAGGCCGCCAAAACATGTTTACCACGTGATGAAAGATCTAAAGGCTGGCGCGGCCATACTCTCATCGATCGATCTGGTGGACGTGATTCAGTGGTGTCGGCCAAACTTTATCTTTTTGTCGACTATATATACTGTTCTATTTTATGGCATGAGATCGAGTGACATCATCCACATAGTGATTTTCACGTCCTTTCATCTCGTCAATTAGACAGTTGCTTTTTCATAAAATAATAATTTTAAAATAATTTATATAACCTCTTGCTATTTATACAATTACGTCTCTAAACCATACTTTTTTTTTTATTTTTTTTTTTATCAAATATTTAATATATAAATAACAAATATAAATTAATTAATTAATTTAAAAAGAATAAACTCAAAAAAAAATTTTAAAAATTTAAAAATTTTAAAAAATATAATGTATATAAGTTGAAGAAGTTGTGTAA
Organism: Juglans microcarpa x Juglans regia; assembly: GCF_004785595.1. Lineage (NCBI taxonomy): Eukaryota > Viridiplantae > Streptophyta > Magnoliopsida > Fagales > Juglandaceae > Juglans > Juglans microcarpa x Juglans regia. The sequence goes on along the minus strand of NC_054602.1, from coordinate 33,668,037 downwards.
ATTATTTAATATATAAAGTATATAATATGAAATGACGAGTAGCATTTTTATAAAATAAAAATATGAAAAATAGTTACTTTTCAGAAAAATAATGCAAAAGTACAAAGGAACTGATTTTTCTTGAGATAAGAATTTTAATTTAGTATATCATCCTTAGTTACATATTGATATCTCACATATTTTAAATCATTATTTATTAAATATTAGCTAGATATATAAAATTATTTAAAATATATAAATTTATCCATTAATAATGTCTAAGATGAAGCTTTGAGCTCTTTTAAGATATATAATCACTAGAACAACTGAAATATTATATATTGTCTCTCCCTATATATTTTGATTGGCCAAGGCCCCCAGCCACCCCCGAGTTTCGATCTCCTAGATTCATCTTGCATCTCATATTTATTTTATTTTTTGTTAATTTAAATAGTAATTTTTAGATGATTTTAGGTTTGTAATTTTTCTTTTCTAAGCTGAATCAATGTTTTCAGCTTTTGTTCTAAAAAAACTCATTAGGAATAGAAAACCCGCCTAAATAATGGATCAGGATCAGTGTATATATCCAGTAGTAGTACTGTTGGTTCTAAAAAGTTATATAGTCAGGTCGCGGTATATATAATAAAACTCTAAACATTTCCTTGGCAGCTTAATTATATAAGAAACTCACTAATTTTATGCATATTTTGTTATCTAATGCAAACCAATTATACATGATTTATCTCTTTTTAAAATATTCAGAAGCTTTGATAATAATATACGTATCATGTTAAGAATAATACCGATAAAACGTCATGCTTTTTACCACAAATAATTCTCATATCTACTATTGCACTAAATCCTCAACAAGATTTTTATATTTGCATTAATTGGGTCTATTCATGAAAACTATTATTCATCGAGTTGGTTTAGATTGAGAGATCATCTCAACTCGTCTCACTATTATTCACAAATTATCTCAACTCATCTCATTTCATCTCATTTTTAAATTCAAACAAATGTTTCGATCTTTTAAATACAGGTTTAGGGTATGGAATGAGACATAAACTTCTCATCAAATTTCATTTTATTTCATACCATCTTATTTTTAAATATAATTCAAATACAAAATTTTCAAACTAATCATAACAACTTTTTCAAACTTTTAAATAAAAAATAAAAAAACAATTCTAACTTTTTCAAATCTCAAATAAAAATAATATTATAAAATTATATTCTTACAATATATTAATTTTATAATATTTTTTATTTATTTTTTTAATTTTAAAAAATATCTAACTCAAATTATTTCATTATTATTTATAAATTATTTTTAATATTTACAAATTTTCATTTTATCTCACTATATCGCTTCTTTGTGATATGATGAATCATGAATGCGTGCAGTGAATTACCCCGGCCGGCCGACTGCAAAATTAAAATTGCTTTAATTGCAACGCCGGGCGCCCCCACTTGCGTAGGTGCTCAGCACAATGCATGGATGAAATGAAGTCAAGCCCACGTGAACAATTAAGATGGTCCTCCTTTCAATTATATATATTTAGCGATTGTGGATGAGGAAGATAGTAGTTTTAATTAATTTTAAATATAGGTAGGTAGATAGAATGGCCGAAATGAAGTAGCTAGTCTTCTTCTTCATGCATGTTTTTTTATGTCGGCCGGGCGTCCTCATCTCTTTAATTGTGTGAACTGACAGTACATTCATGAGCTCTGTGTACGTACTTGTAATTTTTGTACTGTTGAATAATCATAACCACATAACATATTTTATAATATATTTTAAAATAAAACTAATTTTATTAAATATTTTACTAAATAATTTTTTATTTTAAAAATGATTGTGTAATATATTTAAAAAATATATGTATTTATCATTTTTCTTAATTAATTATAAGATGCTCCAGAACCGAATTGTTTGATTGTTTAGTAATTTTAAGTATATTAATATATTTTTTTATTTTTTAAAAATATTTAAATATATTAAAAAATATAAAAAAAAAATCTATTAAATAGTACGTCAGCAGTAAAAATGAAGCGACATAATAATCTGACTCTTTTTTATAAGATTTTAACAAGCAAAATTGACTATTGGCCGTCGCTATTTATATGTAATTATATATCTCGGTGGAGACGTACTCCGACCGAACAAAAGACGAAGTACTTTCTGCGATATTTCTGGCCCAGTTTGTCCTTCTAATAAATTAATATATAGCTGTAGTACCATATATATAATCGGCATTTTAAGATGCATGCAGGTAGGTGGACGCCAATATTGCAAATTAGCCACTGATCATCACTTAACAATAATTATTAATAGGGTTTAATGTAAAATAGGAAATTAATTAATAGTACTTTGATTTAGTAATTTGTCGTTCTATTTTGTTCCTAATTGGCACAAAAAAAAAAAATTGTAAAGATCGATGATCAGTACGTAGAAATAGTAAATATATATATATATATATATATATATATATACACACGAGCAAATGATCAGATATTATACGTGGCTTGCCTGAGATTAAAAGGAAAGGTTTTAATAACGCTTAATTTGGAGTTTAACATGACGATGGAGCTGAAAACAACATTTTGATCAGTACGTGTATTTTTGATCGAGTTTAGTTATATATATATATATATATAGTACGTACACTTTAGTTGTTTGATCCAAAGTTTTAAATTTCGTACCGTACCGGCCGGTACGGCCGAAATTTTTCGTTTCGGCCGTCCGGCCGGTACAGGTACTATATCTGTTCCGTACCGGCCAAAATACCGGCCGTACCGGCCGGTACGGGTCATACCGGCCTCAATTTCGGCCGGTACCGGCCGATATTTCAGCCTGTGTGTTTTTTTTTTTTTTTTTTTTTTTTTTTTCGTTTTTTCAAACTACAAACTTATTTTTTAACCCTCAATTCAGACTATACTATTTATAATTTATATATATATGTATTTGTATATAATTTATTTATATATAAACTATTATTTTAGAATATAATTTTTATATATATAATTTATTTATAGATCGACTATCCCGAAACGTTATCCCGAAACGCTATCCCGAAACGGTACCGGTACCGAAATATTTCGTTCTAGTGCCTTGACCGGTACGCTATCCGGTACGGTATTCAAAACATTGGTTTGATCCCTCTCTCCGGTTGGATCTTTATCATCAGAAGCTGATGTTCGAACTACTTACTTTTCTTGTCTCGATCGATATGTGTTTAATTCTTCGTTATCTTCGATCGTTATTTCCATATATAGTCATCATCACATAATAATTAATCAATTAAAAAGGTAGAACCACCTTCAAATTCAAACAAATTAATAATTCCTCATATAATTAATAGCTAGACAAGTCATGTTACGTAACTAGCTATCTATCAAATTAATTAAATTTATATAGCTATCAAAGCAACTGTCTCTCTCTCTCTCTCTCTCTCTCGGTGATTAACATGCAGCAGCAGCTAGCTAGCTATATGTAGAAAGATATATCGGAACACATGTCTCAGCTTGGAGGCAGCTTGATTAGGTGGTGGTTTCAAATTTCCAATGCTTAATTACTAATAATTGGGAACTCATCAAAATAGTATAGGTTTGAAGTTATTATTTGGATTTTTAACTCCTCTCAACTCATCATTATAATTTTTTTAAATTCTAACATAAAATATAATAAATAATTTAACTTTTTCAAATTTTAAAATAATAATAATATTAAAAAATAATATTCTAATAATATTTTATCATCTCAACTTAACTTAACTCAACCCAACTCAATTCAATTCAACTCAACTAATTTCAACTAATTTTAACATCCAAACGTAACCATACTTGAAATAGGATTATTTCCATAATAATGTGCACGTGTATATTATTAGCCCAAAAGTCTCACATGATTTTATTTTTTTAAAATAAATAAATAAATAAATAAAATTTCCAAGAAAAAGGAAATTGAGTAAAGAGGATGATTCCGAAACCACAAAAAATACACGCAGAAATGTAGTTCACTTTTGATCACCACTAATATTAGAAAAGTTTTAATCAACATCCCATATCTGATATCACATATCACATATAATTTTTTATTTTTTTTAAATTAAATATTATATATATATATATGATGAACTCGACTAATTTAAAAAGAATGAAATTAAAAAAATTAAAAGGTGATGAATAAGAAACTCTTGTTATTAATGAGCTGTGTACCGCTGGTTGCAGACTTGCAGCTGCATGGGGAATTGAACTCCACAGTATTTATGATTTAACCTGAGCCTGAAACGTGTATCTGAAATAGCTTTTTCACCATTCATAATAGACACACGGAATTGCGGATACAACTGGCCACCGGCTCCTGTCCCTGCAGATCCACTTGTCTGGAAACTTAAGAGTCAACTGCAACTTGTTAACATATTTTTTTGGATTAATGATAGGCTACTATTTTACTTTTGTTTTTATTTGATTTCTTTTTAATTTTTTATTTTACATTAAGAAAATATGTATTAATAAAGTTATATATATTTTTTTAATTTTTTTTAATGATTAAAGATGTTAAAAAAATACTTAAAAAAATAAAAAATAAAATAAAAAAACTTGAAATGTATTTGAATAGTAGATGTGTAGTCATGGGATAGTAATCTTATCACTATCTATTTTTTTAAGAGATACTTTACAGACAAAAGAATTACATAATAGTAAATTCACAAACTGATGTGATAAGTCAAATTATAAAGTTACTTATAAAATAGATCTAACGGATCTTATGAAATCATATTAATTTATGAGTTTATTTTGTGTAATCTCTTTGTGTATGCAATAGTTCTCTTTTTTTAAAGAGAACTACAACATACACAAAATGATTACGCAAAATATATAAATTTATAAATTAATATGGTTCCATGGGATCCGTTAGATCTATTTTATAATAAAAATAAATTTACAATCTGACGTATCAGATCAAATCACGTCAATTTATAGATTTACTTTTATAATATCTTTATGTCTAAAATATTTCCTATTTTTAAAAAGCAGCTTATTGGTACACTAAGGTTTGTTTAGATAAAAAAACGATTTCATCTCATCTCATTTTATCTCATTATTACAATTTTTTTAAATTGACATACAAAATATAATAAACAATTTAACTTTCTTAAATTCCAAAACAATAAATAATTTAATTTCTTCAAATCTCAGAATAATAATAATATTAAAAAATAATATTTTAACAATACTTTATTCGACTTTTAATTTTGATCTCAACTCATCTCATCTCAACTCATAATCTAAATTTTTACTATTTAAATATTCTAGATATGTAAAGATTTACATAGTCTTAAATATATAATTTTTTTTATAAAAATATAGATTTTATTATTAATTAAAATTTAAAAAAATTATTTTTAAAATTATTTTTATAGGCCCTATATTTTTTATAAAGAGTTATGTAAAATTTGATATTCGCGTTACTCTACTTTAGATTAAGAATGTTAAGAAGATGATAATAAAAAGTAGGGTAGATTTTTCCATTTTTTATATCGTAGGAAGAAATCAAGTTTGTCACGGCGCCGAAACTAGCCGATTCTTCTTGTACCTCTATCTTTTCATTGTACGTATGTGTCACTATATGTGTATGTGTACAGGTATAATGTTCAACTCCAAGTCCTTCTTGTCGACCTCGCAAGCCTATATATCTAACTTCCACCATATATATTATATTAAACCCAGTACTAGTCTTATCTGTTTTGAGCTAAACAAAAAAACTAAATAGATCATCATGATGAGTTGCTTGCAAAGTTGGCCTGAGCCGATTGTCCGAGTCCAAGCCTTATCAGAGAGTGGGATAAGAGCAATCCCGGAACGCTACATCAAGCCCCTCTCCGATAGGCCTAACCGGCCGGACACTGCAGCCACCATAGCAGCCAAGAAGAATTCAGAGACGTCGTCTCCTCCCATTAACATCCCGGTCATTGACCTGCAAAACCTTTTCAGTAACGATCAGAGCCTCTGCGACGAGACTCTGAGTCTGGTATCCCACGCTTGCCGCGAGTGGGGTTTCTTTCAGATTGTGAACCACGGTGTCAGCCCTGAGCTGATGAAGAGTGCGAGAAAGACCTGGCGCGAGTTCTTTAGCCTCCCGCCCGATGTGAAGCAGGAATATGCCAACTCTCCGACCACGTACGAAGGGTATGGCAGCCGTTTGGGAGTGCAGAAGGGGCGATTCTTGACTGGAGCGACTATTTTTTCCTCCATTACAAGCCTCAGTCGCAGAGGAATGAGAGCAAGTGGCCTCAACTTCCACCATCTTGCAGGTATGCTGTCTTCTGTTTGTTTGCTTGCTTGCATGTCTGCGCGTAGTTGATCTCTCGAATTCGCGTTGAAAATTAACACGCTTGATCCCATGCAAGTAGTTCAATGTCTTCTTTTTTATATTACTCATGAGTCTGCAAGCAACAGTAGTCGTACCTTTTTCTGCCTTCGAATTAACGCGTCATGGATATTATTATTCCCAGTACTCCCTCGTGTCCTAATTTTCTCGAGTGGAAAAAAGTGTCAATTTAACTGTAGAAGATATTTTAAAAATCAATTTGTTTTAATTTCATTATTAAATAAGTGAGGGAATAGCTTAAAAAAAAATTAATGAGATCCTCTGCCGGAGATCATAAAAGTAGACATATATATATATATAATATAAACTTTACATATTTTATTTAAAAATAGACACAATAACATTGAATAAAAATAGATCATCGATCACACGATATATTTCTATTCGGAATTATTGAAAAATCCTAGAAATATGAATATACATGCATGCATTAAGATACATTGAATATACGAATTCCTTCTGATCTATAAGCCTTATCAATGTAAACCCATGCAGCTACTTCTTTTACTAGTGATTCTGTAGATTCTTCAGGTTTTCATATGATCCCAATCATCCTAATTTATTTAAAAAAGAAAAAAGTATTCCTGATCTAATTAAGGATCATGATATCATGTAAACGCATTATAAGTTATAACCACGTTGTTGACCTGATGTTAATTAAGGTCATGCGGATGTGACTTTTGTGAGTAGATCACGCCGGTCGCGTTGCCTACCCCCTGGCAATGATATGTTATGTGGTTTACTTTTGTTGATCACGTGGAGTAGTTGAAAGTGAATAATCATGAAATTATATGCATGACTTTTGCATGCATATAACTTATATTATTATTTGGTGAAAGTAGCGAGCGATCGAGCAAGACGACGACTAGTCAGTCTTCTCATGATCTGGTTTACATGCATGCATGACTTATTTTGATGAATTAAACTTGTGAGAAATGATGAATTTGATCAATTATATATCATTATTTTGACAAACTTTGCATGGCTATCTTTGCGTGGGATTTAGGAAAGTGATTGCGGAATATGGCGAAGAAACGGTAAAGCTATGTGGAAGATTGATGGAGATATTGTCCATAAATCTTGGGCTTTTGAAGGAATACCTCCAAAATGAATTTGGAGGTGAGAACATAGGTGCATGCTTAAGGGTGAACTTTTACCCTAAATGTCCGCAACCTGACCTTACACTTGGTCTGTCCCCACACTCGGATCCCGGTGGCTTGACCCTTCTTCTTCCTGACGATGACGTGTCCGGACTCCAAATCCGCAAATGCAATTACTGGGTTACTGTTAAGCCTGTTCCAAATGCCTTCATTGTCAACATAGGAGATCAAATTCAGGTCTGTCTCTCTTCCGAGCTAGTGGATTAGAGACTAATGATACACACAATACTTTTTATAATACATGATATAAAATGAGGGTATTTTTGTAAAGTAGTGTTATTTTTATATGGTATTTTATAATAATACTCCTCATTTTAAAATATGATTGTGAAATATATTATGAAAAATACCGCGTATTAATCATTTTTCATGGATTAAAACCACTTTTTCTTGGTCTCAAGTTTTGCTTTAATTAATATGAGAGAGATGGATACGTACTCATGTAGTAGTTTTATATATATATAATATAGGTACTGAGTAATGCAATTTACAAGAGTGTGGAGCACCGGGTGATCGTGAATGCAGTGAAAGACAGGGTATCTCTGGCCTTATTTTATAACCCAAAGAGTGATTTACTTATTGAACCTGCCAAGCATCTGGTGACAGAGGAGCGACCTGCACTTTATCCACCAATGACATTTGACGAATACAGACTTTATATCAGGACAAAGGGTCCATGTGGCAAGGCTCAAGTTGATCAATCCTTAAAATCTCCCAGATAAATTATTAATACAACATATATATTATGTTGTTCTGATCATGAATAATATTCCTTTCCTTTGTAAAATTACATATATATATATATATATATATATATCCACTGCTAATCGTGGGTTTACAAAGACTTGATGATGAATTGCACGTACGAGACAAGGAAGATCATCAGACAATGAGTCACATTAATGATGAACTTTTGATCTAAAAAGGTGCCCTTCTTTTAATTTTAATGAAGTTCGTACATTACTTTCTCGTGTCAATCAAGCTGGAAGAAAACAAAATGAATCTGCATCATCCGGCCATTTATATTAATATTGCTTTTGAATGTTAGACAATATATATATATATATATATATATATATATATTATAGTACAGCTTTTTCTTTTCATGTTTTCTTGAGAAATTGGTGAAGTGATTTGATTGGTTCATCGGTTAATTGTATATTCGTCGGCCAACAAAACGAATCCGGCCATGATCCAATGATGGAATGAATTTTATGAACCAACTTTTCAAGTTGCGTGGTTAACTTTGTTCTTCGTTAATTCGGGAAAGAAAATCCAATCATAGACTGATATCCAATTATTATATCATTGGGGCAACATTTTTCAGAGCCTCGTCTGTTTCCAGAAACATCAAGTCGGCAACCAAAAGGAATCGTATATATATATATATATATATATATATATATATATATATATATATATATATATATATATATATATATATTTTCTTTTCAGACAACCCCCACCCGGAGTTTCTACTTTGGTTGGTTCAGGATCATCTTTCGACAAGTAGGTGAGGTACCTGGGTAAGTCCCGTGTTAAGCCGAGGTTGGCGTTTAGGGCAGTGTTGGTACAAACCCGAGGGCCGAGAGTGGTAAGTTCGCAGACCTCTGAGATGCGACGGTCGGTGTTGTCCTAGGACAAAATGAGTTGGACAGGTAGATCCAATTCAACAATTAGTTTCAGGTCGGCTATGCCGCCTGACATTGTGAATGAGGAAGACTGTGCTTTTGAAGCAGTTGAGTCTTCTGGTCTGGGATCATGGAAGATTCCCAGTCTTGATGTTAATAAGCTTTACCGCACTAATTGGTTTGAAAAAACCTTGCACACACAAAACTGCGTGCGTACTGTTGAACAAACTTATGCTATATCTAAATCCCAAGAAAAATGTTACCTGTTCCCCCAAGAACAGATGGCAAAATTTTTAGAAAAAGGATTTAGATATATACATATTGGATCTGTTCAGATCGCTGCCAAACCTTTAACTAGGCGAGGTATCGATGCATCCGTTCTTTTCTGTCTAAGGGATGCCAGATTCAATCAATTTGAAACAAGTATTCTCGGAATGATCCAATCGTCATTAACGAACGGACCAGTCCATTTTAATTGTTTCCCTGATTTAACTCTTGCTATTGATGATAAACATATTTCAAAATGTTTAACTTTAAATATTTTTACCACTGGTTATGACATGCTGGAGGGAAGCAAACCCCTCACTTTGATTTACAGGATTTATTATCGTCTTTTAAAAACGAATTTGAATCCTCGTGCCATTGCAAAACCCATCCAGGGAAAAACTCTACTGATCCAGAGTTCTACCCCAGATGCGGAAGTTTCCACCCCAAGAATGATTTTCTGGAAAGATATTAAACTTCCCACAGAATGGATCTTGGAAGAAGAGGTTCCTCCCATTTCTATTCCCCGAAACCCTGTTGATAGTTATCCAAGTAACATTCAACAGTATTTGGATGGAACCATTAAAATCTCTTTTGATCAGAATAGATCTCCAGGGCTAAGAAGAAATTCTTATGCTGGATCTAGTTCTTCTTTTGAAGGGTCAGAAATTCCAGTAAGAAGAGACCAAAATCTCAAGCAATTTCTGGAAGATTCTGTTAAAACAGCCCAACCTGTTAAACCTGCCTTAAAACTAAAAGGACTCTCTACGTCCTCTCAAGTTACTTCTGCTTTTTACTCAGCACAGGCAGCTGGTTCTTCTAAAGACCAGCCCATCCATAATGAGGCCGATAAAGAAGAAGAATCTTCTGAATCTCCCACAGCCTCAGAAATGGTGGCTCCTGTTGCTCCTCAGGTTCATCACAGTCTAACTGTGTTGAATAAACCATTTTCATTTGATCTTGTTTATCTTTTTGAAGAATACAAGCTTTCAAAAAATAGTGCTAGGCGTAAAGCTTATCACTCAAAGTATTCTGAAAAAGAAAAACAACGTGTCAAACGGAAATGGAAAGAAGAAATGAATAGGCAGCAGCAGCATATTCTTTTCTTTGATTTTGTTGAAAATATTTATGTTTCAAACAACACTTTAAATGTTGTTAAAACCGATTTTGTCCAGGAAGAAGGCAAGATGGTAGTTCAGTCAAGCCATCCACCTTTGGAGATTGTTCTCATCACCCACAAGGGAGTTGAGATATCTGCTTCACCTTTCAAAATCTCGGAAACTGTTTCCAGAGATCCTGAGAAGGACAAGATTCTCAAAGAAACAAAAAAGGTTATTTCTCAAAATAACTTTGTGAATCTTGCTCTTCATACGATCGGACAACAGCTTGACCGGATTGAAGAAAAGGTTGAAAAACCTGATCCTATTTCTTTGGTTTCAAATACAGATCAACCAAAGAAAATAATTGAAAAACCGTTGATTATCTTACCCGAAAGTCGAGCCAAAATCGATTTTAAAATACCTCAGGCACAGACTTTAGATAAGATTGATCAAATGCTTAAAGATCTAAAGAAAGAACTGCCTTCTACTAGTGCTTTGTCTAACAAAGAAATAGAAGAAGAAGTTCTTGTAGAATCCACAGAAGAGTCTTCTAGCGATCACTCCTCTGAAGAAAAGGATCTTGATTTACTTGAAAACAACTTTCAAGATATTGTTTTAAAACCTGAAATCGCCACATTCTCTTCAAAAGGACCCAAACCAATGAGTCTGACGAAGAACTGGTATTCCAGGCCTACTCCTCCTGATTTACAGTTTGAAGAAAAAGTTTTTCAAAACCAATCTTCTTACTCTGCGGACAAAGTTTACGAATGGAATATTGATGGTTTCTCTGAACAAGAGATCATGAATACCATGAGTAAAATGTCCCTTGTTGCAAATGCTTATGTGAATAATAATATCAGACAGCCTGATATTGTTAAGATTTTAACACAAGGTTTTTCCGGTGTTTTAAGAAACTGGTGGGATAAACACCTAACCAGAGATGCCAAGGAAACCATTCAGAACGCTGTCAAGCGTAATGATGAAGGGTTCCCTATTTTTGATGAATCCATTGGTGCTGCTCAACCTGATGGAGTTAATACTTTGATTTATACAATTTTAAAGCATTTTATTGGCACACCATCTGATATAACCAGTCGTATCAGCGACCAGTTAAATAATCTTAGATGTCATCAGATGTCTGATTATAGATGGTACCAAGATGTTTTTATTTCCAAAGTAATGCTTCGTGATGATAGTCAGAAGCCTTACTGGAAGGAGAAATTTATTGATGGTTTACCTCGCTTATTTGCTTATAAAGTGAAGGATGAACTTACTGTTGCTGGGTCTCTTAATTACGACGCATACACTTATGGTGACATATGTGCAGTAATAAAGAAACTTGGTATTAGTATGTGTAATGATCAAAGAATGCTCCGAGAGCAGATGAGAAATAGCAAGAAAGCCAAATACGAAATGGGAACATTTTGTGAACAATTTGGACTTCCTGCTATAGCTCCCTCTAAAAGGAGACACAAGTTTTCTAAACCTCATGGTGGTATCAGGAGAAAACCCCGTGATGAATTTTACAAAAAAACTTATAAAAAACCATTTTCTAAATCATTTCCTAAGAAAAAGAAATCTAAAGATTTTTCTCAAGGAAAATGTTTTATCTGTGGCAATCCAGGGCATTTCGCTGATAAATGTCCCCAGAAAGCCAAAAAAGATAAAAAGTTTAAAAAGAAGCTTAATCAGTTGAATATTGATAACAATGATAAAGAAGAACTATTTCGACTCCTAGAAATAGCTTCGTCTTCATCATCTGATATCCTCGAGTTCAGTTCTAGTGATTCAGAATATCACTCAGAAACTGAATTTCCAGATTCTACTGGTCCCAAGCTAGGTTGCAATTGTAATGATACTTGTTGCCAGACTAAAGGAAAAACAATCCATGTTTTAACCAAGTCTGAAGAACAAGAAAATCTATTGCTAACCTTGATTTCTCAAATCACAAATCCTGAGCTCAAAGAAGAATATCTTCTTAAGCTAAAGAAACTTCTGGGTCGTCAAGAACCAGAACCCTCAAAACACAGGATTAGTTTTCAAGAAACCTTGGAAAGATTTCAAAAGAAAAAACCCAAGGATATTTCTACAAATGATTTGCAACACGAAATAAATCTTGTTAAAAAAGAAATCATTGAACTCAGATCTGAGGTTAACAACCTTAAGTCTGAAAATGAAATTTTAAAACAATAATTTTTAGTGTTCAAAATTGATAAACAACTTGATCAGGACATCCCTTCTGATAATGAGCAAACAAACGACTCTGGTTCTAGCCAACATGAGTTAGCTGCTGATAACCAGATCTGTTTAATCCATCACACCATTCCTCCAAAATGGTTTTCAAGAGTTACTATTGTAGTTGCTCATGATTTTCAATTTTCTGTTGTTGCTATGATTGATTCCGGATCAGACCTGAATTGTATTCAGGAAGGACTCATTCCTAGCAAATATTTTGAAAAATCTTCTGAGAGATTGTTTTCTGCAAATGGATCTCAGATGAAAATTACTTTTGAGCTCAACAACGCTCATGTTTGCCAGAATAATGTTTGTTTTAAAATCCCTTCTGTTTTGGTCAAAAACATGTCTGACAAGGTGATTTTAGGCATTCCTTTTATTTCTGCTTTATATCCTTTTTTGACTGAAAAAGATGGTATTACCACCGACCCTTTTGGTCAAAAAGTCAAATTCAAATTTGCATCTCGTCAAGAGATTGATCAAGATAAAGGTTTGAAATCTTTACTTTTTGCAAAACAAAAACATCTGAATTTCCTTAAACAGGAAATAAGATACAAAAAGATTTCAGAACATTTATCTTCTCCAATTTTAATTTCAAAAATTGATGATTTTAACAAACGTCTTGTTTTTTATGTTTGTTCTGATTTACCAAATGCTTTTTGGCATAGGAAGAAGCACATCGTTTCTCTTCCCTATATCAAAAATTTTGATGAACGCACAATCTCCACTAAGGCCAGACCAATTCAAATGAATAGTCAGACTTTAGAGTTCTGCAAACAGGAGATTGAGGATTTAATGAAAAAAGGCATAATTAGAGAGAGTAAGTCCCCCTGGTCTTGCCCAGCTTTTTATGTCAGAAAAAAGGCCGAACTAGAGAGAGGTACCCCTCGTCTAGTCATTAATTACAAACCCTTGAACAAAGTCTTACAGTGGATTAGGTACCCTATTCCCAACAAAAATGACTTAATTCATAGGTTGATCGATGCTGTAGTATTTTCCAAATTTGACCTCAAGTCCGGGTTTTGGCAAATCCAGATAGCTGAGTCAGATAGGTACAAAACAGCCTTTGTTACTCCCTTTGGTCATTACGAATGGAATGTAATGCCATTCGGTCTCAAAAATGCCCCTAGTGAGTTCCAACATATCATGAACGACATCTTTAATTCGTTCACTGCTTTCACCATCGTCTACATAGATGATGTTCTTGTTTTTTCAAAATCTATTGATGAGCACTGGAAACATTTAAATTCGTTTCTAGACATCATTAGATACAATGGTCTTGTCGTTTCTGCGAAAAAGATCAAACTGTTCCAAACCAAGATCAGATTCCTTGGTTATGATATTTCTGAAGGTAAAATCAGGCCCATCCAAAGAGCCATTGATTTTGCTGACAAATTCCCTGATGTCATCCTTGACAAAAACCAGTTACAGAGATTTCTAGGATCTCTTAACTATGTTGCTGATTTTTACAAGGATATGAGGAAACAATGTCGTCCTTTGTTCAAAAGACTTCTTTCTAATCCTCCTCCTTGGACAGAAATACATACTAAAATAGTGAGGAAGATCAAAGCACATGTCAAAACTCTGCCGTGCCTTGGTATCCCCACTTCTGATTCATTCAAAATAGTTGAGACAGATGCCTCAAACATTGGTTATGGTGGCATTCTGAAACAATCTGTTTCACCAGGTTCTTCTGAACAAATCGTTCGATTCCATTCTGGAACCTGGAACCCTGCACAAGAAAAATATAGTACTATTAAACAAGAAATATTATCTATAGTACTATGTATTTCTAAATTTCAATCTGACTTGTTAAACAAGAAGTTTTTACTTCGCATTGATTGCATGAGTGCTAAATTTGTTTTAGAACAAGATGTTCAAAACATTGCATCAAAACACATTTTTGCACGATGGCAAAGTATTTTAAGTGTTTTTGATTTTGATATTGAATACATCAAAGGCACTGATAATTCTATCCCTGATTTTCTTACCAGAGAATTCTTGCAGACACCCAACCATGAGCGTCAGCAAAAAGAAAGGAAAAGAAAAACAGAGAGTGAATCCCCCACCCCAATACCCAGTATAAAACTCATCAAGAATGAGTCTGGACCCTCCATTGTGCCCAGTGCTCCCTCCACAGCACTGGATATTGCCAATAGGTTCACACCTCTTGGTAAAATTGTGCAACCGTCGACCTTCGCGTCTACGGTTTCTACCCCTTTTGACCCATATGCGAAAGCAATTGCATCAAAAGGACCTACTTTGATTACTCCACAGTTTTTCCTCCCAAAAGGAAATTCTATGTATATGAAGAAGCCAATTCTGACCCATCTGTTCCATATAGAACCTTGCCGTTCTAATTCTACAGATCCGTTCAAAATAGCCTCTTCCTATTTCCCCCCTAATTTCCACTGGATACCTGAAGATTCCTCCAAAAATCTTCAATTTTACTCCAGTATTTTAATTCTCACCAACTCTCTTATCATCAAACCCATTTATGATAAGAATGATTCCACCAAATTAATTTATCACAGTGCTTATATTCTCCGAGTCATCACAGAAGAAGAATGGGGCACCAACCCATCCACCCTCAAAAGACTCCACGACTCTGCACTGAGTTATAATTACTTTGATTACATAACTGCCTGGAGACGTTTCATGTTCTTTCAGGTACCTGATATGAGCCATTCATGGTTCTTCAATTTTGATAAGAGATTCAAAGGAACTTTCCCTTACTGGTTTCTCCAATGGTGGGACCTATTTGGTTTAATTCCCCAGAATCTCCCTGAGCAGCTCGCCAGAGCTTTTACATTTTATCAACAATTTGCTGGTACAAAATTGAACCGGCACTCCCAGATGTTTCCTTATGAGCTCCATTTCTGCAAGACCTACAAACTACCGTGGATCTTCAAATGGACTTATGAGAAAAATGCCAATATACTGGACCGAGCTTATTTCACAAAATGGTGGGATAGGTACGGTTATACTGAAAAAGTAATCAGCCAGATGATTAAGGATTTCCCTCAAGTCGCCCCTGACTTAGAAGACAAAAAGGAATTCCCCGCAATTAAATCTGGTTCAGTAATACCTGAATACCCCCTGGTAATTCAGGCCCCTGATTCACCAACAGTTTCATCAAGAGGAAAAGCCACCAGCTCATCCTCTAAGAAATCTTCCAAGTCTGTCAAAGATAACATCCTCAGCAGACTCGGTAAAAAGGATTTGTTAAAATTGTTGGAACAACAACTGTCCAAGTCTACGAGTGATAATTCTGAAGAAAATTCGGAAGCATCCTCTGAGGCTTCATACAGCAATATATTTGGTCATGATTCAGAAGGTATTCCAAAGCCAGAAGATGATTGACTACTTCTTGAGTTCAAAGAAGACCGATACAGTCCTCTTTGAAGATAATTGACACTCTGCGCCAAAATCAGCCGCCCATAGAGACAGCTGGACGTCACAGAGTGGACCAAATCCTAATTTGTCGTCTTACGCCCAAAGCAGCCGCCTACAGAGACAGCTGGAGGACATAATGATGACACCCCTGTGCCCCGTGCTTAAACAGTTCTCACTGTACACTCACGGGTTGTTACTTTAATAATCGTAAACAGGAACTCCTTATTCTATAAAAGGAGAACCTTGTTATTGTGCTAAGGCAGAGCTCATTCCAGAACTCAATCGAGAGAACCCCTAACCCTCTCTACCTTGTTCCCGAACTCTCCTTATTAAACCCAATATCTGTAAGTGCAAATCTGCACTATCAACTGCTGCTTGTAATTACTTTAAGCTTGTTAATTTTAATAAAACTTATATGTTTATTACAATTATCTTTGCATTCGCATACATGCATATGGTCGGTTTAACCGCCTGTTTATTTTGTGCTTGCATAATTTAATTTAATTATTGTGCAATATATCTTCCATCCTTCTTTCTTTCTCTGATCTTCCCCTGATCTTCCTCCCCTTCCTTCTCTTCTTCTTCAGTCAGGCTCCGCCCTTTCCTTCTTCCCGCTGTCTTGGTATCAGAGCCAATCTGGTATCTAATTGTTGTGAATTTTATCTCCCCTGTTGAACTTATTTTCTTTTCAGACAACCCCCACCCGGAGTTTCTACTTTGGTTGGTTCAGGATCATCTTTCGACAAGTAGGTGAGGTACCTGGGTAAGTCCCGTGTTAAGCCGAGGTTGGCGTTTAGGGCAGTGTTGGTACAAACCCGAGGGCCGAGAGTGGTAAGTTCGCAGACCTCTGAGATGCGACGGTCGGTGTTGTCCTAGGACAAAATGAGTTGGACAGGTAGATCCAATTCAACAATTAGTTCCAGGTCGGCTATGCCGCCTGACATTGTGAATGAGGAAGACTGTGCTTTTGAAGCAGTTGAGTCTTCTGGTCTGGGATCATGGAAGATTCCCAGTCTTGATGTTAATAAGCTTTACCGCACTAATTGGTTTGAAAAAACCTTGCACACACAAAACTGCGTGCGTACTGTTGAACAAACTTATGCTATATCTAAATCCCAAGAAAAATGTTACCTGTTCCCCCAAGAACAGATGGCAAAATTTTTAGAAAAAGGATTTAGATATATACATATTGGATCTGTTCAGATCGCTGCCAAACCTTTAACTAGGCGAGGTATCGATGCATCCGTTCTTTTCTGTCTAAGGGATGCCAGATTCAATCAATTTGAAACAAGTATTCTCGGAATGATCCAATCGTCATTAACGAACGGACCAGTCCATTTTAATTGTTTCCCTGATTTAACTCTTGCTATTGATGATAAACATATTTCAAAATGTTTAACTTTAAATATTTTGACCACTGGTTATGACATGCTGGAGGGAAGCAAACCCCTCACTTTGATTTACAGGATTTATTATCGTCTTTTAAAAACGAATTTGAATCCTCGTGCCATTGCAAAACCCATCCAGGGAAAAACTCTACTGATCCAGAGTTTCCCTGGATGGGTTTTGCAATGGCACGAGGATTCAAATTCGTTTTTAAAAGACGATAATAAATCCTGTAAATCAAAGTGAGGGGTTTGCTTCCCTCCAGCATGTCATAACCAGTGGTCAAAATATTTAAAGTTAAACATTTTGAAATATGTTTATCATCAATAGCAAGAGTTAAATCAGGGAAACAATTAAAATGGACTTATATATATATATATATATATATATATATATATATAATAAAAAAAATGCTAGTGAAGCGATAAAAGTGATGGATTAAATTTTTTATTTATTGATTTTTATTTAATAGTTAAGGAAGTGAATATTTGTGAATTTATTTTTATTTTATTTTTAAAAAATGTTTAAAGATGTATAAAAATGATTAATGAAAAATAAGAAAAAAATAAAAAAGTATATTTGCACGTCGAGTTCTTCTATTAAAGTCTCGTTCCTTGTAGCACGATGCATATAATAATTATTAATAAAACGTTTTAGCAAATTTTTACTAATTCTCTCTCTCTCTCTCTCATAGTAGAACCTATACATATATAATATATGGAAAATGTTAAATATACAATTAAGAAAAAATTATAAAAAAACTTACTTCTTCATATGTCAGTTATTAATATACTGAAAATCATGAAATTTGAATTTCAAAAGAAAATTAACAAAATGAGTTTTATAAGTAAAATTGTAAGTAAAAGTATTGTAAGTACATGTAGCACTACTCAATTTATTAAATGAAAAAGAAAAATTATACTCATCATCCCACACACTACACACCACATTTATTTATTTTTTCTCTTACCAAATGCGTCTTGTATGGATGATGAGTAGAAGAATT
Organism: Juglans microcarpa x Juglans regia; assembly: GCF_004785595.1. NCBI lineage: Eukaryota > Viridiplantae > Streptophyta > Magnoliopsida > Fagales > Juglandaceae > Juglans > Juglans microcarpa x Juglans regia. The sequence continues at coordinate 33,649,483 of NC_054602.1, read as the reverse complement.
CAATTAGTTTAAGAAGAATAAAACCAAAAATAAATAAAAAATATGGTGTGTACGGATGATGAGTAACAAAACTCAATAAAAAATATTTTATAAAACTCTACTTATTTTAAACGATTCGATAATTAATATAAGAGTAATGTCATTACAGTTTTAGAGTATACAAAACTCACGCAATCCCTTTGAGAAAAAGTAGGACTCACCACTAAAAATAATAATTTTTTTATGTGGGTCTCAGATTTATCCACTTTTTTCAAATGAAATACGCAAATTTACACACTCTAGAACTGTAAATATTATTTTTTTAATATAAATTTTAAAGAAGTTATTCATAAGTAGTTTGTAGAATTTTCCTACTAACATTAATCATTAACCTCTTCATCTCAAAAACTTGGTTAAGGACATTAATCTCTCTTCGACCTAATTACTCTCGATCGTTTGCTTCTATAATACTAGCAATTATGACGAGAAACTTCACAAATTTTGTTTAATTGAAGAGAGGTTGCAAAAGTTCTTTATATATATAATGTTCCAAAACACTAATTTGGTTATAAATTAGAATCAACATATGATATAGTTAGGATATATCTTTTACTTTGAGTAAAATTTAATAACATTTATGATCAATCTATTGATTATTAAACTAATTAAATTGGAAAAAAAAACTCTTTAAAAAAAGAAAAATTCTATTTGCAGTCTCCATTTGAGGACTGCATATGCAAGCCCTTCATTAAATAGAAAAAAAGTACCATTTTGATAAAGATATTATTTTAATTTTAAAAAAAATTAAAGATAAAATTAACTAGGCTCGCAATACAATCCCTATTTAGAGATTGTACGTAACATTACTCTTAAAAAGAAAAAGCATCAAGAAAAATAAAAGAATCTACAAACTTTAAAATTTGATGAGTTATATTTTTAAAAAATCAGGCCAGTTAATCAAATATTTTTCAAAATTGTTAATGGGCTGATCGGGCTACCAAATTACAATTAAAAACAAACTCATGTTCCTAATTAAGCCACTTTAATGATAAGGTGGTGCTACACCCACTGATGATGAAAGATATCGTCGTATCGATCAGTATTTTTTTTAATCATTTGTATGTGTATTTTTTTAAAAAAATATATTAAAAAAATAAATACACACAAATGCTTTAAAAGAAATATTGATCGGTATACTTTATCGGTGTCATAATCATTTTGGTTGATCGGTCCAATCACCCATAGGAAATATATAGTCCAAGTGATCGTAATCTTGGAAATGAATTAATTAATTAATTACGGGGCCCTCATCAATAAATCCACACGTTTCTAATAGGCAAGTACTTTAGTACTAAAAAGTAAAATAAACTCCACGACGTGATCACCTCTTTGACGTGCGTAGTACGTGACACCATGACAACTCTATTCTAGTACTGGTCATTCAGGACAAAATTTCTTAAATTTTATTTTTTCTAGATAAATGTAAATTGAACGTGAAGGAAGAATTAGGAGGCAGAGGTTTGGGGCCGACATTACAGACATCTCAAATCATGCGACAAATTAATCAAATAAAATAAAATAGATAAGGTGATCATGATTTGGAGGTGGAAATCAAATCGGAGGTGCCTTACTGCAAGAAAAAAAAAAAAATGCTATTTCTGACGAGCCCACTGGAAATAGTATCAAATGTCGCCGGAATTGCACATTTGGGACAATTTTGGATCGCCAAAGCGTTGTCGCTTTTGTAAAACATTGCAAATAATAAGGTTTTTCCGGTGATTTATCTTGTTAGAAAGGTAACACATTTTGCCGGGTAAAAAAAAAAAGGCAAACCATGGTTAATTGTTGCCACAAACCATTTGTGATTTTTCTTGATGCAGAACGTTTTTTCCGACGACAAAAAGCACCGCAAAGGAATTGTTTGAGAATAATATTATTTCCGGTGAGCTAAATTCATAGGAAATAGCCAAACTGTTGAAGTGGTTCCCACCCTAACAGTTGAAGTAAGCTTTTTGCGATTATTTTTTAAGCTTTTTGCGATTATTTTTTACTCGTCGGAAATAAAAGTAGTCTTTTTCTTGTAGGATCCTCTGCATAAACCTAATCTTATAACCTAGAGGATTATTGGACTACAACGACTGCTTAATTAACTATCCACATATGTATAAATTCCTTTAATTCCCATATCAGAAAATATATATAACTAATTGCAAATTTAGGATTTTTTAGCCTTTCATCCGCCACTCAATTCAACACAACCCATAAAGAACTCGAAATTAATGAAATCAATAATCAATGAAATTGCAAAACAATCAAACAAAGATGAATACTAATCGGAGAAATGAAAGCATAAATTAGAAAATGGAATGATCACAAGGCAAAGAACAAGATCAAGAAAAATGAGTAGGAAGAAGAAAGTGGAGGCCAAGCCTTGGGTGCAGTGGATGGCATGAAGATACCCACACATCACACGAGGAACCAACAACTCCAAATACACATATGGAAACCGAGTCACATACCATCATCATAGACCCAACGTCTACATATGTATATATGGAAACTTAGCACAAAATCATATGTCCCTAATCTCTTCTATAACGCTCTTTTATTTTCCATGTTCTTGTATTTTATGTTTACACCTTTGTACATACTCTATATATAAAGGAAGGCTCTCATATATGTTCTCACAATATGTGAAACATTTATATAAACACTTGGACTCCATTTGTCTTTATGATATCAAGAGCCGTGTGAGAGTGCAAGAGAGTCTTTCTCACGTTTACCATGGCATCCATTTCACGTTAACAATTTTGTTACTCTTAGACTTAACCAAGGGAATTATCCTTTATGGAGGAAGCAACTATTGGCTTTGGAAGAAAGCCAATACCTCGTCAACCACCTCACGGGCGACTCCCCTCCACCACCCAAGCACTCCGATGGTGACTCCCTCAACCCAACGTAAGAATTAAGTCAGTTATATCTTCAATGGTGCAAGGTTGTCGTCTCCTCCATGGGTGGATAACTGGGGTTTTGTCTGAAGAAGTCCGAAGAATCCCTTGATTTGGTGGTTGGCCTTGACACCTCAAATCAAGTGTGGGAAACCCTCAAAGCAGCGTACGCTTAGGTCTCCCAAGAGAGAGAATTTCATCTCACACAGCAGATCTCATACCCGAGGAAGGAGCCGAACTCATCTCTTGCGGAACATCTGCGACAACTCAAAAGCTCATGTGATAATCTTGCAACAATCGGCCGGCCAATGGAGGACAAAATGAAAGGTTTTTTTTTTCTCTCTCTCTCTCTCTCTTGAACAACCTTGGTCCAAAGTATGAACCGTTCACAACGTCAATGCTCAAGCCACCGATGTCAATGTACACCGAACTCATGCCGCTCCTCCAAAGGTATGAGCTTCATTGCCATCTCCATGATTCTTTCTCTAACCCATATGTGGCTTTTTATGGACAAAAAACAGGGCCTAATGATCGGCAACAATTTGACCAAAATTTCTCATCTAAGCAGCATGGCTTGACCCAATCCATCCAGTCCACTCGCCCATCTAATCCTCCGCACAATCTGGTGGGTCTCAAGGTCGGGCATTTGTTGGCTTGGCTTCTACACGTGATATTCACAGAAGTGAAGTTTGTCAAATTTGTGGCAAAAAGGGACACTTGGCACTTAAATGTTAGCACCGTTTCAATCATGCTCTTCAACCAGATGATTTCCCACAAGTTTTGGGTGATGAGGTGAAGGGGAGTGGGCTACTGTTGCCGTGTAGAAGGGGGTGATGGGGCAAGGCAGAGGTTAGTCTGCCATGGATGAGGGGAAACTTCCTCTCAAGGTGGCCAAATTTTATGGGCCTTAATAGGTCTTAAACAAGTTGGTTTCATTTTGAGTTTAAAGAGGGTTTGAGATCTATCAAGTCTAAATCTTTTTTTGTTTTAATTTTTTTGCCCAATCAAATTTCCAAAGTTTATAGGGTTGGATAATGATATTCATATTATCACCCAGAAAGACCTTTAAAAGGTTAAAATAACTTTTGACCAATCAAATGGCCATAAAATCAAACAAATGAGAACCTGCGAAAACTAGACTCAAAGACTAACATCTTTCATGAAGGAATCATTGTGAGAAGATACATACAAAGATTCAAAAAATAGCTTGAAAAAGCCTCGAGAATCTACTTGAGAGAGCTTCTAAGGGATTCTTCCGAGGAATATGGGTGAAAAGTGGTGAAGTGAAGGAAATGGTGACTTGCATACCTCAAGTACTTCTGAAAATGAAGGTATGACCTTGTATGAGATCTTGAGATATGGTGGTTAGGTCACAAAAAAAATAAAAATAGTGAAAGAGAGTGAGTTGTTGCTGTTGTCGTGTAAAAAAATGGCGATAAGGTGGATTTTTCTCTCACATCAAGAGACTATTTGGGGTTATCATGGGCAGAGATTGGTCTGCCATAGGTGGGGAAAACTTCCTTAATAAGTTTTGTCAAGGTGGCCAAAGTTCATGGGCCTTAAACAAGTGGATTTCATTTCGACTTTAAAGAGGGTTTGGTTAGGGTTTGAGATGCTACCAAGCCCAAATCTAAATTTTCTTAACCCAATCAAATTCTCAAAGTTTACAGGGTTGGATAATGATATCTAGATTATCACCCAGAATGACCTTTACAAGGTTAAAACAACTTTTGACCAATCAAATGACCATACAATCAAACAAACGAGATACTCAAAGAATCTAGACTCAAAGATGAACATCTTTCATTAAGGAATCATGGGAGGAGATACTTACAAATATTCCCAAATTGACATGCAAAAAGCCTCTGGAATCTATCCAAGAGAGCTTCAGAGAGTTTCTTCCTAAGAATGGGGGTGAAAAGTGGTGGAATTAGGGAAGTGGTGACCTGCAAGCCTTAAGTACTTTTGAAAATGGAGGTTTGTTCTTATATGAAATCTTAAGGTATGGTGGTTACGTCACAAAAAAGTAAAAATAGTGAAAGGAAGTGGGCTACTGCTGCTGCCTTGTAGAAGGAGGTGATGAAGTGGATTTTTCTCTAACATCAATGGACTATTTGGGGCTGTTATGGGCAGAGTTTGGGCTATCATGGATGGGGGGAAACTTGCTACCAAAGTATCCAAAATTCTTGGGCCTTAATGGTCCTTAAACAAGTTGGCTTCATTTAGGATTTAAAGAGGGTTTGAGATTCTATCAAGTCCAAATCCAATTTTCATTGGCCCAATCAAACTTCCAAGGTTTACAAGGTTGGATAATGCTATCCAAGTTATCACCCAAATTACCTTTACAAGGTTAAAACTATTTTTGACCCATCAAATGACAATGAAATAATAATAATAAAAAAAAGATACCCACGAAAACTAGACTAAAAAATGAATAACTTTCATGAATGAATAATTATGAGAAAATACTTACAAACGTTCCAAAAATGATAGAAAAAAGTCTCTAGAATCTACACAAGAGAGCTTTTAAAGGTTTCTTCTCAAGAATTGGGGTGAAAAGTGGTGAAATGAGGGAAGTGGTGACATGCACGCCTCAAGTACTTCTGAAAATGGACGTATGACTTTATATGACATTTTGAGATATGGTGGTTAGGTCACAAAAATATAAAAATAGTGAATGGGAGTGGGTTGCTGTTGCTGCCATGTAAAAAGTGGGTGATAAGGTGAAAGATGTGGTGTCCTGCACTCTTCAAGTACTTCTGAAAAGGGAGGTATGACCTTATAAAAAATCTTAAGGTGTGGTGGATAAGTCATAAAAATGTAAAAATAATGAAGGTGAGTGGGTTGCTTCTGCTGTCGGGTAGATGGGGGTGATGAGGTGGATTTTTCTCTCACATCAAGACACTATTTGGCACTGTCATAGGCAGATGTTGGTTTGCCATGGGTGGGGGAAACGTCTGCTATGGTGGCTAAAATTTGTGAAACTTCATGGTCCTTGAACAAGTTGACTTCATTAGGAGTTTAAAGAGGGTTTGAGATTCTAACAAGTCCAAATCTAATTTTTTTTAACCCAATAAAATTTTCAAGATTTACAAGGTTGGATAATTTATTCAGATTATCGTCCAGAATGATGTTTACAAGGTTAAAATAACTTTTGACGAATCAAATGACCATGAAATCAAACAAAGCAGATACCCACGGAAACTAGACTCAAAGATGAGCCACTTTTATCAGAAACCATTGGAGAAGATACTAACAGAAGTTTCCAAATTGACAGGCAAAAAGCCTCTGGAATCTATCCAAGAGAGCTTCTAAGGGTTACTTCTCAAGAATGAAGGTGAAAAGTGGTGAACTTAGAGAAGTGGTGACCTGCACGCCTTAATTACTTCTGAAAATGGAGGTATGACCTTATATGAAATCTTGAGGTATGGTGGTTATGTCACAAAAATGTAAAAATAGTTAAGGGGAGTGGGATGTTGCTGCTGCCATGTAGAAATAGGTAATGAGGTGGGTTTTCCTCTCACATCAAGGGACTATTTGGGACTATCATGGGCAAAGGTTGGTCTGTCATGGGTGGGGAGAAACTTGCTGCCAAGATAGTCAAAATTCATTGGGCTTAAACAAGTTGGCTTCATTTAAAAGTGGGTTTGAGATTCTACCAAGGCTAAATCTAATTTTTCTTGACTCAATCAAATTTCAAAAGCTTACAAGGTTGACTAATAGTGTCCAAATTATCGCCTAAATGGTATTTACAAGGTTAAAACAACTTTTGACTAATCAAATGACCTTAAAATCAAATAAACGAGATACCTACGAAAACTATACTCAAGACGAAAAACTTTCATGAAGGAATTATTGTGACAAGATACTTACAAAAGTTCCAAAAAATGGCAAAAAAAAAGTCTCTGAAATTTACACGTAAGAGCTTCTAAAGATTTCTTCCCAAGAATGGGGGTGAAATGTGGTGAAGTAAGGAAAGCATCACCTACACGCCTCAAGTACTTCTAAAAAGAGATATATGAGCTTATATGACATCTTGATGTAAGGTGCTTAGGTCAGATAAAGGTAAAAATAATGAATGGGAGTGGGTTGTTGCTGCTGCCGTGTAGTAAGGGGGTGATAAGATGGATTTTTCTCTCACAGATATGGACTATTTGGGGATGTCATGGGCAAATGTTGGTTTGCCACTGGTGGGGGGAAACTTACTCAAAAAGCTTTGCCAAGGTAGCCAAAATTCATGGGCTTTAAACAAGTGAGCTTCATTTGAGGTTTAAAGAGGGTTGATTAGGGTTTGAGATGCTATCAAACCCAATCCAATTTTTCTTGCCCCAACCGAATTTCTAAGGTTTATAGGGTTGGAAAATGTCATCCAGATTATCGCCCAGAATGTCCTTTCCAATGTTAAAATAACTTTTGACCAAACAAATGTCCATATAATCAAACAAACAAGATACCTGTGGAAAATAGATTCGAAGATGAACAACTTTCATTAAGGAATCATTAGAGAAGATACTTACAAACGTTCCCAAATTGACACGCAAAAATTCTCTAGAATCGACCCAATAGAGTTTCTAAAGGTTTCCTCGCAAGAATGTGGGTGAAAAATGGAGAAGTTAGGGAAGTGGTGACCTGTACGCCTCAAGTACTTTTGAAAATGAAGGTATGACCTCGTATGAAATCTTAAGTTATTGTAGTTAGGTGACAAAAAGGATAAAATAGTGAAAGGAAGTGGGATGCTCCAGCTGCCTTGTAGAATGGGGTAATGTGGTGGATTTTCCTCTCACATCAATTGACTATTTGGGGCAGTCATGGGCAGAGGTTGGTCTACCATGGGAGAAACTTCCTCCCAAGGTGGCCAAAATTCGTGGGCCTTAAACAAGTTTGCATCATTTGGGATTTCAAGAGAATTCGAGATTCTATCAAGTTCAAATCCAATTTTTCTTGATCCAATCAAATTTTCAAAGTTTACAGTGTTGGATAATGATATCCATATTATGCCCAGAAAGACCTTTACAAGGTTAAATCAACTTTTGACTAATCTAATGATCATGAAATCAAACAAATAAGAAATCTGAGAAAACTAAACTCAAAGACGAACAACTTTCATGAATGAATCATTTTGAAAAGATACTTACAAAAGTTCTTAAATTGCGACACAAAAAGCCTCTGAAATATGCCTGAGAGAGCTTTTAAGGGTTTATCCCAAGAATGTGGGTGAAAAATGGTGAAATGAAGGAAGTGGTGATCTGCACTCCTCAAGTACTTCTGAAAAGGAATGTATTATGATCTTATATGACATCATAAGGAATGGTGGTTAGGTCACAAAAAAGAAAAAAATAGTGAAGGGGAGTGGGTTGTTGCTATCGTGTAAAAAGGGGGTGATGAGATGGATTTTCCTTTCACATCAAGGAACTATGTGTGGCTATCATGGGCAGAGGTTGGTCTGCCACAGGTGGGGGGAAACTTCCTTAAGAAGTTTTGCCAAGGAGGCCAAAATTCGTGGGCCTTAAACAAGTGGGCTTCATTTGGGGTTTGAAATGGGTTTGGGTAGAGTTTGAGATGCTATCAAGCTCAAATCTAATTTTTCTTGACCCAATCAAATTTCTAAGGCTTACGGGGTTGGATAATGTTATCTAAGTTATCGTCCAGAATGACCTTTCCAATGTTAAAATAACTTTTGACCAATCAAATGACCATACAATCAAACAAACGAGATACCCACAGAAACTAGACTCAAAGATTAACAAATTTCATGAATTAATCATTGGAGAAGATACTTACAAACATTTCTAAATTGCCATGCAAAAAAACTCTGTAATCAGTTCGAGAGTGCTTATAAGGGTTTCTTCCCAAGAATGGGGGGTGAAAAGTAGTGAAGTTAGGGAAGTGGTGACTTTCACGCGTCACGTAGTTCTGAAAATGGAGGTTTGGCCTTGTATGAAATCTTGAGGTATGGTGGTTAGGTCATTAAAAAGTAAAAATAGTGAATAGGAGTGAGCCGCTGCTGCTTCCGCGTAGAAGGTGGTGATGGGGTGGATTTTCCTCTCACCTGAAATGACTATTTATGGCTGTCATGGGTATAGATTGGCCTGCCATCGAGGGGGGAAACTTCCTACAAAGGTAGCCAAAATCCGTGAGCCTTAAACAAGTTGGCTTCCTTTGGGGTTTAAAGAGGGTTTGAGATTCTATTACAAGCCCAAATCTAATTTTTTTTTTTTTTTACCCAATCAAATTTCCAAGGCTTACAGGATTGGATAATCCTATCCAGATTATCGCCCTGAACGACATTTACAAGGTTAAAACAATTTTTTATCGATCAAATTACAATGAAATCAAACAAATGAGATACTCGCGGAAACTAGAGTCAAAGATGAACAACTTTCTTGAAAGAATCATTGTGAGAAAATCCTTACAAAGCCAAAAATGGCATGCAAAATGCCTCTAGAGTCTGCCTGAGAGGGCTTCTAAGGGTTTCTTCCTAAAAGTGGGAGTGAAAAGTGGTGAAGTGAGGGAAGTGTTGACCTACATGCTTCAAGTACTTCTAAAAAGGGACATATGACCTTGTATGACATCTTGAGGCATGGTGGTTAGGTCACAAAATAGTAAAATAGTGAAGGGGAGTGAGTTGCTGTTGCTGCCATGTAAAAGGTGAGTGATGGATTGATTGTTTGCTCACATCAAGGGACTATTTGGGGCTGCTCTGGGCAAAGTTTGTTCTGCCAAAGGTGGAGGGAAACTTCATCAAGAAGATTTTCCAAGCTAGCCAAAATCTGTGGGCCTTAATTATCCTTAAATAAGTAGGCTTCATTTGGAGTTTAAAGAGGGTTTGGTTAAGGTTTGAGATGCTATCAAACTTAAATCCAATTTTCTTGGCCCAATAAAATTTCTGAAGTTTACAGGATTGGATAATGCTATCCAGATTATTGCCCAGAATGACCTTTTCAAAATCAAAACAACTTTTGACCAATCAAACAAATGAGATACCCACAGAAATTAGACTCAAAGATGAACAACTTTTGTTAAGGAATCATTGGAGAATATGCTTACAATCATTCCCAAATTAAAACATAAAAAGTATCTAAAATCTGCCCGAGAGAGCTTCTATGGGTTTCATCCCAAGATCGGGGTGAAAAGTAGTGAAGTTAGAGAAGTGGTGCCCTGCAAGCCTCAAGTACTTCTAAAAAGGTAGGTATGGCCTAATATGAAATCTTGAGGTATGGTGGTTAGGTCACAAAAAGGTAAAAATAGTGAATGGGAGTGGGCTGCTACTACCGTGTAGAAGGAGGTGATGAGGTGGATTTTCCTCTTACATCAAGAGACTATTTGGGATTGTCATGGGCAGAGATTGGTCTACCATGGGTGGAGGGAAACTTGCTGCCAAGGTGACCAAATTTCATGGGCATTAAACAAGTTGGTTTCATTTAAGGTTTAAAGAGGGTTTTAGATTCTATCAAGGTCAAATCCAATTTTTCTTGACCCAATCAAATTTTCAAGATTTACAGGGTTGGATAATGTTATCCAGATTATCGCACAAATGACCTTTACATGGTTAAAACAACTTTTGACTAATCAAATGACAATAAAATCAAACAAGCAAGATAGTCGCGAAAACCAGACTAAAAAAAGAACAACTTTCATGAAGGAATAATTGTGAGAAGATAATTAAAAATGTTCCAAAAATGGTAAGAAAAAAAAGCCTCTAGAATCTACACGAGAGAACTTTTAAAGGTTTCTTCCCAAGAATGGGGTAAAAACTAGTGAAATTAGAGAAGTGGTGACCTTGGACGTATGACCTTATATGATATCTTGAGGTATGGTGGTTAGGTCACAAAAAAGTAAAAATAGTAAATGGGAGAGGATTGTTGCTGCTGCCATGTAAAAAGCAGGTGATTAGGTGGATTTTCCTCTCACATCAAGGGACTATTTGGGGCTGTCATGATTAGAGGTTGGTCTGCCAAAGGTGGGGAAACTTCCTCAAAAAGCTTTGCCAAGATTGCCAAAATCTGTGGATCTTAAACAAGTGGGCTTCATTTGGGGTTTAAAGAGGGTTTAGTTAGTGTTTGAGATGCTATTAAGCCTAAATCTAATTTTTCTTGGTCCAATCAAATTTTCAAAGTTTACACAATTGGATAATGCTTTCTAAATTATTGGCCAGAATGACCTTTCCAAGGTTAAAAAAACTTTTTACCAATCAAATGACCATACAATCAAACAAATGAGATAATCACGGAAACTAGACTTTAAGATGAACAACTTTCATAAATGAATCATTGTAAAGATACTCACAAAAGTTCCCAGATTGACACGCAAAAAACCTCTGAATCTATTCGAGTAGCTACTAAGGGTGTCTTTCGAAGAATGGAGATGAAAAGTGGTGAAGTTAGGGAAGTGGTGACCTACATGCTCAAGTACTTATGAAAATGGAGGTATGGTCTTGTATGAAATCTTAAGGTATGATGGATAGGATCATATGTCACAAAAAGGTAAAAATAGCAAATGGGAGTGTACAGCTATTGCTGCTACTGTGTAGAAGAGGGTGATGAGGTGGATTTTCCTCTCACATCAAATGACTGTTTGTGCCTGTCATGAGCAGAGGTTAGTTTGCCGTGGGTGAGGGGAAACTTCTGCCAATGTGGCCAAAATTTGTGGGCCTTAATGGCTCTTAAAAAAGTTGGCTTCATTGGAGTTTAAAGAGGGTTTGAGATTCTATCAAACTTAAATCTAAATTTTCTTGACCCAATCAAATATTTAAGGTTTACAGGGTTAGATAATGTTATCCAGATTATCACCCAGAATGACCTTTACAAGGTTAAAATAACTTTTGTCTAATCAAATGACCATGAAATTGAACAAACAAGATATCTACGGAAACTAGACTAAAAAAGATGAACAGTTTTTATGAAGAAATTATTGTAAGATAATGCTTGCAGAGATTTCAAAAATGGCATGAAAAGTACCTTTAGAATCTATCCGAGAGAATTCTAAGGGTTTCTTCCCAATAATAGAGGTGGAAAGTGGTGAAGTGAGGAAAGTAGTGACTTGCACGCCTCAAGTACTTCTGAAAATGAAGTATGATTTTGTATGACATCTTCAAGTATGGTAGTTAGGTCACAAAAAGGTAAAAATAGTGAAGGTGAGTGGGTTGTTGTTGCTACCATGTAAAAGGGGGTGATGAGGTGGATTTTCCTCTCACATCAAGGGACCATTCAAGGCTGTCATAGGCAGAGGTTGGTTTGCCATAGATAGGTGAAAACTTCCTCAAGAAGTTTTGATAAGGTGGCCAAAATTCATGGGCTTAAACAAGTAGGCTTCATTTGGGGTTTAAAGAGGGTTTGGTTAGGGTTTGAGATGTTATCTAGCCCAAGTTCAATTTGATTAATTTTTCTTCGACTAATCAAATTTTCAAGGTTTACAAGGTTGGATAATACTATCCAAATTATTGCCTTGAATGAAATTTCCAAGGTTAAAATAACTTTTGACCAATAAATTACCATACAATCAAACAAACAAGATACCCATGGAAATCGAGCAGGTTTTCTTCGAACTCGTCGCTCTACAACTGGCTACTGCGTTTTCCTAGGTAGCAATTGTATCTCATGGTCCGCTAGAAACAACACATTATTTCTAGATCTAGCTCCAAAGTTGAGTATCGTGTTATGGCTCACACTATTGCAGAACTTACATGGATCTTTTTCCTACTTCGAGATCTTTGTGTTCAACTTTCGTCGCCACCTGTCCTCTTCTATGAAAACTTAAGTGCCCTTCATAGAATAGTTAATCCTGCTTTCCATGCTCGTAGCAAATATATTAAGATTGATTACCACTATGTACAAGAATGAGTTGCTCTTGGCCTTCTCCAAACGCGACATGTCCCTGCGCCACTTCAACTTGTTGATATTTTCACCAAACCTCTTGAACGTCCTACTCTTTCTTCGCTACATTTCAAACTTGGCCTTCTACCTCGGCACAGTTTGCAAGGGAGTATTGAAGATACCCACATAGCACACTAGGAACCAACGACTCCAAATACACAAGGAAACTGAGCCACACAACACTACCACAGACCCAACGGCTAGAAACACCCATATGGAAATCGAGCCACACACCATCACCACAAACCCAACAACTAGATATTGTATATACGGAAACTTTGCACAAAATCCTATGTACCTAATCTCCTCTATAATGTTCTTTTATTTTCCATGTTCTTGTGTTTTCTGTTTACACCTTTATATATAGTCTATATATAATGGAAGAGTCTCGCGCATAATATCACGGTATGTGAAACATTTACACAAACACTTGGACTCCATTTCTCTTTACTAGGGACGACGTGGATGAGTCTCAGTACTGGTCAACATGAGCTTGGACCCAGTGAAGAAGAGAAAGGAGAAGTAGCTAGGAGCGATCGAGAGAAGAAGAATAATTAAGAGAAGAGATGGAGCAATGACAGGATGAAAAAAGTATCATTTAATATCTCAAGTTAAAACATAAGTTGTAAGGTGAATGATCCATTATGTGAAATGACTACTTATCCTATATTAAGCTTAAGCTGATGGGAAAAATAAATTTAATTATTTGTATTATATTTTTAACACTCCACATATATTCTGATACCATGTGAAATCATTATTTATCTAAAAAACTTAAGCTAATGGAGAGGTACATTTAGTTATTTAGTTATTTGTATTATATTCTAACACATTTAAGACATTACCTTCAAAATTGTATCACATCACAATTTTATTTTTTTGTTTATCTTCATGATTAATAGATCTTCACTAGTGCATATGTTGTAATTTTATGTTCCAAAGTGGAGTGCAAAATCACAAACTCGATCGGTATTTTTTATATCAAGTTAAAAGTAGATCGTGATTGGTTTCATTACTTATGGTTATAGCAAGATCATAATCACTTTGTTCATCTTTTAATACTTCAGCTAATTTATCCTCAGTCAACAACTGTTTTTGGGTCAAGTAAAAATATATTAAACCTTAACGATAGCAGAAGTTTCATGAAGTTTTGTAAAAAATAATATAAATAATTAAATCTATTAGCAACATGCAGTTTTGTAAAAATTTATATTAAGCCTTTACTACAAGAAAATAGATATTTTTTTTGCGATTTTTAGATCGCTGCAAATAATACCTATTTGGATTTCAGATTCTGCAGAAAATAAAATGGTGTGGCATTTTTAGAAGTCACAAAACCTGGGCTTGAGTGTTTTAAATTCGGCCCAAACCCTATATAAATAAGGTAAGGCTGGTCTTTACAGGTGGGTTTTCTCTTCAAAATACTTTCAAATGAACAGGTTGAGAAAGTTTGGGCTCAGCCCAATCGTTGCTATTTTGCGTTATCGGTTTCTTATGGTGTTGGGGATAAGCGCATTCAAGCCATGTTATTTTTCATTTGAAATTTTATTATTCTTATTGAATTAATTTTTTTAATGATTTTCTACATCTTTAACTGAAAATGATAAAATGTAATATAAACAGTATTTCTCTTTATGAAAATGCATGAATTCCTGTGAAAAATAAGCCATAAAGAAGGGCAAATATTCCGGATCTTTTTCTATGCTAGCCAATTAAGTAATTAATTCTATTAAAAGTCTGAAAATAATTACGAAAGTTTCATGAAGCTGCAAAGGCAGAACAAGAAGGATCGTGAAAACACCAAATTACCATCTTGTGTAACATGATTGAAATACGTGTCGATATATTGGCATTTGGCATATCTCTACTATTATATAAGTGGCTATTAAACGGAAGTTAACGGAAATTCTTGTTTTAACGGAGCTACAGTAATTTCCGTTAAGTTTCCGTTTTATACTCTCTCTCGATTAAACTATACCTCTCTCGACTGAAACCCCTCTCTTGACAGAAACCAGACCCTCCCTCTCTAGAAACTCGCTCGTCGAATCCAGTTGGGGGAAGGGGAGGTTCGGCTTCTTCTTCCTCTTCCTCTCCTCCTCTCCTGCCGGCCCTTCGTCTTCGGTGGTTTTGTTGAGTTTTTTGTTTTGTTTTTTTTTTTTTCAGGTTTTTGGCCGAATAAAGGGTGTAGCCGTTTCGAGCTCTCCAGTGACCATCGTCCGACACGCACACCACCGGGAGAAGCCTCATCCGCCGATCTTGTGATCGACCGGATTCGAAGCCAATCGGAGCGGCGCGTTGCGCCGACGCGCGGTTTAAAGGAAATGCGTGGGGTTCCCAAACCATCGTGTGTGGATTTTTTTATTTCATTTTTTTGCTTGATGGGTATTTGTTCTCCATTTTTTTTGAATGTGAATCTGCTTGTTGGATTTTTGTTCGTCGGTATGGACCATTTTTTGGAATCTGAAGGATGTCTTGATTTTTTTTTTTTTTTTCCGTTTCGTGTGGATTTTTTTATTTCATTTTTATGCTTGTTTGGTTTTTGTTCCTCCAGCCAGCACCAGAGACTTTCGATCTTTTTGATGACATTATTCTCCTCTCTGATGGCCAGATTGTGTATCAAAGTCCCTGTGAGCAAGTTCTTGAGTTTTTTTAATTTATGGGCTTCAAATGTCCTGAAAGGAAAGGGGTGGCCGACTTCCTTCAAGCTCACCCAAGTAAGTTTTTAGCTTCATCTTGATTTTGTGTATTATATATTTATATATAATGTATGTATGTATGTATTACATTTCATTACACATGATTGTGATTAAATTCTACCTTTTCTGTTCGAAACTGCTCTCCTTTATATGAACTTGAAAAATAAATTTATGGAGGATTGCTGGTTTGTTGTGGAATATCGATCTTGGTGGTAAATGTTCACAGTTTTGATGTTTAGTTTTATATTGGGCATTCTCTGTATTTGATGAAATGTCTAATTGAGCACATGTTTTTGATTTTCCATTAATTCCATCGATTTTAGACCTTTTGTGTGTTTTTTGGTCATTTTATTTTACTCAAATCTCTACTTTGGAACTGCACCGATTACTCAAATCTCTACTCAGCCAATGTCTTTTACAAAAAGTTCGACTAAAGCAAAAAACACTATAACAAAGAAATAAAGAAAGAAAAGCAGGCAAGCAAGCACCCACAAAGCATGCTTTTGATCAATTTTCTTCTACCATTTAGTCTTTGCTAAGAAATTAAGCTGACAGGAACAAAGTACGAGGAGTAACTTTCTCTAGGAAAAGATGATATATATAGATATTGTAATGATAAGTACGTAGTGTTTAATTTGATGCATTTTGTATTTTATTATATAATCGATGTATATAATATTCTGTTCAAACCATTCACTGCATCTAGCTAGATAGCCTCTTTTTTTAATGGTCGAATTAATTACATCATGGTAAAAGTAAGAAAAATACAATCACCCCATGCATGCATCCCAGAACATCAGAGCATACAACACAAAAGGAAAAAAAAATTGCAAGAAATGGTGCTAAAAAACTGGTTTGGACGTTATAATTAGGCAGTTATTAGAACATTAATTTATTAGTTGAATTATTCATGTTTGAAACATTTATTTTGAAAGATACATGCACAATTAATTTAATTGCGTTGAGACAATATATAGTTGATGAACTTCGATTTTGTATCGATACATCCTTTGCATTCGATCGGCTCAAATAAAGATAAAATGTGGACAAAAGTCGCTAACAAAATAGAGCATCGATTTACTTGTGCATGAAAAGTAGAATAGAGAGTGCTGATTAATATAATTTAGATCAAAGTTTCAAGCATGCACCTTATAATGAGAAATGGAAGCAATTATAATTCCTAGATACATATTGCTACAAAGATCATCGATGGAAGTGATCATCAGTAGGGATCGAAAAAGCTAGGGTGGTGTACATGGAGATGCTTTATAGAAAGCAAATTAATTAAGCAATGGCACATGATGAGATGTGTGTGTGGTGTTTTACTTATTGATATGCTGGACTTTGTTACTTTAGTTTCACTTGTTTATGCTTGTACAGATGGAGGGCAATCTTGCTGAAGAGCTTTACTCAGAAAGTTTGAAGCTGTCCAAGACAGACTTAGTTTCTTCTTCAACTTCTGTTGGTAAGAAAGTGATTTGTATGGTATTACTTTAATTTATATGTTTTAAGGCAAATCTGGCTGAGATACTTATGATCAAAGGTTTTTACATTTTATTTATGTTTTCTATTTTTGTGTTGAGTGGCACTTCCAATCTGCATAAGGATGGATGATGCATGAGGTCACGTGCATTTCCATGGGTGCTTCAGTTAATTGAAAAAAAGAGAAGAACTTCTTGTGTTTAGCTCTTTTGTTTCCTTTCCTTTCTTTTCTTTTCTTTTATAAATAAATTTCAGCAATTGAAAGTTAAATAGACCCTTGCTCTGGTAGCTGCTTTCTTTGTCTGCAAGACATTATCATAAGAAAAGATTTCCATGCTTAAATGTGGATTTTGATACTAGCAAAACCTTCCTTTTTTCCATGCGTTTATATGATCAAATACATTTGCTTTGACCTTTTACATCCGTAAGGCATAACAACTTGCTTTCACATCTTTAATACTTGATTTAGCTTTCACATCTTTAATACATAGAGTTGTTACCCAAAACCAATAGGGCCATTTACAGCAGCTTTGGGAGCAGTTATTTTAGTCAGTTTCAGTTTTCACGTCTTTATTCATTGGGCTTTCACATCTTTACTACCTGATTTAGCTTTCACATCTTTAATATGTAGAGCTGTTACCCAAAAACCAGTAAGGCCTTTACCTTTGATAAAAATGCACGGAACCCAACTGGAGTTTATGCATTTGAAAGGGACTTGTCAAATATCTTTCTGCTCTTGCTCCTGCTTTTCTGTCGTCCAATTGCTGGTGCCTGTTTATTGAGAAAGCAAGTTCATTTCTTTTGTGCTATTGTGTACGAACAAAGATTTTTTTTCTGCTCTGCAGGTTGTGTGATTCAGAAGGTCAGTCTGCAGGTTGTATGTCTACTTTTTCTTATCTTTTAGTCAGTTTTACAGTTTTTCACATTATCCATTGAGTATTAGGTTATTTTAAGTTTATTATTTTTCTCCTTCAGGTTTTGACCGTTATGTCAGTCCAACACTTTCATGCTTTTCTTATCCTTTAGTCAGTTTTACAGTTTTCCACATTATCCATTGAGTATTAGATTATTTTGAGTTTATTATTTCCTTTAGGTTTTGACATCAGTCCACCACTTTCATGCTTTTTCGTTGTATACTTTTTATTTGGGTTTTTCACATCTTTATCCATCAGTCTGTAGGTTGTATGTCTACTTTTTCTTATCTTTTAGTCAGTTTTGCAGGTTTTCACATTATCCATTGAGTATTACCTTTTGGAATTTCTCATGCAAGATATTTTCTTTTTTCATCTTTTCCTCAGATTGTTTAGCAGCAGTACATTTTATTCATCTTTTTTTTATATTGTCTTGGGGTGATTACGAGTACTTTTCCTCAAGAATAAAGTTGATTCACATTATGAGAAAGAGCATTCTTTTATCTGAAATTCCCATAAACATGTACATGTAAGAAGGATCTTGGTACGACTTCCTTCACACATGAGAGCCCATGAAATGCATTATGTTTACTGTAGATCTCGATTGTTGATATATTTGGGTGTATTCAGACCTTTCGTAGTCCTTCCATTCCTTTTCAAACAGAGAATGAAAATAAAGGGGAGATAAAAGTATTTCTGCTAACTAAGTTGCTTGCTTTTAATTATACATTTTTTTGTTATGGACCGTCAAATTAGATGCCCTTACAAAGTTTGTTAATTTTCTTTACTAATAAATTGAATTAAATTAATCCCATGCATTTTGTACATTAATAGTAGAACTCATGCATTCAGGTTTGGTCAAATTCAGTATCTGAAAGTACTGTGTACACCGTTGCAGGAGAATCGAGAATGGATATTGATAGGAATTGTTAAATCACTACTGCAGCTTTGGAAACGGTGATTTAAGTCAAACTTTTGAGTAGTAAATATTTTAGGTTTATTATTTTATCCTTTATATTTTGTCAGTTGTGTCAGTAAACTATTTTATGCTTTTTCTCTTCTACAGGTTGTATGTTTTGTCCTTTATCGAGCCGCTATACAGTAAATTCTTATTCATCCGTATAAAAGTTGTGTTGTATTGGACCTTTTTTATTCTTCTTTTTTATTCCTTTGTGTCCATTTTGTGAGGATGTAAATGTCTTTTGAGTATTAGACAAATGTGCCCAATGCGCTTTGCACATTAAATCACTGCTAAAATTTGTTAGATAATTTATTAATCATTTTCCTTTTATAAAAGATCATATAATTTTTGTAAAAAATATTGAACTAAGCAAACGTCCCTTGGACGTTGCTCTATTACTAGTATATATATATATATATATTATATATATATATATATATATAATATATATGTGTGTGTGTACATATTATATATAATATTATATATATATTTTTTAAATTGAAGCTTTTTGTAAATATGAATATCATTATTTTATAAAAGGCTCTCCATTAATTTCAAAATCGAATTGTAAAAGCTAGCGCATTAAAAATGGTTAGTCTCCATCATTCAGGTCCCTCTAGGTTAACTTGCCAATCTCTCAGCACAAGTTTCCGATAGAGAACCGGAATCTAATGCATGGCAAATGATCTGTATTTGTTTATGCTCTTTTTAAAAAAATGACTGCATCAAGACGTACGTGTGTGTATATATATGTATATGGAAAAATCTTATTGCAAGCTAGTTCACGCCACCAAATCGTATATCAATATTGACATGTAAGGCAACCATTTAATAAAACGGTACGAATTAAAGACGAAAATGATTTTTATGAGACAAAAAACCTTTTCTTCTCTTAAATTTTTTTCTTTTTTATTTTTCTTTTCAATAAAAAAAGTTATATCAACGTCAGTACGCGATTTGGTGCGTTAAATCGCTTGTACCTAAAAAGGCTATATGTATATGAATTAATTTACCCATCAGTTACTATTCACTATTCTATATCTTATGAAAAAAAAACTATCAGATACAGGGTGTGAGGGTGAATAGTATCTAATATATAGCAAATCCTATATAAATTATATTATATATATAAATAGAGTCTTATAGTCAAGTGTCGAAACCAAACCACAGGGAGCTTCTCAGTTAATTAAGGTTGCATTTGGATGTTGAACTGAGTTGAGTTGATAAAATATTGTTAAAATATTATTTTAATATTATTATTATTTAGAATTTGAAAAAAATAAATTGTTTATTAATTATATTTTATATTAAAATTTAAAAAATTATAATAATAAATTGAGATGGATTTAATAACCAAACGAATCCTAAGATTCTGATGCATAAATTAATAATTAAGGCACATGCATGAAGCGATCTATTTTAGGAATGATAAGAGAAAAATAAAAAAATAGAAAAAATAAAAGTATATAAGATTTGATAATGTGTCTACGTCCACACGGAACTGTAGAGATTTTTTTAGATAACAACAAAAAAAAAGGCGAAAGGTCGTACAAAAGTATAATATAATATAAGTAAATCTTAATTACCGGTCAGTTTGATCTCTTGATCTAAAACGGCAACAAATTCTACCTCATTGAAAATTCAACAAATAAAGCTGCAGCGGATCCGATAAGTTATCAAGAAGATCGCCACAAATAAAATAAAGCTCCACACAAAAAAATCAACAGAGTATAAATTTAAAAAATAAAATTATATATGTAGATCGATATTCTCCTCTGGTACATCATGAGACGTAGCACACAATATAATTTATTTATTTTCGAACTCAGATCAAGCAGAGCATGCTCACTCAACATATATATACATAAAGATCAAAGACATCATGGTTTCAAGTAATATAACTGTTGGCATGATCGATGCATGCATATTCTTATTAGCTAAGAAACACTCGTTATTGAAGATATCTATAGTTGCTTCCAATAGATCATCATAGAGCTACCCACCATTAATATACGATCTAGAGAGCTAGCTGTGGAAGTAACCGATAATATCTCTGATGATTATTTATTTTATATAGCAAATTAATGTATTGCTCCCTCTCTCTCTCTTCTCCTCTCTCTCTCTCTCTATATATATATATATATATATATTTGAGAAATCTAGAAAAAGCTGGGAACCAGGGGGATGGCTGCAGGCTGTGAGCTGATTCCATGCAAAGTTGATATCATGGAGGCAGGATATAAAATTTGAACTTGATGGTCGTTGAATTAAGAAACATGCCTTGAAAGTAAGATTCCACTTCGAGTGAAGCAATATCATTAAATCTCGGAGACAAAACATCATCCTGATCTTCAACCCTAAGCCTCTTTGGAGCTCTGTATTCTTTCACAGTATGATCATTATATGTATCTCGCCGATCTTGTCAGCTTCTGAATCGAATCGGATTCTTTTGCATTAGACTCGACTCCTCGCAAAGGGAAGCAGCATTAATAATATTGGAGAAGAAGCTTGCCCGGTTTGTAATGTTTTGGTCGTGTGGTTTCGACGTTCCTCAGCAATTGTGTCGAGAAATCTCCATTGGGCTTCCATTTTAAGCTTCAAACTCTTTTGAACCTTCAATAGAATGAGATTTATATGAAAATTAAAAGTTGAATAAATATATATATTATTATTTAATATTATTATTATTTTGAGATTGAAAAAGTTGAATTGTTCATTAATTTTGTGTGAAAATTTTAAAAAATTGTAATGAAAGATGAAATGAGATAAAACCGTTTCTATATCCAAACAGGACCTTAATATATAAACCAAAAAGGGAAAAGTTATTACTGATCATGTAAACTTAACTATTTACGTGTAATTTTCTCTCTCATTTTTTTTTTCCCTTAAATTGGTTTCTTCTTGATCTTTTAGTTCTTGCTGGACCATGATCATGAAGTTATTGCAAATGCAGATATACGTATAATTAATAAAGATTACCTCAAGTTGATCACTCATTCGCCTTCGTACTTCCATCTGCATTGTATCGCTTCACCAAGTGTGCCAGCCTGCGATCAGGTATTTATAACAACGTATAAATTAGAATACTATTACTATTCAAATGTAATAATATAATTTTTATTAGGAATATTATAATTTAATTTTAATTTCAAAACTAGCTATTTAATATCCTTCTCTATTAAAACATAGTTAAAAAAATTAAAAGAAAATAAAAAATTCTGTATAATTATATATATTATATTATATATCATTACTCCAAAATTAATTAACGTACGTAACTAGAACAAGCCAAGATCTAGGGTAATTATCAGAAATTAAGCACGATAAGCTCGCACTAAAAATTAATATACGATCGAGTACTTAATTGCAACAACCACGACGTTGTACTGAAATTAGGCACATTTCTGAAATAGTTCTAGCTCAACTTGCCTCCTATGAAAACAAAAATAACATTAAATAAATTCGAGCATTAATGAAGCAAAAAGAATTAGCAATTAGTTTATTGTTTTAGAATTCTTAGTGATGAGAGAATTCATTTATAGAACTTTTTTATATGTTGACTTACACGGCCTGTCGTTTCTGGAATATATTTTGAGATCCTGTATTTCTGGGAAAAAGGAAAAACCCAAAAAGATTATTAGCATAAACAAAACCTACATGGATAAATTAATTCAAGATTTTTACAATAAAAAAATTCATATATATATACATATATTAGTATTTTAAAAGATATAAAAGTATACTATGCCCGAGACTAGAATTCTGGAACTGTACTCAGTTTGAAGTCTAGAAGAAAAACACCGCAACTGCTCCTCTTGTAAATTACCAAAGTTGTTCTAAGCTAATGATCCGAAGTTGCACCATGTTAAAGATATAAAAATAATAAAATTAATCTCTTTTTCAGTTTAAACTTTAAGATAATGTAATTTTCACATGATCAGAATAAAGGTTCAAATTCAAATCCTGACTCTACACTCTATTTCATTTAATAAAATATTTACTGTTAGACATACTCATATAAGAAAAAGTCTGGCCACAAGTGAAAAGTGTTAAGATATAAAATAATAAAATTTACATTTTTTCATTAGCTTAAACTTTTAGGACAAGTGTAATTTCACAAATGTCCCTTAGCAAGCTATAATATATTATATATATATATATATATAGAGAGAGAGAGAGAGAGAGAGAGACCTGTAAATGGCTTTTGACATGATAGATGTTTAGCTCAGGAATGCCCATGGTCTTCAGAATACCTTTGGAGTTGCCCCTGCCAGTGCCAGCCAACCCAAAAAATAAATAAACGTAACTTAAGGCCTGAGGTTGACAAAATGTTCCAACTCAATAAAACCAATTCATGCAAATATGAAATCAGCTGCTAATGCAATTTCTTCAAAATTATCTTTAATTTCCAACAGATTTTATCATCGGTCGATCAGACTTACTATCGGGACCCCAAGCTGATTAACCGCCTGTACAAACTGATCATGTAGCTCTTGTGTCCATCGCAGGCGTTCTTTCCCGGAGCCATCTGAGCGACTCGAACCCATTTCGATCCGAAGTGGGGAGCGGAGCAGGGCCAAAAAATTGCATGAGCACTGGCCTGTTAAAGGGAGGATTATAGTGAAAAGAATCGAGACAAAAAACGTGTTGTTGGCTGGAAAAGGACAAAAATATAAGCCGGCGATGGGCACTAAGGTTGATTGAGAACTTTGGATGCCATAAACTGTCTCTAGTTGTCGGAATTAACCAAGTACAGGCATTCTAAAATTCCTTTTCTTGTCTCTCTTGTCGAAAAGACATGCTGTTCAAACCTGACTTGACGAGCAAATCTAAGGTTAGGACCTCAGGTTCCTAGGAATAGTCTTCTTTACGCGTAAGTCAACACAAACCATAGACGTATGAAAGCGAGAACCAATGGTTGGATTGGTATTAACGCCTAGAAACATGGAGAGTGAAACAAAGCGAACAAATACAATCAATCTCAGCCCATGCTGCTCTGCATCCTTGCAAATGCACCAGTGTAAGAAATGCCCTCTACAAAACTATCATAGCATGATTTGATATTAAAGACAAGAGAATACTCGGAACAATCATGTCATACAATCACATACAGTTAGGTACTACGTTTCTAAAATTTTCTTGATAAAGAAAACAAAATCCGGACATCAACTATAGATGCATATCATTCATGATTTCTTTCATAAAATAAACATTGTCATTATACAAGCAAATATTTAACCAAGGATTCACAGGGGAAGACTAACTTAAACCCAATCTAATACGCTCCGTTAGAGAATATCACAGCAAATTCATTACATAACATTAAAAGGTGACACTGTTACACTACTTTGTCAGCCACTGGAACAATGCTATCCATCCACCAACATTGGCTTATAGTGACTACTACTGCTCCCCCTCTTCATACAAGATGGGCATTTGTATTGCTTGATGTTCTCCGCCTTAGCAGGTGTTATCTTCACACACTTTCCATGGAACCACTCTCACAAACGTCACAGCCAATCCAAAACTCATCTGCACTGTAATTCCCACCACAGCTCCCACAAAGGTTCGCTATGCTCATCGTCTTCCTCTTCATAAGTCTCATCAGCAAGCTTAGGGTTGTTCTTAACTTGTCCATCAATTGATCTCTACAAAAGAGCAAATCCAGTAATGATTACGGATCTGAGCATGAATTTTTACTATGAAAGAGTAGAAAGTAACTAGGTCTAAGGAGAATAAAATTTCTTCTTGCAGGAAGTCATTGTTATATTAAAGTGCTCTGCAAGACTTAGGGTATGTATGTTATGAAAGATTTAGAGAATATTTCCAACTTTTTTTAGATGTATTGTTTATTGGGTTTTTGGAAAGGAGAGATTTTTGAATAAAAGTTTTTTGAAAATAAATTTTGCATTGGAGCTTGTTAAAGCGAATAGGTAGAGTTGAAAGTTGTTTGAATTTATTTTTTTAAGATTATTTTTGTTGTGACTTTGTAAAAGTTGTATTGATTTTTGTATTTGGGTGATGATTGCATGAAAAGTTGAAATAGAAATCTTTTTTATGATTGGGAATGAAGTTATGAGTTGAAAATGTGAAAACTTTTCCAAACAAGGCCTTAGTCATCTCAGGGTATCCCTTATTTGAATAGCATTTTTTTTTTTTATAAGTACTTGAATATCATTTTTAAAAAAGCACACCGTCATTCTCGAATACAGATCATCAGAGAGGATTTTAATAGAGTTCTTTTTTATTTTTTGACTATCATTTTAAAAAACAGAACATCGGATAACCAGAGGCCGATACTCACTTTTCTTTTCTTTTTTGATAAGAAAGACAATTTTATGCAAACGAATGAAATAGGTGAAGCCTATGTAGACAGGGCGTATACAAAAAGAGGCCGAAACTCCCCAACTTAAGTACGAGATATTCAACCAAAGATACAAATCAAGAAATTATAAAAAAAAAAAAAAAAATTAATATCTAACCTTTGTGCTACCCCGAGATTTGCTTCCACTGTCCACGCTGGCTTGTCTTTCATAGGCTTCCTCTCTGTCACAACTTCAAAAACGGTGGGCAGATCATTGATCAAGCTAAATAGACGCTTCCTGTCAAGCAATGTCAACTTAGCTGCTGATGAAAAGCCATACTTGAAGCACGTTATGTTAAATAGACATTATAACAAAGAAATGTGCGTGATACACAAAGATCCTTCTAGATCATTCCAATAGTGGACATCAAAACATAGTAAAAAGTGAATAAATTTCATTAGAAGGTGTGGACGAAAGAGCGGCCTGATTCCTATGTATGGTGCAAACATATATGAAGAATAACTCACTCTAAGTCTCAGTCCAACATCTCATCTTTTTTTTCTGAGTTCTTTTTCCTTCTGAATATTCCAACTTCTCATAAACCGTAAAATAAATTCCAGCATACCACTCACGGGTAATATCTGACCCAAAACTGCCAACCTCGCAGGATGAGATGGGCTTGAACTTGAACAAACATGGCCTTGGGCACCTTGTCATAGCATGGAAGAGAAATAATATTCACGTCTGCTAGTAATTTGCCATTGGTGCTATAGTTATTTTAGAGGCATATGAATCATTATAACATATAAAGTATCTCGAGTTATGCAATATGAACTTAAAAAGGCATGAGAAAAAAACTCAGCAGATTTACTGAGTAATGATAACATAAACCAACATAACGGTTGGAGATAGATAACTTAATCACCCTTCCCTTCCACTAAAAAACTAAAGTAACCTGAAAAGCAAAAAGGAACTAATGTTTCCTTGTGCATTCTATAAATAATCGGCTAGCAACATATCACAATATCTTCTCATAGTTTTTTTCCTTAGTACAATGACTGAAACTCTTCCATAATACACAGACCATGCTCATGAATCATATTTATTTTCCATCAATAAAAGATTAAATGATGTAAAACTTAATGAATTAAATACATCAGTGGAGAAATGAAATAGAAATACTTTAAATTTTAACAACAAAAAAGAACTATGGCAAGCAAGCAAAATCACATTTGGAAAGAGAAATTACAGAAAGAATAAAGCATATTTTTTTCAATGAATCAATCCTATTAAAGAAACATGTCATGATAATGCTACTTGTAAACCAGGCAAAAGACACCTTTCAGGAAAGGAGATTTGAGTTAGAATGTATGACACGCAAATGAGCAGATTAAGGCTATGTTTGTTTCAGCTGAGAATATTTTCTAGGAAAAATTTTCATCTATCGGCCTATTTGAAAAGCGCAGAAAAGAACGGTTAATGGAAAATGGCTAGTGGTCAATGGGAAAATCATATGCATGAGGTGGAAAATGGCCTACCCCTCTTCAGGAGGGTAAGTCATTTTCCCCCCTTGCTTTACGCATTATTTTTTCACTCAAACAATAAATAGCCGTCATTTTTCACTCAAATAAAAGAGAGAATCTTTTGTGAAAAAATGTTATTGCAAAAACCTTAAAGATTATTTTTTTTATAAGTAAAAATTATTAATATCAATAGGCATAACCAAGTATATTGGGTGTACATAAGAGAGAACACCTAGCCCATAATAGACTGGGTGTATACAAGCAAATAACCTTACAGGTTATTAGATTTGATGTTTTCTTCCCTACATGCTCTCTCTATCTCATCTCTCCATTCCTTAACTCTACATTTATAGTGAATCTAAAAATTTTTATTGAAGCTCATAAATCTTAAAAAGTATTAGATTGATTTTCTATTTTTCTAAAATATATTATATTATGAATTAAAATTATTAATACGAATCATACGAATACAGTCATGGTTTTCAATGCAACCAAACATAGAAATTCTTTTCAGTATCATTTTCAAGTTTCAACCAAACATCGGAAAACAGTAATTCTTCCAGAAAATATTTTCATCTGAACATATTTTCCTCGTTTTACCTTGAAACAAATGCAGCCAAAGATTAGGAAAAAGAGAAACTGACGCACATTGAGTCAAATGGCTCTAGTTTCTAAACATACCATTTGAAGTTAAAATCCATGACAACAATGGGGCCAGCAGTGATAATTAGTCATTACCACAACTTATGTTGTAATCCATGAACTTCATCTTGAAATGCATAACTCTTCAACCTTTACCATGATGATGGCTGACCCCTTCATTGTATATGGGCTTTCAGCAGAAAACTAAATATGAAATACAATGGAATTCAAATACTAAAGCCATCCCAGATATCAGTAACAAGCATGTCAATCATGATGATCTCGAATTACCAACCCAGATCAACCACATCCTCAAACCAACACCAAAGTGAAACACTTTACCTTTCATTACGGTTAAGACGGCTCCAAGATAGAAAGCTACAGAAAGCAACCAAGAACGCTGTGCACGGCAACCAATGAAAGCCAATCTTTCCGGTTCATGCCATCTCTGCGAAATTAATTCCAAGTGCTGTCTCGGAAGCTCTGTGAACTTCCTCGGCTGCAAAGTTTACTTCCCAGGTTCATTTGGATGTCCATACAAACACAATTCCCTTCTCTAAAACAAATAAAAAAAATGGGGTAATAAAAATATATAAAAATAAAAATAAAAATAAAAAAAACTTAAAATCTCCACTTGGATTGAGAAAAAAACAGGGGACTCAAATAAGTTTTTTCTACAATTGCTTGGCCGACGCTGTTGTTGCACCGAGTTGAATTTAAATTCAAACTCGAATTGCATGAACGTAATTACTCCATTTTCCAAAGAAAATGTCTCATACAGTCCACACCACAGATCTACCGAATTTCAAATTGAAAGAGCAAATAAATGTTGCACGTAAAGCAAGCAACAAAGAAATAACCCTTTGGACCTCCAGATCCAATCTCCGGGCTCTTATGGCATACCAAGCAACGAAACATAATCACCGGAGAGTTTCTACAAACCAAACGCAGAAAATACGTACAAAACTTCAAGATTCCATCCTTTTCTCTCCCTCGGTTTCTCGAAAACCAAACGGGACTCTTATCCACACATCGAACAACAAAAGACTCGAAGCAAAGATCACAACCGAAAGCGAGAATATTTAAAGTAAATAACAACAGAGGC
This sequence comes from Juglans microcarpa x Juglans regia, assembly GCF_004785595.1. Lineage (NCBI taxonomy): Eukaryota > Viridiplantae > Streptophyta > Magnoliopsida > Fagales > Juglandaceae > Juglans > Juglans microcarpa x Juglans regia. The sequence continues at coordinate 33,621,059 of NC_054602.1, read as the reverse complement.
AGATAACACAATACCTGGATCACAGAATCCATAAAATTCATCAACATCTGCGCCAAAGCAAAAGAAACATGAAACCAAACAGTCTGATATACGGAGAGAGAGCGGTAGAGAGAGAGAGAGAGAGAGAGAGAGAGAGAGAGAGAGGTACCATGAGTCAAGCCCGAAGGAGACCAACTCTTCGGGCACTGTAATCTTTGAAGATCTCCTCGACGGTTCGGGACTCGAAGAATTGGATCTAGCGGAAGAATTGGAATTGCTGAGAGGGTAAAGGGAGACCATTGAGGACGGATCGAAAAGAGAGTGTGGAGACAGTCTCAAGAGCGTCAGAGATGCACGTAAAAACGTGGGGAGGAAAGCGAGGCGGGGCAGAGAAGAAAAAGGGAGAATTTCAGGTGGAGTGTACCAATATCACTGACCCTCTCCCTAATCGCTATTTCCACTCCTCCTTTATGTTTCCTTTGGGAATCCGAGGGCGAGGAGTTGGACAACAAGACCACCTCCGGAGTGTACAACGTAAAAAAGGGCAGTGTGTGAATCGTAATTTCTCTTTTCACCTTTTCTTCGCTGTATTCGCACAAATGCCCATTCATTTTTGTAGTTTTGATTTGAACCCCTTGCATGTTATCCTTACAATCTTAACCAGATGAGTTCTTGTTGACAATTAAAAAAGAAAATATATAATATAAAAACAGATCTCGTTTATTTTATAGTAAAAGAGTTTTATAATTTAAAGATTTATAAATTTTATTTTATGAGAGCACTACGTGAATCGGGTACTTCTCTTTATCTAGGTTTTCTTTTTTTTAATTTTGCAGATAAGAAGACCACAAAGAAGACTCGAAACATTTGAAATTACCAATTGCTTAAAAACTTAACTGATGAAAAGAAGTATATTTGGGAGAGGTTTGAATAGTGAGTTGAGATTAAATAAAATTTGAATAAAATATTGTTAGAATAATTTTTTTAATATATTATTGTTTTGAAAATTGAAAAAGTTAAATTATTTATTATATTTTGTATGAGAATTTAGAAAAATTATAATAATTAGATGAGATGAATTGAAATGAAAAGGAGGCATTTTTGTATTCAAACTAGAGCTTAATTATTTATATTATATCCTTAACAAAACAAAGACAGATAGCAAAAAGACTCGGAGGATGTCAACTGCTTGTTTCAATCTAAAGACTGCAACTTAAAACGTTAGTACCGAATATGGAGTAGCGTTATCTGTTCTAAAATTCTCCATTATGCCTGAAAAGTGTCATTCCACTAGCAAAAAGAAATTGCAGTTTTAACATTCCAGAATTAGTAAGCTAACATTTTCACCAAAATGGTAGGCATGCATGCTCAAGTATTAATCATTTCATTCATAACAGTGATATGGTGAACAATTGAGAAAATGTGAAAATAAACTGAAGGATGGGAGAAGGAATATAGCTCAAGCCATTGTTTGGAATAGATATTTTTTTTTTGTGATGATGGATGGGAAAGATCTCAGTGCTCAAAGAAAGATTGGAAAAGAAAAGAAACAAACACATGCATTTGGTGGTCTTCATGTCCACGACTTCACTCCCCCGCCTTTCCACCCTGTTATTTAGCGAGAGATGTCATTTGAACTACAGCTCTTCACCACTCAGATGATTCAATAAAAGAAAAGAAACATTTTTTTTTGATAAGTAATAAAAGAAAAGAAACATAAACAATATTCAACTACTAAACAACTGTTTTTGTGAAATCCTCAGTTCAGCAAAAGCATCAATTTTCTTTCCAGCATGAAAATCAGTAGAGGAAACAGATGCAAGTTTACACAAAGTTTTGGAAGATTGTAGGGAGAACACCACCAGTTTTTACGGAGACGTTAATAATCGCTTATACCAGTTTTTGCTCTGAAGTAAGCCTGGTCGGGAACTTGATGTTGAATTTGATTCTTAAGTTCCCTTTTTTGGAAGGTTCCTTAGGTATGGCATCCCTCTCCTTTAACAACTTCTTCATAAGTTGGACTAATGATGGAGTTGATGGAACTGTCAGATTCCGACCATCGAGGCTGTCAGCTGTGCTGTATAACCAGTCAAAGCCTCCACAAGAGATATCTTCTGGGTGACTATCAGATCATTGCCATCTCTCTTGAAGACACTATGAGCTTCTCGTCAATAATAAAGATGAGGTCTGATGGTATGACACCTCGCTGCTCATGTCCCTTCTCTGGGAAGGTGATTTTTGTGCCCTTCTTCCAACCCGGCTTGATCTCAATTGTGAGAATTTCCTCCACTGTGACGGTTCTCCTGTACAAAAGAACAAGATAACAAAACAGTCAAGTACAAGCAACCATAAGAAGCTCAATATACTGTATGCTGGATCTCATCAACCATTCTAACTTTTCTAGTCCTTATCATACCATTTTATTCGTACTGTAAGTCAATAGATTTAAAGTTATGCTATTTACTACCACCCAATCCACTGCCATCTCACTTTGTAATGTGGCATTGCCTATTAAGAGTTGATGGACAATGCTCATCAACACAGTGGAATAACAGTGTAGTAGTTGATGAGCATTGTCCATCAACTCTTAAATTCATTATTTAAAAGTTAAGAGCTGATCTAAGGGTTAATAACAGTGTAGTATATGGTATATTTTCCATAGATTTATAAACATGAATAAATACAATCTTAAAGAAATGGAAATTAAAAGGGAGATTTGCAATAATAACCAAAAATAAGAAAGAAATGGCATTGATTCTCAAAAAACAAAAAACAAAAAGGTAGCAAATTGCATGCTGCCGCACACAAGTATTTGGAAATTCCTTAATCCAAATAAGTTAGAGAAACTTTCCATTCTCTCACTCAGTTGACCAATAAAGATACATTATTATCAATTGACAAAAGCAAAAACTCCTGAAAGCACCATTATGAGTGCACCCCTTCCTAAACCGATCAAGTGTCGAACATGCAGTAGTTTTGGAGCAGTTCTTTCTATAAGTAGGTTGGCGCAATTATTGACCTGAAAGTGACAGATAAAGAAAGCATGTTTTTTTTTATTGGCACCGGGTGTCCGGAACGGCGTCCCCACTAACCCGGAAGTGCACCGGCCCTTGCAAGGAGTTTTCCGCAAGAGCACCTCGGCTAATTCAAGAAGAAAATCCCCCAGTCCGATGGCCCCAGAGATGTTTTGCACCCAGTAGGATTCAAACCTTGAACCTTGGAGGGAGCATACCACCAAAACTAAGGCTTTTACCACTTGATAAAGAAAACATTTGATGCAATGGAGACTTCATTCTATAGTCCAAATCTCTAAAATTTTTAAACAGCAACATCTTGATTAAAATAAAAAATGGCTTTCCACTGGCTCAGAAAACAAGACCTCAAGTACTGGAGACTTCTTATAAAGAACAGGCAAAAAAATAAGTAAAGCACCAGTCTTAATTAAAAAAATGGGCTTTCCACTGGCTCAGAAAATAAGACATCAAGTATGGATGCCTCCAGTATAAAAGAACAGGCAAAAAATGGCAGTAAAACTAGGGGTGTAACATTTTTCCTTCAGATCGAGAAAACTGACTGGTTTCGTTCGTTGGTCCAGACTAGACCAATTAAGAACTTGTTGGTCTCAGTCCAAGAAAGTAAAGAAATTAAATTTTCGGTCCAGTCTCGGGTAGATTTTTTCACCCTGGACTGGACCGGCCTAATTTAATAATATATAAGTTTTTAAATAATTTTTTATATCATATTTTATAATTTTTTTAAGTAGTTATATAAATTAAAAGCTTATGTAATTTCTTCTAACTAATTATAAGTAATTATTTAATTCTCTCTGTTTTTTTTTTAATGACGTTGGAACCACTCCACAGCAAAGCCCTTAGAACTCACCTATGAACCTAAACCACCGGGGAGACTAGCACAGCAACCCACTGCCATGGCCTCCCACTTAAATCGCAATTTGATCTCAAGGGAATCAAACCTGTGACATGGGCTCATGCACACAAGTTCGCCCTCTTTTTTTTTTTTGATTGGCACTAGTTGTCCAGAACAAGTTCGCCCTTACCACTTGGCTACCCACGGGTGGTTTAATTCTCTTCTAACCTAATTATTTATGCTTAGATTATATAAAAATTAAAGGTTAAGAATTTTAAGGCAAGGTATTAACTATTAATTTTTTTTTATAAGTAAAAAGAAATATATTAGATCAAGAAAAGGCAAGGCCTGAGTACACAGGGAGGTATTAACTATTAATTATTGAAAACACATACTATAACATATTACTTATAAAAAAATAATATTAACATTATTTTTTTTTTATCAGTAAGCATTATTAATTATCATACTTAATTAGTCAAGTATATACTTAGTTAGACAACTTAAATTATATCATTTTACATCATTTTGGTCAAAAAATTGAAAAAAAGAAAAAAGAAAAAATGGCCTAGACCGAAACACCCCTATAAGACCGACCAGACCAAACCAAAGTGGTCCGGTCCGGTGCAAAAGCCTTATCAGTCCGGTCTGTCTGGATTTTGGTGGACCAAAAAAATCGTCTAGTCCAAAATTCTCATCCAAGACCGACCGGATCGAACCGATTACACCCCTAAGTAAAACGCATGCAACATCAACACAATTCACTCATATAACCATGAATCTTTCTGTTGCCGGCATATAAAGAACTATTTGACATCCATTCAACAATGCATTATATACCCCTCCTAACTGCAGCACATAAATCTAATCCAATGTATCTTTGCATGTCTTCCACGACTGGCATAGAATACAGTACACTTTTTATAGTAAAGAAACTAGAAATAAATATGTTCATACATACACATGCCCTTTCTACCATAACACAATAACATTTCCGCAATATATCTAACAAGTTATGCTAGACTATTCAATCAGAGGGGGATTTCACAGGTGTTGCCATACAAAAGCCTTACTTTAACTTTACAGACATATGAATAACAGAGCCAAGGAATAGCATCATGCAAGCCTAAACACTGCATCATCCAATATATATTGGATCAGTAGCATTATCAGTTGGCATAAAATATGACAATAGGTAAAATACTTTTTTGATAAGAAATCTTTCGTTAGAAAGCGAAAGATGTAACCATGCACACAGCATGTATACGTCAAAATAGGTATGAAAAGTCACCAAAAACTAAAGTTGATGTTGCAAATTTGTATTAGCAATTTAACAAAGGTTCAGTGGATATTAAAGCTTTTTCTCCTAATTAGGTATGCCGGCATGAATCAAGGTAAAATTATCCCAGAGACTACTAATAAACAGGGATAAATACACAATTACACTTCAAATTATGCCAACGTAACAATGTCGGCTGGCACAAAACAAAGATTGGGCACATTGATCAACCACAAGGCAGGACACACAAAGACACATGTACATGCAAAGAGGAATCTTATAAATATATATATTTTTTAAAAAGAAGAAGAATAATCTTTAGTTCTAAGAACCAAAATATTCGCAAAGTAATGATATTGCAGAATGCTTTCAAGAATAAGAAACAAAACATGAGAATTTCCTAGTAAGGGAAAATTTTAGCATATAGCTGTAACACCCTGTCCCCTAATATTGGATTGGGTTGTTACAATAGCAGAAAAATTATCAACATAATAAATACGATTCTCTTTTTTCATAAGCAACAATAAAATATGTGGAATGAGTCATATTTGTTGAAGGAACAAATATGACCATAGTTATTCATTCAACGTATTTTATCACATAAATGCTAAAACTGCATTATGAACCAAACATATAAACAAGTTGCAGAAAACCTCAAAGGAATTAAACAGAAGAAATAACAAATCTATGCACTTGGCACCCCCATATTACTTTAAAAGACCATCCCATTGTCTTATTTTGTCCATAATTAATTTCTCAGTTCACTCCATTTCATGTTCAGAATCAAAATGTGAACTATACAGGAAAGAAAAATATCAAGTATATTGATTCAAAGTGATACCTCGTTACATAACCACATCTAGCCCCTCAACATTTCTTGAGGTGTTTTATTGAGAGTGAACATTAAACAGATTTTTTAAACAAATGATACTATCCATTAACGAATAACACAGCACACTTACTAAAATCTATACGCTTTATTAAATTCTGTTTCATTCTCGAAGAAATTATTTCATAAGGAAAATTATGAGCTTGCAAAAGCATAATTACATATAGATCTCGAATCTAAACCCACCTCTAATTCTGCCCTATTATTTGTATGAATGCGATCAATGTGAGACAACGTAACTACTAGAATAGCCAATCCAAATCACACCCTTTAAGAATTGATTATGGGTTCCCAAGCTTACCCACTGGAATCGTTGACGTCCCTCGAGATTTTCATCTTCTTCGTAGTCCCTTTGTACAAATCCTCCAAACTGCACGCAATGTGCGCTCTATCGCCGAGGCTTTCCTGGGTGCGTTCCCGGAGCCCTCTCCACCTCCACCTCTAAACGAAGCAAAAATATCGTCGCCAAACATACCCCTCGGAAACCCGGACCCGCCGGCCCGCGACCCACCACCGAAGTCGCTCATACCTCCAAAACTCGAAAAGCCGAAAAGCTCAGAGAAGATATCGTCCGGACTCCTAGTGGAGAACCGGAACGACGTCGGTCCGCCGTCAGTCCCACCCGGAAAGACACCGGCACCCGGCGGCGGCACCTGACCTTTCAACCCCTCCTCTCCGTACTGATCATACACTGCTCGCTTTTGCGGATCACTCAAAACCTATTCACATATATACACACACACCAATTATCAGAATCTTCCGTTTTTTCGCAAATAATTAAGAGTGAGAAAGAAGGATTTTGGTGGGTTTACATCGTAGGCCTCGGAGATTTGTTTGAATTTGGCTTCGGCTTCTTTCTTGTTGTGGGGTTCTTATCGGGGTGCCACTTCATGGCGAGCTTCCGATAGGCTTTTTTGAGGTCATCGTCCTTGGCGCTCCGGTCTACCTGGAGAATCTTGTAGTAATCCACGCCCATGCCTCTTCTTCTTCTTCTTCTTCTTCTTCTGATGCTTCTTCTTCCGTCTCTGATTTCTTCTTTCGACCTTTGTCGTTCTGGTTCTTCCTTAGCTCGGCGTGGGTTTAGCTTCGGCTTTTCTTTCACCAGCGCCTCATTTCCTCCCGTTGAAGGAAGTGTGCGAGTGTTGAGTGGTGAGTTATCCAACCACTTATGGGCTCGACCAGGATCTGAAAATGGGGCGGTCCACCTTGCTCACAAAATAAAGTTCACATTTTTTTTTTCTCGCAATCAATTCCAAGTTCCAAGAAAAAATTCTTAAGTTGTGTTTGGTTCATTTTAAATTAATTATTGATAAAATTAATTATTTTTTTAATTTTTTATAAAAAATATTAAATTTATTTCAACCTACTTCTTAAATTTTAGTTTGAAAAGTTAAACATATTTCAACTTAAAAAAATTAAACTTCTCTCAATAGAACTCAAAAAATACTTAAACTCCTATCAATGGGACCAAAAAAATATTACTATTTATAATTTAACTCATAAGCGTAGCCTTATTCATTTTTTAAAAAGAAATATTATAATCTTCTTTCATATTCGTTAATATTAAATAATTCATAAAAATATAAAATAATAAAAGATTTAGTAATTTTATACAAAACTAATAAAGAGTATTTTATTCAGATAATATTATCATTGATCATTTGATTAGCATGCCTATCTTATGTTTTTTTTTTTTATCAATTTAAGTTAACCAAGTTCTGGACTAAAGTTTTGTAGAAAGGGATGCATCTATATTGGACTAGGACTACCTTTCTTGCCCAAAGTCTCCCATTTAGGGGTGGGCAGCGGCCCGCCACCTCGCCCCCATTTGCCCCACCCCTGCATGGGCAAGCAGACTATCCCACATTGCCCATGCGGGGACTAAGGCCCCCACCCCTCATGGAGGACTCCTAACTGGCGTTGGGGGTCGGGCTGACACCAACAGGGTCTCGCTCCGCACCCCTCCTATATTTATAATAAAAAAATAATATTTTTTATATTTATATAAATATATCAGTAAGTCCCACATTGTTTAAGTATGATTATTATATTGTCTTGATCTTATATAAAAAAGTTAGTCTAGGAGGTTAAGACAATCCAAAATACAACTCTAATAAGTTTATATTTTTTAATGTATAAATTTTAATTTATAATTATAATTTAGAGCTAAAAAAAATTTAAACTTAAAAAATATTTATAGACCCAATGAATCATTAGGGGGCGAGGGTGCAGTTTCAACCCCACCCCCAGTACCGGGGGGCGGGGGCGCTCCTGCACCTAGCACCCCTACTCCCATTCATCCTTCTATATATTATTTGTTTTCCTCCAAGACCTCCTGTTAGCTTGATTTCTTTGAATTTCCATAGAAATAGTTTAAAGATATAAAATAAACATAAAATATAAGAGATGTAAATTGTAAAGCCAAGGTGCTCAACAATACAAAGGACACATAGCCCACGATGACAAAAGAAATGCATATGATATACCCAAATCCCATCAAGAGCACCTTTATTGTCTTGATTACACTTTTAGGGTAAACAATTTTAAATTTCAAAATTATTTTTGTTAAACTATTCAATTTTAATGTTTTGAATACAAAATTTAATGGGAATGGATAATAAAAGGAAAATTATACACTGCCTCCTCACATTTTACTCATTTTGTAATAAAAAAAAAGGTTATATATTATATTCTCATTCCACTATCTTAGTGTGATGGTATAATATTATCCGAGTAATATTATACAACACACTCTCATCATATTTTGATTATACTAAGTGATATATGATATATTAATCACTATTAGATGATAAAAAAAATATACAATATATGATCATTTAATGGTGATAAATGTGTCACATCATACTTAGTGAGATGATAGTATGATGTATAGAATTATCAATGCATGAATTCGATATTTAAAAAAAGAAAATTCTATATACCATACTATCATCACACTAAGTATGATGTGATATATTTATGACCATTAAATGATCATCTATTGCATTTTTTTTATCATCTAATGGTGATGAATGTGTCACATATCACTTAGTATGATCAAAATAAGATGAGAATGTGATGTATAGTATTACTCTTTAAAAACTAAGAGTTGATCTAATGATTAATAGGTATTATCACATCAATAAAATGAAATGAAAATGGAATGCCTATATGGTCTACAGCACAAATCTTTTAAAATATAACCATCAAACCATTTAACTTTTTCTAATTTTACTTACCAACCAATTGTCTTATAATTTGTCGACTTCTTTGAGATCTAACCATGTTTTTTATCAATCTAAGTCAGATATTAACATGCAAGTAAATTGTAACTTATGTTTCAAATTATAAGGGAAAAAAATAACAACCTTGGTGATTTGATTGTCAAACTGCAAAAAAAAAAAAAAAAAAAAAGAGTTTGAATATGTAAAAAATAATTTTTCCTTTGAAAAAATGTTGATTTTGATTAAAATCTTCCTTGTGAAAATTATTTTTTAAAACTACAAAAGATTTTATTATTAAGAGTTTTTGTTAAAAATAAAATCTCTAAATAGATTTTCTCTATTATTAAAAATAAGAAGGCTGCCAAAAGAAGAGCATATGAGCTAATGAATTTTACTAAACTCACTAGGCTGAATATCAATATCTCACACATCTAAGTCTAATAACTTATTAATGAATTCCTTAGATTTCACAATTTAACCCCCAATTACATTTGTTTTTTAATAATGAAATTCTTAGATTTGGGATGTCCTGGGTTTAACTAGTCACTGTGTACATTCAGACTCTTAGGGCTAAGTATCAATAGCTCCAAGAGCTAATGACTTTTATTAAACTCACTAGGCACAGTATAAATAGTTTGATTGGACAAACGTCGCGTAATTTTTTTTAAAAAAGAATAATATCTATTATTAAAAAATTAAATTTTTTATATAAATCGTGTATTTACTCATTTTTTAAAAAAAAAAGTATGCAGCGCTTGGGTACTATATTATTACAAATATTTCTCATCAGTGTATACATGCATAGAGAAAGATGAGAGATGAAAATATTATTCCGGCTGTCTATATTAGTCATTGGAATCAGATTACTATAACGTGAAAGAGGAGCAACTCGAAAGTCAAAGCTGCAAAGGATGCAAAGAAAGTAGGCACAAATATAATAGCTTCAAATGTTGGGCCTGGAATTGAAGTCTCGATTGCCGCAGTTTTTTGCACAAAAGAGGTGACCACAAACGTTGCCACAAAGAGGAAAATCGATTTTGGAACCCCACCTAACTAGATGGTCTTAGACTCTTAAAGAAAGAAGTTATAGCATTGAGTTATTTTTATATATTTTTTGTATATTCTATTGATTTAATTGGTTAAAACAGTTATTTTATATTTAAAAAAAAGTGACGCAATTAATCATATTAGTGAAGTACGCAAAAATGACTGTATATAATATTTTTGTACAGAGCATTACTTGAAATATAAAAGTGACAACAGACTATACCTCTCCAAAATGTTAAAAAATGATGCTTAAATAAAAGATCAAGAGTTGTATAAAATAAGCGAAAGTGTAATAGACAGGGATAGCTTAATACAAATTGAGGCCTAAGACGAAATTTAAATGAGTCATTCGTAATTATAATATAATAAAATATAAATTATTATATAGAACAATTTTCAAAATTTTCAATAAAATAATAGTTTATTTAAATCTTTAAATAAAGTTGTTTTGAATTTATATTTAATATAACAATGAAAAACGAGGCTTCAATGCAAATTTTGTACCTCAATTTATTAAGATCTTAAAAAAATTATTTAAAATATAAATAATTCAGTGTATTAAATATTAGATTTAGTATTACGGGGCCCTGCACACATTAAAAGATATAAAAATTATTTATAATTTTATTTGATGAAATGGTTTTTATTTAAAAAAAAATTAAAAATACTTCATTTTATTTTTGAGATCTTACATAGGATGGAACCTTAGGCAATGGTTGGCCTTACCATTGACCTAGCCCGAGACTTATAATTAAGTTTGGAAACCCAACGAACTGAAAACTGAATGGCTTGAAAACTGAATAGCCTGAAAACCAAATGATGTTTAGTAAATAAAATTAATGTTGAGATGGTTATCAAATTATTTTAATAACGAATACGAAGTGCAAGAGACTCTAATAAAGTAGTAATAAAGTGTGAAAGCTGATTGGAATTGCAAGATATGGGCAATAAAGTGGTAACAAATGGTGGAAGCTTACGGAAGTGCAAGAGGAGGGCAATAAACGGTAACAAAGGGTGGAAGTGTAAATGTGTTTATATTATAATTAATTGAGTAATGATATATACCACACCACCATCCTATTTTTATTCTACTATGTAAGATGTGACATATTTATCACTATTAAATGATAAATAATTATCTAATAAATGATCATTCAATAGTAATAAATGTGCCACATCATGTATAGTGGGATAAAAGTGGGATGATAACGTGATGTATAGAATTTTCCTAATTAAGAAAGAACGATAATTAAAAAATGAGGTGACACAATATTTTTCAAAGATGATGTGTAACTTTTATATATTGTAATAGATTTCATAGTTCAACTCCTAGTTAACTTGTTCTCCAATAATTAAACCATTTGATTCGGTCGTTTTGGGTTTAAGTAGTCGTTGCATGCATTCACACTCTTATGATTATCGAACTAGAGAAATTTGATTGTTCCTTAAATTACTTGGTGTGCATTTGTTAAGAATCTATCTCGAAAGTCTATGCACCCCTGAAATTAATCGAGAGTGTTGATTACGTGTTTTGCACACTGGATACTGGATTTAGTCACCTGCAACACAGAGAAATGGAGAACTTCTGATGCCAAAATAAGTATATCTTAAAAGATTTTCTTCTAATAGAGAGAGCCCATTGTTAACCGTGTCTGACTTTTATAGGAGGACAACTCATACCCTGTGTCAGGGGTCAACGTCTCGAGCACAAGTGTCCAGTCGTAGTCTTTAATACGGCGTGGTCTCTTGAGTTGTGCTTTGACGACAGGTGGGCAGAGCGATCACTTCTCGTACACTCCGTCAGAGGTAGGGGTGTTGTCTGTGATCCCTGTCCGTTTGCTGGATACAATCCTTAAATGCAAGGAGTTCTTGCATAAAAGTGTTAGAGTGGTGGGTCTTGTCTGTCCACATTGACATGAGCCTGCTGGCTCAGGGGCTCATGGGTTGGTGAGTCTTGTACGACTCGTGGGCCGGCTATGTTGATGGTTCCTAGGTGCACTAGAAGGGTGTAACATAGGCTGTGATGGATTTTAGTATCTCGATCAAACCCAACCCAAAAGAAGGGATGAGAATATCCCCTTGAGATTTTTATTTTAGGATATCTTGTAACCTTGTTACGTGCATATATATATATATATGTATATATGTATGTGTGTCTGTGATATATATTATCAATTAAGGTGCTGTTTGAACAGTGAGTTGAGATAAAAATTAAAAGTTGAATAAAATATTGTCAGAATATATTTTTTAATAATTATTATTTTGAGATTTAAAAAAATTAAATTTTTTATTATATTTTATATAAAAAATTAAAAAAATTTTAATTATAAGAAGATATAAGTTTAGATCGCTTCTCAATCCAAACGAACTAAGTGATTTACTTTAAAGTTGGCCATGACTTTGTCAATGTTACGGAGACAAGGCCAAATACGCAATGCTCATCTATGGTCTACTCCATACGGCTGATTCACCTTCTCACGCCAAAATAATAATTGTATGCCTAATAATTGACTATAGCGGCTCAAATGAATGTGGTCCAATTACATAATAAAAGTTTAAACTTTATCACTTCACGTGAAAAAGGACTATTACACTTTATTTCTATTTTTCTACCTCATTTTTAATTTTTACAAGATACTACTTAAAATTTATTATTTAATATTATTTTATACGTGTAGTGTACTACGCATTACCTATCAAGTAAGAAAAAAAAGAAAAAAAAAAAAAAGAAATGATATATATAAGTTCTAAATACACAAATCTTTTACAAGTATTTATAAAAAAATGAATTTTATCGTAAAAGATAGAAAAATGTGAAGAACTCATTTGTTTTTTTTTTATAAAGTCTACATTTTTACAAAACAGTTATATAAGATTTATACATTTTGAACTTGTACGGATAATATACATAGCATGGTCATTGGTGTTGATGTGATGCTTTTGAGGATTTACAAATGGGTGAATTAATTTAGTTAATCTTAATAATAAGATATTACTTGAATGTAAAAATTTATATTTGGTAATTGGTGCGGAGGGCACGAGCTGACGTGTCAAATTGAAAAAAAAATAATTTATAAGCTTTCATGGATTTGTTTGAAAAAAGGTTCTATTTCAAAATTCTCATCTTTCTCTTTATTTTTTTTTTAAAAAGAAAACGATACATTAATTTTATTAATAGCCTTTCATTTATAATGAGAGAATATCATGATTACGTCGACATTTGGAAGTTACACATTAAAAAAAAAAAAAAAAATCCAGACATTAAAACTAACGGCTAAAAAGCTAATAACTATACGGTACATTAGAAACAACAAAAATACCAAAAGCAACAAGGATAAAAATAAACTAAAATAAAATAAAAGACTAAAGAAAACAAGCCCGAAACCAAACCTGTTATATTCGATAAAGAATGTGTAAATCAGTTTTATCCATACAAATAACTTTCAGATTAATATCTTTAAGAAGGCTATGAGTGGACTCAAAGAAAACCTTCTTATTACTTGAACGAAACCTGATTTGGCAAGTTTGTTGGCTGTGTGATTCGTTTCTTGAAAAAAGTGAGAGATTCATATCATTATCGAACTCGTCATCATTTTAACTTGTTTTCAGTATGTCTGGCTTTTTCATGGGACAAGCCCACCTTAACTCCACCATTGAGCAATTCTCATCTTTTCTCATTTAATTCTCAAATATTATTTAAATATAAATATTTTAAATTAATTATTAAAAAATTTTCAAATTTTTAAACAAAAAATAAAAAAAATTCAATTTTTTCAAATTTAAAAAATAAAAATTATATTATAATAATATTTTAATTCTATAATATTTTTTATTCAATTTTTTCACTCATTTCCTAAAATTCCGTAAAATATTAACCCCAACTATCTTATTACTAATAACAAAATTCTTATCTTCACCTCATTCTCAATCACAAATAATTAAAAAAATCTTCAATTTTCACGTCAAGTGCTTGATTATGGCCTCAGCATCGGATAAAATTGGCTCAAGAGAGAGAGAAAAAGAAAGTTCCACAGAGGCGCTCAGTGTCTCTCTCTCAATCTCTGTGCGGCTATGGCGGAAATGGGCCAGGCCGAAGTCGAAGTGCGGCGGCCACTGCAAGTGTGGCGAGCTCTGATGGACTGGGTGGCATTTTTGCTCCACATAATCCTTCAGATCGTGAGGGGCACTCCCTCTGTGGCTCAGTTTGTTCTCTCATACATGGGCCTCAATAGACTCCCTCCTCTTCTGGCTTCTTCTTCTTCTTCTTCTTCCTCTCCCTCCTTCAAGCCTTTGCCCCTAATCGAACTCTCTCTCCATGATTCTTCTTCTCCGTTGGCCAAGGCGCGCGTCAGCGTCGACAGTTGCGTGGGCGAAGATAATGGCGCCGATGACGATCATCGCATCGCAAAGCTCACGGTACTTATTTCTCTACTAGAGAATTTTTGTTGGATGTTTTTATCTATTTCAATTTAATATACTAATTTAGAATTCCTCTGTGTATGAATTTAGACGAGAATGACGTCATTTGCGTTATTTGTAAATCAGATAGACACACTCACACTTTTTGATCGGAGGACTATGAAAACAAATTGCACACCTCCTTTTTAAATTTTTATGGGCTTTTAATGTTTAAGTTTTATTGTATTTCGCCAACACTAACCCGTCTCACTGTGTTTGAATGAAAAGACCGTTGTACAATCGGTTTCCTTGAAAATTAAACGCTTGTGGCTTGATTAAGCTGGTGCTCCTGGGGGTTTATGAGCTTCCTATTTTAAGGAATCTGCAATTCTTCGAAACTTAATTATGGTGGTTCGTGTACGTTAAAAAAATGTGCCGGTCTTTTTTTTTTTTTTTTTTTTTAATTATCATAAAAATAAAAATGTGTGCCGCTTGATTTGGTAGTACGAGCTTGTCCTGTTTTAGAAATGTGCGTTTAAGAAGTTGGCTTGGGCATGTAGGTTGTTCTTGACTTGGATGAAACTCTAGTGTGTGCATATGAAACTTCTAGCTTGCCTGCCATTGTTCGTGATCAAGCAATAGATGCAGGGTTGAAGTGGTTCGAGATGCAATGTGTATCCTCAGCCAAGGTCTCTCTCTTTCCGTGTGGACTTATTAATTTGGTTTCTTTTTCACACGAGGGCAATATTGATATGATATTTTTGGGTTGAAGGATTTTGAAGGGAAAGAAAAGGTCAACTATGTGACAGTGTTTGAACGTCCTGGCTTGCAAGAGTTTTTAGAACAGATTAGCAAATTTGCAGATCTTGTTCTATTCACTGCTGGTCTTGAAGGTTTGATGTTGCTTCACCTTCTCCATTTGAATTTCTTTTTTCTGTTTTTATTCTTTTAATCGTCTATGGGAACTGTGCAGATTATGCTAGACCACTTGTAGACAGAATAGATGCAGGGAACAGATTTAGCCTTCGTCTTTATCGGCCTTCAACAAGTAGAACGTAAGTATCCCTGTCTAATTATTAATCAATGGGACTTGCATGTATTTTGTTTCTAGGAGAATGTATTGTAATCTCTTCAGCAAATGCAAATGCAGCCATGCAAGGGTTGATATACTCTAAAAATCTCTACGGTTGAATGATTGAACCGACTGACATTTGAATAGGTCTAGTGCAATGTAATAAATAATCTTGGTTGATGGTAGGATGTTTTTTTTTTTTTTATAAGTAAGAGATAAACTTTATTGATACGAATGAAATAGGCATGTACCAAGTACACAAGAAGTATACAAAAAAACACCTAAATACATTCTAAGAGCGATGAACTAAGGACAAGAATTCGTGAATATCATCCCCGTTTAATACAATAGCGGAAAACCAAAGCAATAAAGAATGTAGAAAAAAATTCTTCAGCTCCACCATTGTTCAATCTTTGTCTTCAAAACAGCGCACATTCCTTTCCGTCCAAATGCACCACATGATACACAACGGAATCATCCTCCAAACTGCTGCCACTTGATGACTGCCCTGCAATTTTCTCCAACAACCCATCAAATCCACCACTCTTATAGGCATTATCCAAGCAACACCAACCTTTCAAAAGATCTCATCCTACAACACCCTTGCTACGTCACAATGTAGTAAGAGATGATCTACCTATTCTCAATTCTTTTTACACATGTAGCACCAATCCAACACTACACATCCTCTCTTCCTCAAGTTGTCTGTGGTCAAGATCTTCCCAAGAGCGGCATTCCAAACAAAAAAAAAAACAACTCTAGAGGGCACACGAGACCTCCAAATGTTCTTCCAAGGGAATGGAGTGTGATCCTGTGTAGTCAAGAGGTTATAATATGCCTTTACTGTACATTTCTTGTGATCCTGAAACCTCCACTTCAAGCTATCATGTTGTGCCATAGTAGTCCCCGAGGAATGTAAAAGGTTGAAAAAGTCTGAAACCATAGATAATTCCCAGTCATGAATATCCCTATTAAACAGAATATTCCACTGATGCGAAGCATGAGTAAATAACCGCACATCCACCACTGAAGCCTCCCTATTAGCTGCAATACGATATAAAGCCGGAAAAATCCTTTCCAATGCATGATCTCCACACCACACGTCCCGCCAAAAGCTGATTCGGTTGCCCTCACCGGCGACAAAGCGAATATGATTTTCAAAGCATGTCCACCCCTTCCTTATAAACTTCCATAGCCCCACTCCATACCCCCCTCTCACTTCTTTGGAACACCAACCACCCCAAGCAACACCATATCTAGCATGTAACACCTCCTTCCCGTAGGATAGAGATATTACTAACATTCATAACATAATGCCCGGTAAAGAGATTCATATCCTGAAATACCTCATTTATTGAAATTCATAAAAAATATTAAAACTGAATTGAACATGATTGTTTCGAAAACTGAATGTAACGTAAAAGAACATACTTAAACTAATCCTATGAGTGACATAAAAGAAATCCAATTCTTGTGTGAATATCACTTATTTCTTCCTAAGTCTTTATACTAGGTTTATTCCTGGCCATCCAGCGAATACTCAGTAAGTAGCACATCATACCATAAAATATAATTTGGCCTAGCATGGACTTAATTTCTTAAGACTCTTCACAACATATTTACACCATCACAGATTCACAATCATACACATAACATAATTTTCTGAAAACTTTGCATACGTATACATATCATCACAAATTCACATGGTATATATATATATTCATCATTAACATGAGCGGAAGCATACATAATCATGGCAAATATGTAACGTGAATGCATAATAACTTGTTTATCTTGTTTTAACATGGAGTGAAACACGCTTGGGTCCGTGTTCCACTTAACTGAATCATGGAGTGAAACACGTTTGGGTCCGTGTTTCACTTAACTGAATAACATGGAGTGAAACACGCTTGGGTCCGTGTTCCACTTAACTGAATCATGGAGTGAAACACGCTTGAGTCCGTGTTCCACTTAACTGAATAACATGGAGTGAAACACGCTGGGGTCCGTGTTTCTCTTAACTGAATAACATGGAGTGAAACACGCTGGGGTCCGTGTTTCTCTTAACTGAATAACATGGAGTGAAACACGCTTGGGTCCGTGTTTCACTTAACTTGTGGTTAACCACGCTTGAGTCCGTGGCACTGTCTTAAAATTCTTATCTTTCTTAACGCATGAGAATCCATTAGGCTTCATGAATTTTCTGAACATGACATTTTCTTGTACATGACATAGCATAACATGACATAACATAACATGATCTGAACATTATATGACATTCCATGGCATATATGATCTAAGAACTACATGAACTTGACATACATGATCTAAGTACTACATGGCATACATGATCTAAGTGTTACATGAGCATGGCTTGCATAATCTGGCTATTCTATTACATGGCATACTTGACTTGAATTACTACATGAACATCTCATGACTTTCATATGATCTTAGTACCATTCCATCAATCAAACAAATTTATTCATTCAAGCATAATCTCATATTTCATCAAGATCGTGAAAGGAATCTAACCTTGATTTGTCTCTTAGTGTAACGTAGATAACCATCATAAGCACATCATAATTTCATACATAACAATAATAACAATCATATTCACAGTACGCATATAGCATTCTAAATACTTGGAATCATATATAATAATATTATTCAAACTCGTAACATATTTCTTAACTTCTATTTAACATATAACTTAATAATTTTATAAAAATCTTAGTTAAAAGTCGGTTGGAAAATTAACTAAATAATGGACTCAAAAATAGTTTCAAAAAAATGGATACTTTAAAAATATACTTTAAAATTATGCTTTAAAATCCCTTTAGACTTACTGCTGTGAAATGGTTTGTAAACTTCCCCTGATTAACATAATTGTGAACCCTTAGAGTAATAACTCTTACAACACAGCCCACACTTAAGGCAAATTCAATTTAAAATCACATGTTTAATTGAACTCACCCAGCCCATATAGGAAATCAGTCCACGTAATGCACAGATTTAAAACATGAAATCTCCCACAGGCACTGTAGGCTACACTGTAATTAAAAAGAAAGTCTCTTCAATGGGATTTACGGAGGCCTATGAACAAGGGTTTTTAAGGGTATTTTGGGAAATCATCCTAAAGGTCTTGGTTATTATGGGAAAACTGGTTATAAGGGAAGATATAGGCTTACGGGGAAAGCTCTCATCGTGTATAGAGGGGCTGAACTAAAACAAAGGAAGTGGTTGTGCGATGCTCACCGAGAGAAGGAGCCTGAGGCAACGGCGGCTCTGGGGTGGTTGGAAGTGACCGGCGATGCGATTGGGTCCTCTGGGCAGTGGTGCGATGCAAGAGAGAGAGAAAGAGAGTGAGAGAGTTAGACGAGACAGTGAAAATCACGGGGAGAGAGAAATCCCGTCGGGGACTTACCGGAAAGGAGTGGGTTCAACGGGGTTGGGTTGGCTGGCTTTTTCTGGCGCCGTGGGTGGTGCTCTGACGTCCTAGGGTGGTCGGCGGTGGCTGGGCAGAAATAAGGCTTGTGCGAAATTGTTGTTTCTCTGGGTATTTCAATGTGTTTAAAACAGAGGCTTTGTGGGTTTCTTATAGGCGATGGGAGGGAAACCTTCAGGAGATTGGCTGACATTTGAAGTTGCCTAGACTTTAGGAACCTATTCTTACAAGGATACGAGTTCTGAGAGGATTTTGAGGAATCAAGTTGTGGTTTCAAACTAGGAAACTAATCTAATATGGAAACTAATGGAAACGACGTGACTCCTCAAGAAATCACTAATTTACTGTTAGCATATTTTCGATAATAGAAGTAAAATAAATAAATGTAAAATCTAATAAAATAATAATAATAATAATAATAATAATAATAATAATAATAATAATAATATGAACAATACATAAAACTTATCTTATGGCCTAATATTAGGATCGGGTTGTTACATAGCATCTACAGTTTCCTTCCACAATGATCCCCCTCCAAGTGATATCTCTAAAGCCATTTCCACAATAATGCTTTATTAAAGGTTCTCAAATTACAAACACCCAACCCCCCATTCACAACTGGGGCACATATTGTCTTCCAACTAACTAAATGAAATTTCTTCTCCTCCCCTATGCCTCCCCATAAAAATGCCTTAAAAAAGTTTTTCAATTCTATTCACCACCCTTGCAGGCATAGTAAATAGAGATAAAAAATAAATGGGGAGGTTAGTGAGGGTGCTCTTGATAAGAGTGAGACGACCCCCTTTTGATAAATACACAATTTTCCATCCAGCCAACCTTTTCTCTATCTTTTCTACTACCCCATCCCATATTGCTCTACTTTTGAAAGTTGCACCTAACGGAAGGCCCAAATATTTCATTGGGAAAGTGGACACCCTGCAATCCAAAAGACTTGCTGAACTGCATATATTAGGAACCACACCCACCGGAACCATCTCAGACTTGCCAAGGTTCACCTTGAGCCCTGATACTGCTTCAAAACAAAGTAATAATGCACGTAACGTTTGGACCTGACTACTATCTGTTTCACAAAAAATCAGAGTGTCATCTGCGAAAAGAAGATGTGAGATGATAAAAGGGCCACTAGAGCCATTTCCCACCTGAAAACCAGATAAAAAACCCCCACCAACAGTAGCCTGCACCATCCTACTCAACGCCTCCATAACTATAACAAATAGAAGAGGAGATAACGGATCACCCTGTCGCAAACCCCTCGAGCTATAAAAAAAACCAGCATGAGTGTCGTTAACTAGCACTGAGAATCGAGCCGTTAAAATACAATGGCGCGTCCAAGAAATCCACCTATCTCCAAAACCACATCTCTTAAGCAAGTACAAAAGGAATTCCTAGTTCACATGATCATAAGCCTTCTCCATGTCAAGCTTGCAAAGAATACCTGGACTTCCCTCCCGCAATCTAGCATCTAGGCTCTCATTTGCAATGAGCACCGAATCGAGTATATGTCTCCCACGAATAAAAGCATTTTGAGGCTTGGAAATAATATTTTCCAACACTGGACTAAACCGGTTAGCAAGAACCTTTGAAATAATCTTATAGACACTACTAACCAAACTTATTGGACGAAAATCCTCAATACTCGAAGCCCCGTGTTTCTTGGAATGAGAGCAATGAAAGTCGCGTTAAGTGATTTTTCAAACTTCTGAAAAGCGTGAAATTCACTGAACACTAGCAAGACATCACCTTTCACCACATCCCAACAAGTTTGGAAGAAACCCATTGAGAAATCATTCGAACCAGGCGCTTTATCCTTAGCCATACCAGAGATGACCTTGAAAATCTCTTCTTCATCGAAAGGTCTCTCCAAGACACTCACATGTTGCGGATCAATTGCCTCAAAAGACAAGGCATCAAGCTTCGGCCTCCAAGTTACCGATTTGGTGAAAAAAGTCTCGTAATAATGTGCAATATGACTTTCTAGTTCAGCAGGAGAGGATTGCACCTGAGTACCTGAATGAAGCGACTCGATCACATTGTTACGCCGATGTGAATTAGCCACTTTGTGAAAGAACTTCGTACATCTATCATCCTCTTTCAACCAAAGGGCTATGGATTTTTGGCGCCATGATGTCTCCTCTGACAACAAAACCCTTTCCAACTCTGCCACAACTGTGGCTTTCCTCATTAACTCCTCCTCTGAGGCCTCTCCCAATAGTTCCTTACCTTTAACTCCTGCAATTCCTCCAACAAAGTGGACTTTTGATTGTCAGTGTGACCAAAAACTTCCAAGTTCCACTTTTTCAGATCTTGTTTTAGAGCCTTCAGCTTACCTGCAAGAATGAAACTTGGAGTGCCACTAAACTGGTACAATGCCCACCAAGTATGCACCAACTTTGCAAACCCATTCACTTTAAGCCAAATGTTCTCAAACTTGAAATACCGGCGACCCCCGTGAATGTCCCCACAATCTAGGAGAATGGAAAAATGATCTGAACTGACTCGAGCTAACCTTTTCTAACTTACTTCTAGATAGTGGGCTTCCCATAACGGCGAGATAAGGAATCTATCCAATTTCGACCAAGCCCGGCCGTTAGACCATGTGTACTCGCCTCCCACCAAGGAAAGGTCCATAAGGTCCAGGTCAAAGATGAACTCAGAGAATTCCGCCATGGCCAGAGTGTGCCGATGATGCTCCGATCGTTCACTAGAAAAACGAGTAGCGTCAAAATCACCCCTATACACCACGGCACATCCCATAAAGAGTATATCCCCGCCAACTCCTCCCACAACCTTCGCCTATCTTTGTCCATGTTGGGACCATAGGACCCTGCAAATGCCCAATCCCACCCATCGCTCACATTTTTGAATAACATCGAAACCGAAAACTCACCAACACACTCCTCAATCGCCTCAACCACTCTATTATCCCACATTAATAACACTCCACCTGAGGCTCCCTGAGAGGCCAAATAGGGCCAACCCACATACGAACATCCCCATATACTATGCACAATTCTTCTATCAATGAAACCCAACTTTGTTTCTTGCAAGCATATCACATCACCCTTCCATAACCTCAATAAAGCTTGGATACGAAGACGTTTATTGCTATCATTGAGACCCCGTACGTTCCATGATACAATCTTAGGCTTCATTAAAACTTAACTTGCCCCTCCCTTTCGGTCTAACCCTTCCGCTACTCCCTTCCTTAACATCATAATTGACGGAGCAAGTTAAATGTTTAAGTTCCTTGTCCTGTTTTGTGGCTGATTTTGAACGGCTAGCTTCAATAGCCACAACAAGGACCATAAATTGTTCCTCATAACCTCCAAAAGAGACCCCAAAGATATTTTGTAGCTCCTCAACCTTTTTAAAAATCCAATTTGATGAGCAACTCCCATAATCAAAACTGGGAGGGAGTGTACACAGAGGAGTAAGAGCCCCCTCCTCACCAACACTGTTATTGGGAATCAGAAGCAAGTTTCGAGCCACCCAAACAATTTGGTTCACCACTTGAAGCCATATTTTTAAGGGGAATACCATCCCCAGAATTAATCCCACCAAAAACACTCAATTCCAGTGGTGTGGAACCAAACGGAGGCCCCAGAAATGAAGGCCCACTTTCCGAAGAGTCAGACTGCACTTGCACAGCCTCACCCAGAAATGAAAGCCCACTTTCTGGAGAGTCAGACTGCAGCTGCACAGCCTCAGGGCCTTCGACCACCACGAACGGCTCAGAGTGCCCATCCTCCACCAACATCCCTAGTGACGAGGATGAGAAAACATTTCTCAAGCTTTCCTGCGCTAACGGCTCCACCAAAATCTCTCCCTCCTCTAGTTCCTCCCGTCGGAGTACCTTTACCTGCTCACCAGAGTGGTCGACGGAGGTCGTCGGCTGTTTCTGTGTTGATAGGGTTGCCGGTAAGGTGCTTATCGGTGCCGCAGAAGCTTGACTCAGTTCCTAGCCCGATATCTCGGTTGCGTGAGCCTGGCCCGGTATCTAGGTCGCAACTGCCCTCCAGGCCTTCTTTGGGCCTGTAGCCTGACCCGTTCAATGGCCCAACACAATACCCATAGGGCAAGGCCCATTCTTATGGCCCAAATCAGACTTCATCTCATCCTTGCCCTTAACGCAGCGTTTTAAATAACTGATTTCCTCTTAACACGATGCCAACTTTCTCCTCCAAGCCAACTAGTATCCTTAAGAAATTTTCCTCATTTGACCCCAACAGTCTGCTGTCTTCTCCACCATACCTCTGCACAACCTCTAAACTGAATGCGCCTGGCACCACATCTCTCATAGCACGAGGCAGTACCTTCTTCATTTGGAGCACCTCACTGTACGACCTTTCACCTCCTGCCCTCGACGATGGAGCACCACCATCTCCTCTGTTCTTCTTCGCAAAAACTATCTGTGAAGTTCTCGTGCTCGAAACAGAGGATGAATGAAGCTCCATTAAAGTATCTCCAAAGTTCCTCCACCCCTCCCCCTTCCTCCCTTCCGGAACCACTAGCAAACCTCTCCTCTTATCATGACCAAATTCTGAGAGGGAGATAAAAGTGCCATTGTGATTGCGTCCCTTCCTCACTATTATCGCAGTGTCTCCTTTTCTACGAGTTCTCAAAAACTCATGGGAGCCCAGTGTCACTGCACATTCCTTCACCATAGAGCCCAGCCAACCCAGTGTTTCAAGATCTACGGAAATGTATTTCACTACACGGCGACTACTTTCTATGATCCTCCACCACCTTGCGTTCTCCTTTCTGAACTCAAAGCTTCTGATCAATGAAAACCTCATTGCACAACCCCATCTAAACCAACCCACAACGATAAAACCCTAATGTTTCAGTGATACGCTAATCTCCTCACAAAGGAAAAGCCATTAACGAATCACCACCAACAGTTAGAAAAAAACCAAAATGAAAACTGAAACTGTACGGAGAGAAAATTTAGGAGAGAAAATCACAGATGATGGTAGGATGTGTTGACATGTCTGTTGATTAATAGGAATCTAGTTGTAAACCTATGGATTAAATGAAAAATATTTTATGTATCTTAGTTAGCATACTTTAAGGTTTTAAACAAGTCGTGGAACCTTTTCTTTCTTCCATATTTGGACCCGCTCTCCATGTAACAATATACTATTGTGGAAACACAGAAGAAATGAAATCTTAGATCAAACCATTATGTATGGATGGTATGAACTACCTAAACAAGAATTCTTGAACAGAAGAATTCAAAACATTTCCATTAGCCAAAGATGTATATGCATTGGGATATAAAAAAATACACAGGTTGGATTTAATGGCTGTTTCTATCTGTTACAATTCCGTTCTTTGTTATTCTTTAAAAATGGATTCAAAAAATGAAATGTATTTTTCGGGAGGAACCGAAAGGCAATTAAGCTTCCATTCCTCAAACTGCTAGAAAGAAAAAATCAATTTTTTTATTTTTGGTTTTTTACCTTTCTTTTTAATTGGATCTTTATTAGGGAATCGTATCTTAGATCTATGCCAAGGTTTCAGACAAAAAGGAAATAGGCTCTTTCTCTGAATTCCATTTGTTAACCAGTTTGTCAGAAATTCTTTTTTTGTTAATTGAACGCACTGACAGGTGCATTTAATAGAGATTTTTTTCTTCCAATCCTTAACTAGAACCTTTGAAAGGGCGTCTGTTGACATTTTGATCTCAAAACTTTTTGTTGAACAATTTCACAATCTAACCCTTACTCATTCGTTTTTATATCAATGATCAGAAACCTCAAACTTTGTTCAAGCTAAGAGAGGGATAAAGATCTATTTATATGATGTGCCAAAGTAAAAGGGTATAAGCTGATAAAACAAAAATACACTCATTTGGATAACTAAAGGACACTAATTTAAATTAAAACTTCATAATTTAAATAAATATATTGTTTTTTGTTAGGAACTTTAATTTTAAATAACATCAGTAATTTAATTTGATATATTATTTTATCATTTGATAATAACATAGCAAGATTCTTAATGATGCAGTTGCATCAGACCGAAACTTATAGTACTGGTCATAAACATACGCAATGCGCTTAACTAAATTTAATAGATGAAAAATAATCTAAGTAATTAAGTTAGTATGCCTCAAAGGAGTATACAATATATAGAACCTTAAAAAAATGTCTGTCTTAGCATGATGATCTCCAAAATCTTGGTTGACTAACTTTACCTGCTATTCACTACTTTGTTTCTATGTCAGTGATGAGAAAACTCTTAAATTTTACTTGAGTGACAAGAGCTATTTGTATTGTGTCAAAGTAAAAGGTCATAAGTTAGAACAGATAAACACGTGTTAGGAAAATAAAAGGCTATTAATCTTGAATAAAAAATTAGTAATTTTATAGAATTTATTATTTTTCATTTAATAATTGTAGTTCAGATAAAATTAGTAATTTAATTGGATATAAGTTTAACTTGGGTATAAAATAGATAAACACGTGTTAGGAAAATAAATGGCTTGTAATTTTAAATAAAAAATCAGTAACTCAAATAAATTTATTATTTTTCAAATTTTAATTCAGATGAAATTAGTTATTTAATTGGATATAAGTTTAACGTGATGATATATTATTTAATTTTTTTAATAATTACATGAGTTGGTAGTGGATGATGTGGTTTTATAGCACTACTTGTCATTTAATAATAATATAGTGGAAAATGAATTATATGGCTTCATAGGAACAAAGTTTCATTCTCTGAAAATTATATAGCATATAGATTTTATGGACAGGCTCAGTTGTCAACCTACAGTGCACTCTTGGTAACTGCTTTTTGTTGAATTTCGTTTGCTTTAGTAGTTCACATTCTCATGTGCTTAACCTTTGTTGTGAGCGTATAAGGTCTTCTGATCATATTGATTTGGACTTTTATACGGGTACCATCTTCTGATCAATTGAAAGCCAAGATATTATGAGAAGCCGAGAGTGGCTGCTATGTTGTTGGTTCAGAATGCATGAAACGGAGAAATATGATTGTAAAATAGACCTAACACTCTAGCTAAATTGAAGATTCATTAATAAGGACTATAACATTAGTTTTCACCGTTTGGGAGAAATAGAAGATTCATGTAACTAATAAATCTGGGGTTAGTTGGTCCAGGTGCATGGAAGTGTCCCTCTGTGGTGATTTGGATGCCTACCAATGTCTTGTAGTACACGTACAAACATGTTTGTATATGCACAGATAATCCGGGCCTTGATGTAATTGAAGGTGCATAAACAAGGACTGATTCTGTTGATGGTGGTCTTGAAACTTTTCTACTAGCTGAACGAAACACCAAGCTGAAAAGTACTGCAAAATAACATACTATTCAAATTTTTTTTTGGCCCTATTGAATTACAAATGCCTTGGTTGATGTTTCGTGTAATTGGATACATCATGTACAACGTTCAATGATGGGGACTAAAAGTTTTGGACATCAAATATAGAGCTTTAGATTGACAATTTCTTTGACATTTGTGTATTGACAGGGAATATCGAGAACATGTGAAGGATTTGTCATGCTTATCAAAAGATCTCTGCCGAGTTGTTATTGTTGATAACAACCCCTTTAGTTTTCTGCTGCAACCGCTGAATGGAATACCATGCCTTCCATTCTCCGCTGGACAGCCATATGATGACCAGGTAATTGGGCCTTATCAATTCAAAGGAAGAATCGAATGATTACATCCTACATGCTAACTACATATCTTGGTTTTATCTCGTCTTTCATGTGGCCTGTGTAGCTGTTGGAGGTCCTGCTTCCACTCCTCAAGGACCTCTCCCTGCAAAAAGATGTGAGGCCTGTACTCTATGAGCGGTTTCACATGCCTGAATGGTATCGAATGCATGGGCTTCCCGTTTCTGGATCAATGGTGTAAGATTATTTAAATCATGTGAGCAACCTGTGATATTCTGGTAGCCGAGTATATAGGTGTCTCATAAAAGCAGTTGTTTGTCATCGTTTGAGCAGCTGCCAACCTATGAATTCAAAGAGATATACTACTTCTACGAAGACATCTTGTAAAAGTAAGTTTACAAACTGATATGACTTAATGTGATATGTCATATCTATTTTATATAAAGTGTTTTTCAATCTCACATACTATATCAAGCCATGCTAAGTCACTTCAGTTTGTAAACACTTGTTGTAAGATCTTTTTGTAAATCAAACATTCCTTGAATTCAAAATCTTTGGGATAACCTAGGGCCACTATGGTTTAATCTACCAGAAAAATATCTGCAGAGAAGGCTTATCATTGTTGAGTTGGCTCCATAAAAGTCATGGGAAGATTAAAGGGAGGGCATTACGAAGACGTCCTCGTAGAGGGAGTTTCTGGTGGAATATTAGTCTTGGGGGGGTGGGGGGGTGGTTGGGGTTGGGGGTTGGGGAGGTGTGTTCTATTCCATTTATGGCTTGATGTATTTTGGATAGATTTTTAATTTTCATGGACTTTTTGGGTCATTTGGGGCTAGCTAGTATGGGCTAGGTGTTTTCTTGTATACGTCTAGTATGCTTGGTTGCTCCTATTGATATATATAATATTTTTACTTATAAAAAAATTGTTGTATCATCACAAGGTCCCAAATGAATTTGCATGATGTCAAACTTGTTCAGATTTAGTTGTTTTTGTTCATGTAACAACATTGCTATTTATATGTAAATCAGTCAGAATAGCGAGCTTGTCTTATTCAATATATAATCAATTTGCGTAGCTCACCTACTTATTTAATTGTACATGTGATATATTATTCTTTTTTATTGCCTCAAAAGATATCAAAGGGCGTAATGAAACTGGACATGAACATTCTGCCGAGATTACTTATATAAATTATACAATTTGGGTCCACTGCATCTGTAAAACAACAAAACTAAGTTGAACGGTTCATTATTAGAATGAGACATGCTATGCTGCCGCCCAGCAATGACGGCGTACCGCCTGACACAAATTTGAGTTTTTTTTTTTTTTCTTTTCTTTTCAGATATTTAAATATTTTTAAAAAATAAAAAAATACATTAATATACTAAAAATTACTTCTTTAATCATTAAGTAAAAAAAAAATTTAAATACACAAGTGGTTAAAATGAAGAGGCAAACTAACATTTTCCTATTAGAATACTTTCTCGTTAGGAGCCACGTACACAGAACTAGGCATTTGATAAGAAGTCAGGCATTCAGGAAGTTAGAAAGTTAACATGCTGGCAACTCCGAATTTCGATCTGCACTGACACATTTGGTACGAAACAGTACATGCACTAGCTACTGCAATTTGCACAAGTGTGTTCATCCCCAAAACTATAGCATTAAGTACAGAAGTAGATCCATATCAGTATACACAGGTAGTGAGAGAGCCAAATTTCATGTACAAAATTTTAACACCTTTTACACCGTCAGATATCCCTCCTAATGTCTTCCTAATTGGAAATATTTTTCCCAGTAAGATTGCGATTCCAGGGTACATGGCTTTGGGATAACTGATAATACAACATTCAAACGCCCCATCATATCTAGTTCCACTGATTTGGAGCGAGATAATATCATAGAAGTTCTGGCTTTGGGAGCTTGGATAACCCAATTGCTAAGCTGGGGCACTTTTGGTAGAATAAGCAAGACCAAACTTGAATTGTAGAATGTAGAATCATACTTGTTAAAATTGGCTTCTTGCAAGGTCAGCTAGAACCACATGGCTCTTTAAGATTTCTCTGTCACCACCTTATCCGGGTTACTCATATGTCCACTGTCAGCCTGACTTGTTTGCACCTGACTAGAATTCTGAGAATCAGGGGCAACTCCAGTTTGTGCTTGACTTGAAGTCTCAGACTCTGGTACAATTCCAAGAACCGCCAAAACAGATCTGAACAAATACATCCAAAGCAGCCCTTTAATTAGCGGCGGAGAAAAAGCTAATTCATCAGGACTAAGATGGCCTCTTTTCTCACCCCACTTATTGCCCCATTTTAAAAAATATTCATGTGCAAAAGGGAAAAAAAGGCTAAAAAGAAAATGAAAAATCATTATGAACCTTGGAAGGGAAGAACGGATATTTGGTTGGCTAGCATGAGTGATCAATGGTGCTTTCAGTGCTGCAGTTCTAGCCAACGCGTTTTCTAGCTGTGCTGGAGGTAGCTGAAAGACAATACACGATTAAAAACAGATGAAGAATGAATGTTGTTTCACAACACTATCCTAAAACCGGTGGAAGGCTTGGGTTTAGGAACCACTTCCCTCTCCTGAACTCAATCCAGTCCGTTGCCACTTTATCACCTTCATCTTTGTGGCTCTTGCATATGGTTTGTTTATCTTACATATAACTCATATTGAATTAAATGGTAAAATTTGATTAAATTTGGGTTTTCTGCATATATTTTCAAGCATGCCTCCCACGTAGTTTTTTGGCCTTTCCTTCACTGGACCTTTTAATTAAATCCTAAAAAAAATAGATTAAAAAAAAGCTAATTTTGTACTTATTTATTTTTCTTCACTGAATCATTAGGAAGGATAGATATTTTAAAAAGCAATTGAATAAAAATGGAATCGATATGTGATTGGTAACTAACATGATAGGGGGTACTGAGCAGACCAGAAAAGTGATACAGTTCAAAAAATATGATCTGCCATAGTTTCTGTGGCAAGCACATCAAACATGATAACAAATTATGAGGAAAAACTACCGAAAAGAAAAACTAATAGAATCAGAACAGCCGCACCTTAAGCAACACACCAAATGACTGAGGCTTTGTCAAGAAAGCACACTTCAAGAATCCTACCCACAACTTTGGGTATTTCCAAATCTGCAAGACCACACCGAATTGGAGATGAGATAAGAATGAATTACAAAATCACTAGCAATTTAGCTTACAATAAAAAAGTAGTCACCTCCTTGCTCACAAGACGAGACAGAATCTCCATTATAAAATCCACCTACATCATTTAAAGTCATAAAGTAACTAGAAGTTCTGATATGTTAAGCAAAGGTAGAAAACTTGAAAAACATGGTTATAAAAAAAAAAAAAATCAATTAGTTGAATGCAGCAGCTAATGATCGGACTTAACAATATAAGCTTGAAAGGACTTTTACGCATCCTAAATTTTAAGTCAACACATTTTTGCGCTATGTAAACATAAATCTAAGGGAACTATATACATATAAACATGTTACGATACACTATGAATCTGCCAAAACACCTAAGGGTGCACAAACAATAATATAGGTCTTCTTTGGAACTTCAAAAGAGAACATTCTGCTTAATTTCTCACCAGTGCTGGGAAAGCACCTATGGCTTGTAATACGGTTCGCATGAACAATAAAGGAAGAGGGATCTGCTCAACCTACAAATGGAAACCTTGGTCATCTGTGAGCTCTGATAGAAGCAATTAGAATTTAGGAGATAAAAGGTTGAGAGCTCTTGAGGGTACAGACCAATTGATTCAAAACTTTTGCAAGCACTTGTTGGGTGAATACTTGCCTCTGCTCAAAACATGCATTACAAGCTTCTGTGACCTGCTCAAAAAATAACATCACTTAGTTATGGACTAAGGCTTTTTGGCTAGGTTACAAGTGAGAAAAACACAAAACGAGTCGTGCCTTCTTCAAGGGAATTCCATCTTTTTCAGGGTCAATCCCATGGATAGCAATTAGCACTTCAGCTGGAGTGAGCACTGGACCTGAATGAGACAATCCCTGCATATATGTTTTTGTTATATTATGCATATTCCTCTGCCTGACCAAACTATATATAAGAATTGAGCAGTTGGTACGGATATGCGTTTACAAGCTATCTATATGTCTGCCTCCTTTAGAGAAGATAAGCTGACAAAAATAAGAATAACAAGACATCAAGCATGAAGTGGAAAAAAAAAAAAAAGAAGTAATATCGACATTTGCAGACTCCCGATTTCTGATATTTCATTAAAATGGCAATTGTTTATTGTTTGATAATGGTTGAGACAAGCTCTAATATGATGGAGTATGCAGAAAAACCCAGCAAAGTCACTTATACAATGGAGAGCCTGATGTTAGCAAAGTGCAAGGAATTGGAAATAGGATACAAAAAACCATATGATCAACAGTTATCAGAGTGCATTTCCATAAGCTACTAATGCCAGGTTGTAAAATTCAGATTTTCTATAAAATATGATACAATTAATTGCAAGGCCAATGGTCTAGTCTGCACATTCAGCTATAAGAGATGTAGAATATGGAAATTAGGAATGAACAGCGCTTCAAATACCCAGGGACCACTAGTGTTACAAAGCATAATCATGGAAAAAGTATACCTTTAGTATGCGGGCAAGTGCTGACTGGAACTTTTCTGGGGGAAGATTCACAACATGGGGAAAAATCAGCTTAACCTAACAGAAGAAGTTAATCAAGTTATTTGCAGCAAAAATAAACGATCAACAAAATATTTCAAATCAATATATGAATACAAAGAGAAAAGTTAAATAGAAGTGAAGGAAAACTAAAAAACTGAAAAGGAGTAAATCCAGAAAATGCCAAGGCTAAGCTAGAGGTTATTGATATATGAGAGAAAATCCAGGTCAGTGAGAAGAATAATAGCAGCAATTTAATTACTTCTGTCAGCAGATCAAATCAGTTATATCAAGAAAAAATAAAAGGAATGAACCTCATCCTTTGGAAGGAATGGCAAGATCGGGATAACAATCTCTAAATCCTGAAATCAACCACAAGCGAACATATATTAGCTAGTAGCTTCACTTCTTTTCCACAGTTAAGAAAACAACATGATATACCTTTACTTTTGAATCATATAACTTTCTTATTGTGAACAATAATTCTGAGGAGGGAATCGTCCCATCTGTCAGTATTTGCAAAACCTGATGCAAAAAAAGGTTATTGTTACAAAAATTTATCTGTTGCATGGTGACATGAAAGTTAGATGGTTAATTCACATAACCTGCATTAGAAGGTTCTTGCTTCCACTTGGAGGATCTGAAATTATTTCAAGTAGATCTGATGATGAGCCCATAGTACGGACTAGTACTGGAATCTGGCGGTGAATGGCCTGCAACATACAACAAACAAGAAGCAAAACTTATAGCAGGAATGACAAGAATTGAAAAAAAAAAAAAAAAAAAAAAAAGAAACAAGTTTATTATAAGTAAAAGAAATATTAAGTTGATCACAAGTAAAAAAAAAAAAAATCCTAAGTTGATCATAAGTTAAAAAAAAAAAAAAAAGAAATATTAAGTTGATCATAATCAAACCTGCTTAACCGTCTTTGGCATGCTCTTATAGACTACAAATATTTCACGGAAAAGGGAGTGCTTCTGTCAATTAGGTCACACGATTAAAATATTAATACATGGGTAAATGATTGAACGCTAGGAGTAAAGAAGATGAAAAAGTAAAGTAACACCTTAGTACACAAGGCAAAATACAGAGACATGCAACGCTGTGCCTCTGAGACTGAAAGGGAGGAAACACTCTGACACATGCTCGATTGATGAGTATCAGAGGAAATATCCTTACTGTTGGCACTCACTGACAGACGTTCATCCACAGGCTTTTCAATCTCAGAATCCTGGATTGTAATTAAGTTACAGCTATGCAATTAAATAGAAAGGGAAAAAGATAAAGAAAACATGTATAAATGGCCTGGCTAATGTGGAACTTCACATCGGCAAAACAAAAATCCAATACCTTCTGTGCTTCTCTGACTGATCCTTCAGTATCAATTCCATCTGCCACATCATCACCTATTACAGAGAACAACATTTCTTTTGCAAAACTTTCAATCTGTTTGGCAATGGATGATAAAGGAAAAAGCTTGTTTGCCACCTGTAAAGTGAAAGCACCCCCAGAACCGTAACACAGTTATTATTTAAAAAACTGACTTGTTGCTTCAATCGGAAGTTATGGGCTAATTACCAGACGTATTGCCTTCATACGCACTTCCTCCAAGTGATGGACTGCACTCTTTCAGAGGTAAAAAGTATAATTGAAGTCAAATTTTTTTTTCGATCGGTAATCAAGAAATTTAATTCATAATAATAGGCAATAATCGAAGTCAATTAACAGACAGGAATATTGAAAGTTCAGATTCAAAATCAATGACTTTCATAGAATATCCATCTAAGAATTGGAATTCACAAGTTGTCAGCTTTAATGCTGGGGGAAATGTCCAAAACAATAAATGAAGATGTGGAAGAAAAAGATCAAGTACCATATTTTTAAATTTATGGAGGATTTTACCAAATGGATTACTCAACCATTCAATATTTCCACGAGAAATAAATACAAGTCAGGCAGATGTCGTCAACAAGGTTCTTTGCTTATTCACTTAAGTCTGGCTGGAGTTGTTAACAAGTATGAGAAGGAAACATGCATTTCTCAACAGCAAACATTTTTTTTTTAAAGTAAGAAAGACATTTTTATACATCGAATGAAATAGGCGAAACCTATGTACATAGGAAGTATAAAAAAAAAAACACCTAATTACATTCTAGAAGCATAAAACGAAAACAAAAACTCAGTAACAGACCCTCCATTAAGCACAATAGCAGAAAACCATTGAAGTAAGGAGAACACAAAAAATTGCCAGATTTCCTCTACAGTACACTCCTTATTGTTAAAGCACCGTTCATTCATTTCCAACTAAATACACCACATAATACACAAAGAAATCATCTTCCACGCAGCAAACACTTGAGGACAACTATGAAGCCCATTCCAACACTCAAGTAAATCCACTACTCTTTTAGGCATTACCCAAACCAGCTCAGCTCTACAAAGCACGCCATTCCATAAAGCCTTAGCCACCTCACAAGGTAGAAGTAAATGATCCACTAATTCACCATATTTCTTATACATGAAGTACCACTCCATAACAATCAAGCCACACTTCCTCAAATTATCAATAGTCATAATATTCCCCAGGGATGCTGTCCAAATAAAAAAAACAACTTTGGACGGCACGTGAGCCCTCCAAATGCTCTTCCATGGAAAAGAAATGCAATGTTGAACAGTCAACACCTTATAATATGACCGAACCGAAAACTTTTTACTCCCTGTATGCTTCCATAACATTCTATCCCTCTCATTTCCTCCAATATCTACAAAATACAAAAAACTGAAAAAATCTGCAACCTCATCAAGTTTCCAATCCTTTTTTTTTTTTTTATAAGTAAAAAAAGATTTTATCAATCCACGTAATAGGCAATGCCCAAGTACATAGGAAATATACAAGAATGAGCCTAATTACAAACTACGCGCTACGGAAAGTAGCATAAAAGTCATTAAAACTCATTCCATTCAAGACAATAGATGAAGCCCAAAGCAACAATGTATGAAAGAAAAAGGTCCTAAACCATCCGGAGAGCGTTCCCTATTGTCAAAACAACGACCATTTCTTTCGTTCCATGTGCACCACATTAAGCATAGAAGCACCATCTTCCAAACAGCTACAATGTGACAATTGCCCCAAATCCCTCTCCAACATGACAATAAATCTATCACCCTCCTAGGCATTACCCATGCGATACCGAGCCTAGTGAAGATTTCATCCCATAAAGCCTTAACTACTTCACAATGAAGAAGTGAGTGGTCTGCTGATTCATTATTGTGTTTGCACATGAAGCACCAATCTATTATGTAGAGGCCATGTTTTTTCAGCTTGTCGATAGTCAATATTTTCCCATGGGATGCCAACCAGCCGAATAAGGCAACCTTGAGGGGAACATTGCTCCTCCAAATGCTCTTCCAAGGGAAGGCATTGGAAGAGTGAGTTGTCAATGCCTTGTAATATGGTCGGACTGAAAATTTCTTGTTCCCTGTGAGTGTCCAAAGTAATATGTCCTCCCCTCCTGCCTGTAGTTTCAGCGCATATAACACTGTAAAATTCAACAATGTCTCCCACCTCCCAATCCTGTACAGCTCTAGTAAATCTCACCAACCATTGAAGGGAATCAATGGAGATGCTCATATTATCGGCCACAAACGCACCCTTATCTGACGCATTCCTATAAAGAGAGGGGAAAGCATTTTTCAAAGCAACATCACCATACCAAATATCATGCCAAAACCTGATTCGCGTGCCCCTTCCCACCTCAAATCTGAACAGCTCTAATAAAACTAAAATCCCACTGCACAGCTCCATTAGAGCAAATCAACAAATCTGAAACGAATACCTGCTAATTAGCTACCATACGAAAAATAGCCAGAAACACTCTAAAAAGAGCACATTCACCACACCAAACATCAAACCAAAAGCGAATCCTTGAACCTTTATCAACATCAAACTTAACATGTTTAGCAAAGTCCTCCCACCCCTTTCTAATAAATTTCCAAAGACTCACACCATAAGTCCACCTAATCTCCTCATTAAAACTACTCAAATTTCGAACCCCCAAACATCCATTAACAATAGGACAACAAACTTTATTCCAGCTCACAAGATGAAATTTGTTCTCCTCTCCAACTCCGCCCCAAAGAAATGCACGAAATAAATTCTCAACCCGATTTGCCACACCTACAGGTAATCCCATAAAGAAATGAAATAAGTTGGAAGGTTGGAAATGGTACTTTTGATAAGAGTATAGCCGCTTCCAACCCGCCAATTTTTTCTCAATCTTCTATATTACCCCATCCCAAATATTCTTAGCTTTGAAAGACGCCCCCAACGGAAGACCAAGATATTTCATAGGAAGAGAAGCAACGTTACAGCCTAAAGACCCGCCAATCAGTTGATTTTCCACACATCGTCCACTGAAACCATCTCCGACTTTCCCAAATTCACCTTAAGGCCCGAGACAGCTTCAAAACATAATAACAGCTCTTAAAGCTTGAATCTGCCCACGATCAGCATCACAAAAGATAAGAGTGTTATCTGCAAAAAGAAAATGAGAAATTGAGATAGTTCCATTATTAGCATTTCCCACCGAAAACCGGAAAGAAAACCCCTATAGCAGCCTCCACCATGCGGCTCAACGCCTTCATAACGACAACAAAGAGAAAAGGAGATAACGGAACCCCCTGTCTCAAACCCCTCAAGCTTTGAAAAAACCCACAAGGATTTCCATTGACTAACATTGAAAATCGAGCAGTCGATACACAATGTCTAATCCACCCACACCACCTCTTCTCGAAACCACATCTCCTGAGCATGTAGAAAGGAAATCCCAACTCACATGATCGTATGCCTTTTCCAAGTCAAGCTTGCATAAAATTCCCAGGTCACCCTCCCTCAACTGACCATCTAAGCATTCATTAGCAATCAGCACTGAATCAAGTATTTGCTGACCCCGAAAAAAGTATTTTGGGGCTTAGAAATAATCTTATCCATCACCATACTCATACGATTTGCTAGCACCTTAGAGATTATCTTATAGATCCCACTTACAACACTGATGGGGTGGAAATTCTTCAACTCAGAGGCTCCGGAAATCTTACGGATGAGGGCAATAAAAGTGGCATTAAGAGACTTCTCAAACTTGTGAAAAGAATAAAATTCTTGAAAAACCCGCATCACATCTTCTTTCACAATGTCCCAAAAAGCCATAGAAAAGTCACCCAGGCAAGGGGCTTTTATCTTTACTCATCTCACATACCACCTGATAAACCTCAATATCCTCAAACAGTCTCTCCAACTAGCTTGAAGTGTAGGAATCCAATGTCTCAAAATTCAAGCCATCAAGATTAGGCCTCGAATCCGCTCTCTCGATTAGTGGAGTTTCATAAAACTGCACAATGTGATCCTGTATCTCATTAGGGGATGAAAGCACACTATTTTCATAATGGAGTAACTCAATAGCATTATTACGCCTATGTGAGTTAGCCATTTTATGAATAAAAAACTTAGTGCACTTGTCCCCCTTTTAAACCAAAGGACCCTCGATTTTTGCTTCCAAGATATTTTTTCCATCAATAATACCTTCTCAAAGAGAGTTTTTCTGCAAATCAATATTCTCAAAAACTTCACAATTCCACTTCTTTAAGGCCCCGTTTGGATACAGAAACACTCTCAACTCATCCCATCTCATCTCATCATTGAAACTTTTTCAAATTTTCATATAAAATATAATAAAAAGATTCAACATTTTTCAAATCCTAAAACAATAATAATATTAAAAAATAATATTCTAACAATATTTTATTCAACTCATCTAAAACCATCTCATCTCACCTCACTATCCAAACGAGCCCTAAATCAGCCTTCAAAGCTTTAAGTTTACTTGCCAGTGTGAAACTTGGAGTTCCCATGAACTAATAAAAAGACCACCAGCTCCTCACCCTATCAACAAATCCATCAGCTTCAAACCACATGTTTTCAAACTTAAAATAATGCCTACCCCCATGTATACCGCCACAATTGAGCATGATGGGAAAATTATCAGAGCAAACACGAGGCAATCTCTTCTGACATAACTCCGGGTAATGAGTCTCCCAAGAAGGAGAGGCTAGAAATCTATCCAGTCTTGACCGCCCTCTACTATTGGACCAAGTACTCCCCAACCAAGGGAAGATCCAAGAGATCCAAGTCAAAAACAGCTCCGAAAAATCCTCCATAGCCGAAGACAAAGTAGATACTCCCGCCCTCTCACTGGGAAACCGAATTATGTTGAAGACCCCACTCAACAGCAAACATAACAAATATTTTTTTTGATAAGTAAACATAACAAATATAAAACTAAAGTAGATGCCATGCTGCCAAAATATAACACAAACAGATATTATGAAGTTCACGGTTAAGAGAAGAATACCTGTAAGGCAATTTTCAAGCAGACATCTCGAATGGGTGGCCTTTGTATAATCAATCTCCACACAACACTGAGACCTTGAGTAACGCGATCCCCACTTTGTAACTCCTCAGCTTTATCAAAGTTTCCAGGAGAACACATGCTTTCTAGTAATTTTAAAATTGACTTCGGCAGATCAGGAGCTTCATCAAACAATCTACTTAATGATTTATCTGAAGGTGGAAAAGAATCTCTAAGTGTCTCTGCCTGCAAAGGAAAAAGAAAGTGCTCAACATTTACCTTGAAAATGGACAAGCGAACAAAATATGGCATATAAATACACACCACAGTAAGAAGGAATTTTTCATATTCAGAAGCCGCAGCTGTGTAAGAAAAGAAGTCACGGTCCTCTACTTGCTCGCCATATAACCTGTAGAGGACACGCAAGGTCAACTCATGTCCCTGAAGACATCCAGTAGTTAGTGCCAGTTGGTAGAACTTTAGATGAATGCAATGAGCAAAAACAAAGTACATATGGAAAATGTTACATCTTGTAGGTTGCCTTGCAGATGTATATATGCAAGGTTGGTAAATTTCTGAAATCCAAACCCATCATGTAAGAGCTAAGATATTATCTAAGTATAAAAGAAAAAAGAAAAATTTACTAACCTCATGACCCATGTAATCTTCCAGTATATGCTTTTGTAACAGTTTCCAAGGGTCTAGCTCCAAGGGAAACTGCCAAATAGAGTCAAATATATAAAGTAAAGAAATGTTGAGTGCATACTAACAGAATCATATGAGGCATCTTTTTCATTATAAAACTTATTCTATCTATATATAATATAAATGGCCTATTTCTGTTATGAACAGTGAAAATGATAATAAACATATTTTAAATGCTACAATTTTTACCTCAAACCCTAAATATGCAAGCAGTGAAAAGCGGACTTGTGCACCTCCAGCAACTGCTACTTGCTTATATGCCTCAACAATGCGTATAAAAGCCAATTTCTGCAAATGATCCTTCTGTTCATCATCAAGGTAAACAACAGGTGCTGACATCTTGGGCAAGATGACATGAAAAGACAACACAACAGAAGTTTCTGTTGATGAGACCAGACTGCTGACATCTGTAACAGCTGCCTTTGGGCTAAGTTCCTCGGACCTGTCTGTTGACATTGATGGATGTAAATTCAGTGTTGTCTGAACCAAACTTGTAACTTGCTCTTGACTGGCATCTTCCAGATCAGTGGAGGCCAAGGAGGAAGCAACCTGTGTCTCTGACAATCCATCAGTAAGAGCAGAAGAATCCAAGCCAGGTATCTCACTCTCTAGATTCCCCATGTCATGGATATCAGATGTAATTGGAAAACAACCTTTCTCCATTTCAGACAAAACAATATCAGAAGAAGCTGATACACCAGCAGGCAAAATCAGATTGTCAGAATCATGGTCCATGCCAGAATGTCCAACAACACTATCAACTACAGAAGCAGCATGTTCTTCCTTGCTATGAGGTTTCTGCAATCTCACCAACATGCAGATCTTAGAATAGAAAAACTGAAAAACAAACTAGAATACAGATTGAAATAAATACCTTTACAAAGGACTAGACTGGAAAATAAAAACATGAAATCACTAGTCTCCCAACATAATTGGAGACCCAAAAAAAAAAAAGAAACACAAAAAAGGAGCACTTGGAATCAAAATCAGTAGAGAAAACCATACCACTATTTCATTGGATATAGACTGGTGAGCATCTAACAGTGAGACTATCGGTGGGAAAGTACTAGAAAGTGACAGAACGTCTGCTATAAATGATGGAGGATATTTAGCATCAGTATCACTCCCAACTATAGTCATGTTCATCAGCAAATCATCTCCTTCAGCTTTGGAAAGATTGGGAGGAAGGTAACGCATATTAGCCATCACTACCTCAGCTAGCAAGTCAGCAGAGATACTTGATATAAGAATCTCTAAAGAGCCAATGGCTTTTTCGCCTTGAGCAACCAAGGCACCAAACATAGCAACAAGTTGCTGCGCAGGTCCAGTATCAACATCTCCTCTGGAAGTGGTTGGCCGAGTTGATGGAATTCCATCTTGAGGAATTGTGATACTTTTATCCAACTCTCTAGTAGATTCCTCTGAGACACTAGGCGATGCTTTCATACGCTTTTCAGGCATATCTCTATCTTCAGCTGGATCACTGTTTTCTGGTGCTCCAGATCTTTTTCTTCCCAAATTACTATCCACAGCATCACCTGCTTTACATGTAACCTTCTCTTCCTGTAAAATGTTTAAGCCACTGTCAAAAACATCTGGGGTAAGTGAATCTATCTGTATATGCCTATGAATAGAATGGGAAGCAAAGTCGAGAGGTACCTTAATAACTGGGGAATCTTCTTTTCCTTCACCTAGACTTCCAGTAATCTTAGAAAATTGGTGAAGAGTTTGCTCTGCCAACCCTCCAGCTTTCATCTCTCTCAAGGCATCCACCAAACTATCTCGCCACTGCAGAAACCAATTACTCCCTTATTTTTCAGTTCTGAGTAACAAAGCACACTTCAAAGTAGAAGCTGCAATTTTCTAACAAATGATGAGCCCACGGTATGATAGTTTAATAACAAAAAATAATACTGCACTTACCCAAGGGAGAAGTGATAAGTTAGTTCGATGCTGTGTTAAGGGAACTATTGATGGGTGTGCATGGGAATACTGAAATACCTAAGAACTTCTCCCAGTTCAACATATCATAGATATAAACTATCTCAAACAATTAGAATCCGCTAATCTATTCATAACTCTTCTAGATAAACCCACCCTCAGTCAAGAGTCCTGTGGAAACCAATTGATAACTGAGGAAGAAAGAGCAAAATATAAGGTGACGTGACAAATTTTATGAGCATGACACTTTTATAGTTAACAAAAAAAGGGGCCTAAGCTTGAACACCATTTCATTAATGAATATTTAAAACATACTTGCATATTACATCCATCCGTATATGAATACATACATTAATAAAAGCATAAAAATATACACATATTTTGGTGTGTGTATATTTGTGGATGTCAACATAAATGGGTTATGCCAAATATTATGCTACTATTACACTTTCATCCCACTAAGTTGATGTTGCATTATCTATTAACCCTTGAATTGTTTTGTTTTTAAAAAAAAGAATGACCTGATCCAAGGATTATGGACAATATTAAATATTATATACCAGAGATTTTAAGTTTTAACAACTAATCAAGGATGAAAAAGAAAACAGTAACCAAAGTAAAACCATATTACAAATATCAATATTTTATTAGCTTTATGAGTGATGCACACATTGGACAACTTTAATGCAGTATCTTGTAAACTTATCAGTGCCTCTCTGTCTTTAGGCAAGCCCAGTAATTCACTTATGAGCATCAAGTATGTGTTCGGTATAAAAGAGATACCGGTGCAGCACCCGGGTGAGTACATTTCAAGCAGGTGAGGAAGGCGCCTTTTAAAGCATGATGTGCCGCAGAAACATGCATTCCATTGATTATAGAGCTTGAGGGCTCCAAACCAAGTAAAACTGGAAGAATCCGTCCATAGAATGCAGGCCTTTGTTTTGCGATTGCTGAGAGACTGGTAAGAAACATATACAGTACAAAGAAAGATAAAGTAAAATCTCAATGCATGTGATCCAAAAAAATCATAGTAAGGGTAAGGACAAAGTACATTGAGTTTTGGGCTGAATCATTACCCATTTTTATTTTTTATATTTTCTAAGTTTACCCTCGTATTACTGGTTGTTTGAACCTTTTATTTGTTTCATTTTTTTAATTAGGAACAACAGTTTGAGGTTAGGTGTATTAAGTGAAAATAGTCGAATAGAAATTTTATATTTTTGAATTTTTGATATCAGGCATATATTTAGAACCAACCGCAATTAAAAACTCGAGAAAATATTGTTGAAGTTGGAACTGTGGGCATTTCATGTGAAGGTTTTCAAGAACAATTTCGAGCATTGCTTATAGCTATTGAGTCGGGACATTCCTTAAATACAAAATCAGCCTAAAAAAGAGATAGGGAGCTAAAGAGACTTGCATGTAAAATAAATTATGATGTGAAGTAAGGAAGTGCAAGTCGAGGTAGATACAAGGGAAGGGCATCAAATTTATTTTTACAAGGCCCAAGATCCTTTCTTGGAATGTACAGGGGCTAAATAATCTCAACAAGCGCCTCCTTATAAAGAATTTGCTTTGCCTTTGGAAAGTTGTTATTGTGTGCTTGCAGGAAACTAAACTTAGATGTGTAGATAGTAGTATCGTTAGAAGTGTGTGGGGTTGTTTGAATGTGGTTTGGGCGTTTCTTGCTTCTAAGGGGGCTTCAGGTGGTGTTTTGGTGATGCGGGATAAGAGGGTAGTGGAGAATTTAGAGGAGTGGATTGGGGAGTATTTGGCAGCATGCCTTTTTAAAAAATGTGTAGGATGGATTTGAGTGGGCTTTTGCAAAAATAGATGGACCAAACTTGGATAGTAGTAAGAGACTTATGTGGGAAGAGATAGCTGGTTTGTATAGCTGGTGGGATGTGCCTTGGTGCATTGGAAGGGATTTTAATGTTACCCGATTCCCTTGTGAGAGATCGGTGGTGCATTGTATCATCCCGGCCATGGCGGACTTCTCCAAGTTTATTTGAGTTGGATCTCCTGGATTTACCCAAGTGGGGGGTGCATACATGTGGTCCAATAATTGAGCTTGGCCTCAATTGGACAAATTCTTGGTATCACCTTCTTGGAAGGCTCATTTCTCGGAGGTGTATCATAAGAGATTACCTCGGATCAACTCAAATCACTTCCCTATCCTGTTGGATTGTGATGGCATTCATGGGGGTCGAAGATACTTCAAGTTTGAAAACACGTGGCTTAAAACCGAGGGTTTTGTGGATTTGGTGAGATAATGGTGGTCATCTTACCAAATTCAGGGCACCCCAAGTTTTATTTGGGCAGGTAAACTTTTTTTTGTTTTGTTTTGTAATTCGTTGGGACCTACTAAATCCCTTCAATTTAGCAATCTCCTAATCTTTATCTTTTTATCGGCAAACTGTCATGTGTGAAGGAATTGTGGCGTACCAAGCCGCTAAAGAGTCCAGAATGCTATGCGTTCTCCACTTTCGGACTTATATTGATCAAAAGAGTAGGCAAGAGCCCAAGTGTACGGGACATATATAAGAGCAACGCCTAAGCGTGCTAGTTTAGTGATACAAAGAATTCATGGAAGGTCATGCCATGAAAATTAATTACAATCGACCAATGT
Organism: Juglans microcarpa x Juglans regia; assembly: GCF_004785595.1. Lineage (NCBI taxonomy): Eukaryota > Viridiplantae > Streptophyta > Magnoliopsida > Fagales > Juglandaceae > Juglans > Juglans microcarpa x Juglans regia. Next base: position 33,577,829 of record NC_054602.1, on the reverse strand, counting down.
AGTAAAGTAGTGGAAAATAAGTTTCTAAGTTCATGTATTGACCACTCATGATCTTCAAAACTTCTTGCATTCCTCTCCCTCCAAATACACCACCATAGGCATGTTGGGACCATCTTCCATATTGATGCAATTTGAGAGTTACTCCGAATGCCTCTCCAAGAAGCTAGGAGGTCGCTTACCCTTCTCGGTATCACCCAAGCTAGTCCCAACCGAGCAAAAACTTCATTCCACAAAGTCATGGCAATCTCACAATGAAGTAGTAGATGGTCAATGGACTCTCCGCTCTTTTTGCACATACAACACCAATCCATAACTATGATTCAACGTTTCCTCAAATTGTCTAAAGTGAGGATCTTCCCCAAAGAAGTTGCTGCTTTAGAGGTGTCTTTGTCTTCCAAGTGCTCTTCCATGAGAATGGATTTGTGTTGTGCATAGTCATGGCTTGGAGGAAAGAGCAGACTGTGAATATCCCTTTCTTAGAGGGGCACCAAAAAATCTTATCTTCAAATCTCCCCGACAAATGAGTGTAATACACAAGGTCAAAGAACACCGAAAAAAAATCAATTTCTCAATCTTGTGCATCTCTAAGAAATGTAACATTCCATTGGGGAATACCATTGGAGATTTTTTTTTTTTTTATAAGTCCATTGGAGATGATTAATAGGTCTACAATCGAGGCTTCTTTCATTCTTGCTAAACCATAAACTTGTGGATAAGTTTCCTTGAGTGCTCTATCTCCACAGCATACATCATGCCAAAATTTGACCTTGGCTCCATTACCCACAGTAAAGTGGATATTACTTGCTTATGTATCCCAATCTCTTCTTATATACTTCCACAACCCCACTCCATAAGGCCCACTCACCTCATTAGAACACCATCCTCCCCATGGTTCTCCATGCTTCAATTCGATGACGATTCTCCACAAAGGCCCCCCGTTCATAGTGATATCTCCATAACCATTTACCAGGCAAGACTTTGTTGAAGAATTTCAAGTTTCGGATACCCAAACCTCCTTCTTTGATGGGCAAGCATATCATGACCCATTTCACCAAGCGAAATCTCCCCCCCCCCCCCCCCCCCCCCTCCCCACAAAAAAAGAAGTCAAGTTGGAGTTTCTCCATGCGATGAAGCCACCTTGGAGAAAAATAACTTGGGAAATTGGAAAGAGTACTTGATTAGGGTGACCCTACCACCTTTGGATAAATACATCATCTTCCAACTAACAAATTTCCTCTCCATTTTTTCTAGAACAACATCCCAAATAGATTTTGATTTGAATGTAGCACCCAATGGGAGGCCAAGATATTTCATGGGCAGCTAAGATATTTTGCATCCCAAAATGGAAGCCATACTCTCCACATGAGGAACATTCCCCACTGACATTACTTCTGATTTGGCCAAGTTCACCTTCAACCCTGATACAGCTTCAAAGCATAATAGGAGAGCCCTCAAAGCACGAATTTGATCATGGCTGACCCCACAAAAGATTGAGGTATCATCGGCAAATAATAGATGAGATATGTTAAGTGAGCCAGTAGTTGCCTCCCCTACTAAGAATCCATATATGAACCCACCCTCCACGACGCTTGAAATCATCTTACTAAAAGCTTCCATTAGAAAAACAAAGAGTAGCGGAGATAAATGGTCATCTTGTCTCAATCCTAGTGAGCTTTTAAAGAAGGCATGCCATTCACCAATATAGAGAAACATGCCATAGAGATACAATAATGGATCCAAGTACATCATTTCCTACCAAAGCCACATCTCTTGAGCATGTATAGTAAGAAACTCCAGTTGACATGATCATAGGTTTTTTCCGTATCAACTTGCACAAAAGCACCAGCTCTCCCGACTTGAGTCTACTATCCAAACATTCGTTGGCGACAAGCACCAAGTCAAGGATTTGTCTACCTTTGACAAAGGCATTCCGAGGCTTCGATATTAACATATCCAACACCTTGAGCAACCTATTCGCCAATACTTTGGAGAAAACCCGCCCACCAAGCTAATAGGAAGATTTTTTTTTTTTTTGATAAATAAGAAACTTTATTGATCAAATGAAACTAGGCGAAGCCCATGTACACAAGAAATATACAAAAGAGACACCTAATTACATTCTAGAAAGCTGAAAAGAAAATAAAAACATATGAACATTCCCTCCCTTTAGTACAATAGCAGAAAACCATTGAACCAAAGAAGACACAAAAAAATTCCATATTTCCTCCACAGCTCACTCCTTGTTGTTGAAGCACCTCCCTACCAAGCTAATAGGACAATAATTTTTTACCTCTACCACGCCAAGCTTTTTTTGTATGAACGCCATAGAAGTTGCATTTAGGTTTTTTTCAAACCTTCCATTTTCATGAAATTCATGGAAGACCCCCATGATGTCTTCTTAGACCCCATTTGGATGTTAAGCTGAGTTGAGATGAGTTGAGTTTTTTATTAATAGTAGTGAGTTGAGATGGTAGAGTGAGTTTGGTGGGGGCGGCCTAAGATGAGTTTAGATGTGTTTGATGTTAAGATGAATTTAGATATATTTATGGGAAGTTGATCTCACGTGTAAAGAGGTGTTAAGTTTAAAAAGGTTGTGGGTCCCACGTATAAAGAGGTTTTGAGTTGAGATGAGTTTTGTGATTTGAGAGTTAGATGTTTGGATGTTAGACTCATCTTAAAATTAAACTGAATTGAGTTGATTTAGTTCAATCTAAGTTCCAAACGGGACCTTAAAAAATGATTTAAAGGCATGGAATGCACACAAGTTTTTGAAAATGTTGACAGCTGGAAAAAATCTCCTTTTGAAGAGCAGGGTTTGGAGAGTAGGGTGGAGGTAAGTGCTCTTTCAAAAGATGAGATCTTGAGGATAATTCGGATTATTTCGGAACTTGAGAGGGTGATATTGATGGAGGAGGTTTCGTGAAGACAAAAATCGATGGCACTTTGGCTGAAAGAGGGGGGCAAGTGCACAAAGTTTTTCCATCAGGTAGCTAATTCTCATCGAAGGAACAATGCTATCAAGATTATTCAAGTTGATGATAACATCCTCTCATAGGTTCATGAGACCAAGGACCATATTTGCCTCTTTTATGAAAGATTGCTTACAGAGGAGTTCACTTGGAGGCCTAGGCTTGACGGCTTAGCCTTTGAGACCATTGACATGCCAAGTGCTAGTTGGCTGGAACAACCGTTTAAGGAGGAGGAAGTTATAAAAGTTTTAGGAAAGATGGCTAAGGATAAAGCTCCTGGGCTAGATGGCTTCACTACGGCTTTTTTTTATGCCTGTTGGGATTTTTTTTTTTTTTTGTATGGGAAAATATCATTAAGGTTTTTCATGAATTACATTCTTATGGTAAGTTTGAAAAAAGTCATAACGCAACCTTCATTGCTCTCATCCCAAAGAGGGCAAAGGCTTTGGATGTGAAAGATTTCCACCCCATTAGTCTTGTGAATGGGGTCTATAAGATCATACCCAAAGTTCTTGCTTATCGCATGAGTACAGTAATGGAGATCATCATCTTGAAACCTTAATACATTTTTGTCAAAGGGAAACAAATTTATGGAGAGTAGGATTTAAACGGGAGTGCCAAGTATTTTATGCGAGGTGGACATGGAGAAGGCTTATGATCATGTTAATTGGGGGTTTCTTTTGTACTTGCTAGGGAGATGTGGTTTCGGGAAGTGGTGGTGCAATTGGATCAAGCATTGTGTATCCATGCCTTGTTTCTAGGTTCTGGTGAATCGCACCGTTGTTGGCTTCTTTAATAGTTCCCGTGGATTGAGACAAGGGGACCCATTGTCTCCTTTTCTCTTTGTTATAGTTATGGAGGCACTTACTCGGATATTGAGGGCTGCAGTTGGTGGAGGTTTTCTTGCTTGTTTTTCGGTGGGGTGTACTAACAATGGATTTGATAATGTTTCCCATCTTTTGTTTGCAAATGATACATTACTTTTTTGTAAGGAGGCAGATCTTAGCCATGTTCAGTTGCTAAGAGCTCTTACTTTGCTTTGAGGTTGTCTCCAGTCTTAAGGTGAACCTTGGAAAGTCAAAGATGGTGCTGGTGGGCCTCGTGCATAATATTAGAAGCTTAGCAAATGTTTTGAGTTGCAAGGTATCGCCTCTACCCATGAAATACCTCGGTCTTCCCTTAGGGGCTGCTTATAAGGCAAGAGCTATTTGGGACAGGGTGATTGAGAAGTTTGAAAGAAGGTTTGGTGGGATGGAAAAGGCTTTACTTGTCAAAAGGGAGAAGAATCACTTTAATAAAAGCACTCTTTCCAATCTTCCCACATCCTTTCTTCCCCTTTTTCCGTTACTTGCGGGTGTGGCTAATCGGATTGAAAAAATGTTTCAAGATTTCTTGTAGAGAGTACCAAGGAGACCAAGTTCCATGTGGTTAGTTGGGGCAAGGTTTGTTCCCCAATTTATGCAGAGGGTTGGGGGTACGGAGGGTGAACCATTGAAGACCTTTAATAAACCCTTTTAGGGAAATGGCTATGGAGGTATCATCAGGAAGGTGAGTCATCATGGAGGGCCATGATCGATTCCAAATATGGGAGTGCTTGGGGGTTGGTATTCTAAAGAGGTGAGAGGTGTGCATGGTGTGGGATTGTGGAAACATATCAGGAGTGGGTGGGAGGAGTTTGCTAGACATTAATGTTGTGGTTGGTGAGGGTTCCAGGGTCAACTTTTGGCATGACACTAGGTGTGGTGATGTGGCCATTAAGACTTCCTTTCCCGCTCTTTTCCGAATTGCTCATGATCAGGATGCTTCAGTGGCGGACCTTTTAGAAAATTCTGGCGGTTCCCATAGTGGAATGTGCATTTTCTGAGAGCTGCACAGGATTGGAAAATTGACGCAATTTCCGAACTATTTCACTTGTTGTATGCTATAAGTATTGGTAGGATGACAATGGACAATGATTTGGAGTCATTCTGGGAATAAGAATTTCACTATTCACTCTATGTACAAGGCTTTGTCATGCCAGAACATTGTACATCCTTTCTCTTGGAATGCATATGGAGGAGCAAGGTGCCTTCTACAGTCACTTTCTGCGGATGAACTAGATCTATTGAGAAAATTCTGACCATAGATAACATGAGGAAGTGGGGATTAATTGTTACGCATGTTACATGTGTAAAAATGTGGCGAAGCGGATGATCATTTACTACTTCACTATGAGGTGGCAAGGGTGCTTAGGATGAGATTTTAAACAGGATTGGATTGGCATGGGTGATGCCTACGAGGGTGGTGGATCTCTTGGCTTGCTGGAGAGGACTTCGGGGCAATTTTCAGATTGCTGCCATTTGGAATTTGATCCCTTTATGTCTCATGTGATGCATTTGGCTTGAGAGAAATAGTTGAAGCTTCGAAAATCAGGAACGCAGTTGTTTCTTTTTCCATAACTTATTTTTTTGGGGTTTGACTAATGTATTAAATGGAACTAGTGTTCATAATTTTCTTGTATCTTTTTCTAGTTCCTAACTTGTAGTTAGGTTTTGGCTTTCGTATACTTTCTGTGTACTTGGGTTTTGTCTATTACTTGTTTCAATAAAATCTTTCTTACTTATCAAAAAAATTAAAAACTCAAGCGCTAATAAAGTAATGGAGTGTCTACTTCTTATTCCCTTTCTTGCATCGATCGGTACTTGAGAGGAGAAAATTAGAGTGAGGCATAGAGGAAAATTTGTCATGGGCAAACAATATTGAAACTTTTTTTTTTATAGTAATCGAAGATTTTATTATTAAAAATAAAACAAAGGCAAACCCAAGTGCACAAGATGTATGCATACAAAAGAATTGTTACATCTTCATTCTTACAAATCTCTCTAAAGCCGTGAATTATATTTTTCACACTTGTCACATGAACTTAAAAGTTTGTTTCTGTTGTCTTAAATATTAGCTTATGCAGAAACCAGGCACCTAACGCTTATCCCTTTTGGCATTAAGAGATCCAGTGGTCTCAAGTGACGGATTAGTTAATATAGCATGACTCTCGCAGAAAATTTGAATAAGCATATGACCAAGAAAGGCAAGCTTACCTATTAATGAGCACAATTATTGCAGAGTTACTAAGAGATCTGACTGTTGGAAACCTGAGCTGATCAAGCAATAGACCCAAACTATGAGTGGCTTCAATTGACAAATCTCCAACATTAAGCACTGGATGACCCGCACGAAGCCAAGATATATTAAATTGCACAGACTCTCCTACAAAGTATGTCAGCATGTTGTGTGAGCAAATACAAGTTGTCTAAGTCATATTGTATCCACAAATATAAATTGCATATCCTCGTCTCTCAAGCCCACTGAGCCTAAGATGCTTATTACCTTCATTAGTAGGAGGCTCTGACAAGCCATTAGGATCAGGTGTATAAAGAAGAATGACAGCTTCAACAAACTTCAGTGCCAGCAACCTTGTTCCACCACTTCCCAGCTAGTAAACATGCCGTTACAATGAATCAGAACATGGGAGATCTCCATTTCTATGTTATCATAAGATCATTGTCTACCTGAAAAGCCATGGAATATATTTTGTCCTTGAATTTTAACATCCATGCCCATGATGACTCAACTGAACTGCTCAATTCACTTGAATAGAGACCCTGACCATCACAATCAAAAGCAAGTAAGGAATGGTAAGGTCACAGAAATTTTTTTTTTTATAAGGTTATAGAAAAATGTATACTGGAAGATACACAATATCTAAATTCCCAACCCAAGTACACAGGAAGGTTGGCAAAAGGTACTGAAAATGCTCAACAATTTTCAAGATTTCTTTGATAAGTACAAAATATTAAAAGCACAAAAGGCACAACCCAAGTACACGCGAAGATTTAAAAAAGTTTATACAACCAAGCGATCATGGATGTGACTATTATAAGATCAAGTAGTTATATGAATATCAAACAAGATAGAAAAGACTCAAATATCAAACTACAGACAAAGCGCCTGAATTGCAACTCAAGAGTTGAACGAAATAAATAAATCCTTCTAGTGATGGCTTGTCGAGCAACAGCTGGTGTGTGATACTCCATATGATAAGGATAAGGGTACATGGTGAATAGGATCCTATATTGCTTGGGAAGGAAAAAAAATCTTACTCTTTTTAAGGTTACAATGGGCTCCAATTGTATCATTGATTAGTTATTTTGGAGTATAGGCCATGTGATTTGGGCATTTCATTAGGGCGTTACAAATAGTATCAGAGGCTATCATAACCAGAAATGTGGGACTTGAGCCGTGCCACCTACAATAGACAGACCCGACAAGGACGTCGAGAATTTAAGGGAGGGAGATTAGATACCCCATGTGATAAGGATAAGGGTAGGTGGTGAATGAGATCCCACGTTGCTCGGGAATGAAAAGTTCTTGTCATTTATAAGATTCCAATGGGGCTCCAATTGTATCATTGACTAGTCCTTTTAGAATATAGGTCATGTGGTTTAGACCTTCCATTGGGGCGTCACAACCAAGTACATGCAAAGATTTAAAAAAGTTTATACAACGAAGCGATTATGGATGTGACTATTATCAGATCGAGTAGTTGTAGAAATATCAAACAAGATAGAAAAGACTCAAAGATATCAAACTGCAGACAAAGCACCTGAATTGCAACTCTTTCAAGAGTTGAACGAAATAAATCAATCCCGCTAGTGATGGCTTGTCGAGCAACAGCTGGTGTACCATCGTCCACAACAGTAATCAGCGCAGGTACAATTTCAGGTAGGAATTCCATGTGCTTTAAGCCGATTTCACCTATCATCCTACACTTAGAAGAAGGAACAAAAAGCGGGTGAACTTCAACATGGTACACAATATTGTTATAAAATAGAAATACGCGAGCTGCAACCCAATTCCTTTTTTATAAGAAATATACATTGAGAAAAAAAGACTGCTGAATTCACTAAAACCTAAATTAATATATACTCGTCTCTGTGTTATAACGTTGAATCATTTGAGGAATTCTCGTCCTCATACAAAAGGAATTGATAGAACATAACTTGATGAATGGTTTTTTCCACTGAAACTTCAACTCAGTTATCTCTTATTCTCTTCGTCGGAAATTAAAGTCTTGTATGATTATAGAAAGATATGTATAATAAAAGGGGAAAAACGAAATTGAGCTGTAGCGGGGACAATGCAGCTAGGGTTTTGGCAGAGCGTACTCTGCAACGAGCTTACGAACCGGACTGAACCGGTCGGACTGGAGGTCGAGGAGGGGAGAGAGGAACTCGGAGAGCAAGGAAGGGTCTTCATGGAGCAAATTCTGCTTTAATTGACGCAAGGATTCAAGTTTGGACGGTATATTGGAAGCGGACTTGGCCGAATTTATCAGACTCGCGAGCTTTTCCCTCTTGTTCGTGGCCATCATCATTGCCACCATTGCGGAAGAAAACCCTAAATTGAAAAAAAGGTCATGAATCTTGTGCCTGCGTAGGGTTCAGAGGGAGAAGAACATTTGAAATGTTGGGGGCCCGCACGACGAGGTTGCTTCTCTCCCACACTCGCACACCGTCACTTTTAAGTCACTTCCCTGTGTTCCGTAGCGTTATGATCCGCACTTTATTCGGGTCGGGACCGCAGCTTCATGGGAATTGCCAATTGGGGGTGTGGCTGGGCTGGACAAACCCGACGAAGGCCCGCAAGGAAACATTTAAGGGCCAACGTTGACTGACGGCGATCCGAAAGAGCTCCACTCCTAGATGATAAAATTACATGGCTAAAAAAAACCGAAATGTCGGTTTCGGTTCCCCATTTTCATAATTTCAAAATTGAATTCGATCGGATGGAATTGAAATATATAATTTTTAATTTTTTATATTATATATATATATATATATATACTAGGTCAAAATAACGTGCAAAGCACATTTGCCTAGTTGGGTGAAATAATTATTTTAAAAAAATAATATATATTCCATAAAAAAGTTTATTTCAATCAATAAATTAAGACATATAAGAAAAAATGTGAAATCTAGCAAATATTTAAGGGTAATGATAGTTAAGTAGAGTATAATAATTACATGCTTGCATAGATTAGAAGATAAAAACATTAGTTTAAAATATAACATACTCCAACACATATTTATAACATTGATAGTTTTAGCAAAGTTACTTGCGATAAGTTTAATACAAACCCAACAAAAACATTAGTTCAAAATATAACATAGTCCAACACATATTTATAACATCGATAGTTTTAGCAACAAACCCGACAAAAACATCAGTTCAAAATATGAGTCCTTTGATGTTTTTACTATGATCCATCATTTTGTGTCTTCTTGTACTGCATCAATAGAAATGACATTGAAATTCTTGTGCTGTTGTTGGTTGAGTCGATTGAGATCTACTAAAAGTTCAATCACCCACTCTTTTTGTGAAACTTGTGTTACAAGATTTTCTATATAAGGCAAATGTTCCTGCAAAAGAAATTTTTAATAACCTTGCATGATTAATAAAAATTTAAAGAATATATATGCTGGAAATTAATGTAGTAAATATGTCAAAAATTCTAATACGGACTTTTTTACTCACAACAATAAAGGTAATAGAAAATAAGAAAACATACATCACCAGTATGATTCATTAGCTCAACTGCCGAACAACCGAATGCTTCCTCTACAACTTCACCAAATATAACAGCAGATAATCTTCCTGTACCATCGTCGAGTTGAACATATGCTCGACAACTATAAAATTGATGGAAATATCATTTTAAGTTAGAATCAATAAAAACTATACATGAAATCTATCATATAAATTATCAAACAGAACAAAAAATTTGAATGATACATACCGTGGTTGGGAAATACTTTGGTGTTTGCAATGGTAACAAAGGAAGCTATCATTGTAATCATACACAGTTCCTTTATTACAACCAATACATGACATGTAAAAAAATATCTGGCGCAAGTCAACCACTATTATCTTCGCCTTTATCCAAAATTTTACTTTCTACATTAGATCAAAAATAATTTTTTAGATGAATTGATTGTATAAATATTTGAATTTGTTACGAAGAATAGGATTTTACCGCCATGGGTTGTAAACTTTTGATCAACTCAGCAACATCACAATTCTTGATTATTTCTCGTATATCAACAGAAGACAGAGATGTAGACGGGTATGTCAAGCATCTTACATCTCAAGTAATGAATCATTAATTACCGCCCTTAAAATTCATAAAAACAAATGCAACATAAGAAATAAAAATATGAAGATTTTAATATTCAAGTGGCATGAAACAAATAATGATTTATTTCTGATGATTACCACTCTTGCAATGAAGTTGCCTCAGGAAGAACAGGATTGATCATAAATTTACTTTTCGGACGTGATGAAAGAGACAATCCTTCATTAGAAATAGAGATCGTGATTAATGCAAGCATATACAATATAAAAGAAAAATATAATATTGTTAATTATTAAAAATACCATTATAAGAACCAACTCTTATTCTTGTTCCAAGTATAACTGGTTTTGTCCCAATTATTTCTGAGATTTTTTTGCATTCATCTTGCACAAATTGACTCCACATAGTTAAACATATGGGATTTAAGCTACAAAAATTGGAATAAAAAAATAATTAACAGAATATACAAGAAATAAAGATTAAAACATAATTTTAAAAAAGTGAACTACCCAAAAAATATTTTTACCTTTGATCAATGACATATATTTCCTGAATAGTTGTTGGTCCATGCACTGAAGTTATCTCTCTACATGGCTTGATATTGATTGCAACAGCTAAAACATCTGACAAATAAGATTTAAATTTTTAATATATTGATAATTAAATATTCTAAAATCAAGAGTGAATTACCTATTTCTGCAATTGAGTCTTTGTAAGCGTCTAATTCATTGAACGGAATGAGTTGGTACTTTGGTACCTCCAATTGTTCTTCATCCTTTGGAACTTCCTCAATTATCGTTTTGGAATTTAAGATCCATTGATATTCATGTGTTTCAATTCTATACTTCGGATCCAGTGGCCTTACATATGCATTACTGATGTAATATGACCGGAAAATATGTAAAGTATCATCTCGCGAGTCTATATCTTTATCAAACATTGTTGCTTGTACTCGATTTCCCTGTATAGTATAAGAAATTGAAATAAATAATTTACAAAAAAAATATTGTAATAAATAATTGAGTATAATAATTTCGTTTATTTTAAATTATTTTTGGGTTTTAAAAAAATAATATTTTTAAGATTTTTTACAAATTAGTAGTAAAAAAAAATAAAAATACAAAACTTAATAAATATGATGCAAAAATAACAAAATCATTTATCAGTTGTTAGTACACCAAAAAAATAAAAGACAATAGATAGAAATAAATATTATACCTCTGGATCAATCAATGTTAGGCTTTGGTACTTCACTGGTGAGCGTTGGCCTGTTCGTTTGGGTGACTTGTCTGCCACGATCATTTTGATTTTCCAATTCCTTGTACTTGGAGTGATATCTTTTATCGATGTATAAACTGTCCGCATCTTTAAAACTGTTCACATACAAAAATATTAAATGTGTAAGTATAGTAACCCAATACTAAATTAAAAAAAAATTACAATGAGAAATAAAGAACACAATACTAAACATACAGAAAAAAGAATTCTATAAAATGCATAATTTTGTTTAAGTAGTTAAACTCAAATTATACAATTGAATCATTACCTTTAGAACATTAATCTGAACATGCTAATCTTAATAATTTTGTATAGACAATATTTTTTGTGCAGGTCTTTTCTGATCGTTCAGTCGACACTGTCCGTATTAAAACCCTTACTGTAGATGCAGTCTTAGCCCTTGATAAAGCCACATATAATTGACCATGTGAGAAAACAGGTTGAGGTAAATATATCCCAACAAAATCCAATGTTTGCCCTTGTGACTTATTTATAGTCATTGCAAAACTTAATCTGATAGGGAACTGGGTTCGTTTGAATGAGAAACCACTATTTTTATCAAGATTTGGCAAGAATGAGATCCTTGGAATAAAGACTCTTTTTCCGCTATGGTGCCCAACTGCGATTTCTGCATCAATTACATTTCGATCAAAAGCCCGACAAATTAGACGTGTTCCGTTGCATAGTCCTTCTGAAGGGTTAATGTTTCTAAGCAACATGATGCGACAGTTTATCTTTAGTAACAATTCATAAGGAGGAAGTCCATTTGGGGTTAGAGTATTTAAAAAATCCTCCATAACTGATTGTTCAGATGCATCTATTGCTTCATCAAAGCTATAATATCGCCTAAGCTCACCAGGAAACCTATGAATCAGTAATGTATTTATTTCATCAACATAATTGTTCTTCGGTGTTAATATGGCCCGATTCATCATAGCTGAAATATTTATTGAATATTCATGAATATCTTGGAAAACAACATCTATTAAATGATCCAAAGAAGTACAGTCATCTTCATAGGGAACAAGCATGCCATTAGGAATTTTTACAGTTTCGTCAATTGTGATTGGTGGCATTCCGTTGCCTAATTCTAACACATATTCTGAAAAAACTGGATCCAATCTTGCTCTCATATTTTCAGTTAAACGAAGTTTGATTAATGTAGGCCACAAATAAGAAGAAACCAAACTGGCGTCAACCTGTTCTTGTCTTGTTCCTTTACGAACCACAGGTAAAACCTGGCGAAAATCTCCACAAAAAACGACAACTTTTCCACCGAATGTTAACTCTGAATCATTAATGTCTCGTAACATTTTATCTAATGCTTCGATGTGTTGTTTTCTTGACATAGGGGCCTCATCCCATATAATTAACCTTGCTACACGTAGTAGCTTTGCAATGGCACTTTTTTTACTGACACAACACATGCTATGTTCATTAGTATCTAGTAGAATCTTAAAGAGCGAGTGTGCTGTTCGACCTCCAGGAAGGATAGATACAATAACACCAGATGAAGCAGTTGCAAGTGCCACTAATTTTCTTGATCTTACTGCAGCGAGAAGTGCCTTGTACGGGAATGTCTTCCATGTCCCACCAGGGCCATCAACAAAGAATGTAGCAGTTTTGTTTGAAAAAAATATTTTCCAAAACTGAATTATAGACATGTCGCTGTTCACTATTAAGGATTTCTGATGTAGCAGTATCTTCTTCTGGAATTTCAATAGCCAATTCATCATCGATTTCCCTAGATTCGAATTGGTCTTCATCAAAACAAATGTCGTCATCAAGAAGATGAAATGAATTAATGTCTTTCCCCATTGATTCAAGTGTAAAAGAGATTGAGCGCAAAACTTGCATTCTTACAGTCAACATAGAATCTTCAGTTGACCTAAAATCAATTGACATATCTTACTCAAAACGTTCGCAAAGCTCTCTCGGATTGGTTGGATTACAATAAACCAATATAGTTGCAAATAGCTGTCTCAAACTGGACGGCATTTGATATAGAGATGCTTCTTGTAAACAATCTTCTAAACCACTGTCTCTCTATAGCAAACCATGCATAGTTGCTGCCTCACGAAAAGTTGGAGCCACAATACCATCAACTGTCCTAAGATTTTCAAATGACAAAGGTTCTCTTACATGATTTAGCAATATTCGCAGATAATACCTCTCACCTTCAAATGGATTTGCTGTAATAATTCGACCTATAACAGTTTTTTTTTTCGACAAGTCCACTTTTTGTATTGTTGGCTCCAAACATAGAATTCTGCAAATTCTTTGTACAACAATGTCCTGGCATTCTCATCCACTCGATTTAATGCAAAGAATTCTGTTAACATCGATTTTACAGACCGATCAGAGTTGAGAACATTGATTAAGTCTTCATTTGCTCGAAAAGTTACTTGGTGTTGATCCTCAAGATGTAAATGTAAGCTATATACTGCTGGGTACATTTCATTAACAACGAAGCCATATATTCTCCACATAGCTTCAGGCGGAGCAATCCATCGGGCTGATTGGAATTGTTGGATTTCATCAATTTGTTGATTATTTTGTTCAGAAACTAAATTGAAAGCAACACGATCATGCCCTTTGTAAATGTACTTATAAAGATATTTGACTGCTTTTATAGTAGAACAAATCTCGACGTTAATGTGACAGTCAAATGTTGCAAGCAAATACGGATTATATGGAACGACCCAACGGTTATCCAAATTATGACCTCTCACTTTGACAGTTATTCCATTGTCAGAACGCCTATATATTGGGAAGCAATCATTTCCAACAGTTGTACTTGATGCAAAATTTTTTGGATAATGGCTTTTGCAATAACCATTTTTTTTCATGCAAACATTTGTTGGATTCAACATTCCACATGGTCCATGTATCATATGCTTGACAACGGCGTTATGCAAGTGCAAATTCGTATTTTTATCAGTTATTTCTGCCGATACAATCTCATCAAAAGATTCAGGCGCATAGAGTTTCCAATCTCTTTGTAATATAATTAAAAAATGAGCATGTGGAAGGCCTCTTTTTTGGTGCTCAATAACATAAACATATGCTGAAACTTTTCCAAATATCTGTTGCTTGAATAATTGATCATTTAATTCTTCTAATTTTGCACGAAAGACCCGAGCAACTAAATCAGGTCAATTTTGACTCTCCTCATGTAGGCATAATTCATTTGAAATTTATTGTCAATTTGGATTGCATGTCATTGTTAAAAAAATGTCTGGTTTACCATAACGCTGAATTCCTGTTTAGACACAAAAGACATTGTAAGTTTTGATTGCATTGTATACACACAAACACACACACATACACACACACACACACATATAACATCGTTGGTCTTTGAAGTGCCATCTGTGTATGTCGTTTAGGTTCCTATTTATTCGAGATTTATGTGGTTTCGGTTCCTATTTATTCGAGATTTTTTCCCATCTTGTTGTATTTTTCTTGTCCATTTTTGCATTTCGATCTGGATTTGAAGGTTTTCTGGTATCTTTATTCGTTTTGCATTTCCATTTGGATTTGGGATATATTTTCATTTTGTTGTATTTTCATTGTTCATTTTTGCATATGAATCAGGATCTAGATGCGATATATTTTTTCATTGGTCTTCGAAGTGCCGTTTGTGTATTTTTGTTATTCATTTTTTTATCTTTATTTAGATCTAAAGGTTTTACTCGCATTTTTTCATTTTTTTGCAATTTTTTTCATTTAATTTTTGGATGGGTAAAACCTATTATTAGAAAGAAAATTATAATATTAGCAAAAATGTTATGATTTTTTTTTGTTGTATTATTGTATTTTTTATTTTCACATTTTCACTAAGTTGTGTTCGTTTCGTTAAGTTGATTTTGAGATGACATATGTAGTAGGCCTGTAATCCGAGCTAAAAGTATCGGATATGCTTTCTAATTGAACAGTTAGTTATATCATAATAGTAATATTATTATGTTTACATTTTTAAAAGACGAATGTTAGATGAGTGATGCATGGTAGAAATAGTCTTAGGACGTGTAAATTTCGCATAATATTTCATTTAAAAAAATTAGATAAATTTGAGACTCACATAAAAAAATTATTTTTATAATAATGAACTCTAACTTTTTTTCCAAAAGTGCATGGAACTTGCACATTCTGGAACTCATATGTTTAGGTTTAGTAGTTTGACTAATCTAATGTAAAAGATTTTACTCATACCTAACCAAAATATGAATATGCATTTAAGTTATATGAAGACCTTTAAATATAATTATTATTTTCATAAATTTCCGTTTTATCACCGGTAAATAAATATCGAATTGCCTCTATCTCTAAAAGATGATCAAGAGAGTAATCGAAAAGATGGTCACCTTGACCTAGCCGAAGTGTCGATTTTGTGGTGGTTCAGCAGATTCTTTTTATTTTTTATTTTTTATTTTTACTTTTGAACTTATTCAAACAATAATAATATTTAAAAAAAAAAGAAGAGGTGAAGAAAAAGGTCAAAAAAGTTAAGAGAAACGTGATATGTCAGTTGCAGCTGTCATTGGATCTCATATTCACGATTTCCCATATATCTTCCCTCTCTCCTACATAATAATATATATATATAAATAATTTTAGAATTTTAAATCTTCACCGTTAGACTTGGGTTTATGTGTCAATCTGATATATATATATATATAATATTATTCAAAGTAAATAATTTAAAATACATTGTAACTATATATATATATTTTTAAAACCATAATAGATTTAAGATTAACTATACCGGTTAAATAAATAAAATCACGTGGCAAGCATAATCATGATGCTTCTTAACTCACTGGACCATGTGATATGAACCTCAACGTACATTTTTAAAAAAAGAATGAGTTTATAATTAAAAAATAATTTTTTTGTGTAAATTTCATATTTATCTATTTTTTAGTATATTTTATAAAAAATTATTTTAAGATTTAAAAAAATTGAATTGTTTATTATATTTTATATATAAATTTATATCGATGAAATGAAATTAATTGAGATGAGTTAAGGTGAGTTTTAAATTCAAATGAGACGTTATTTAAACACTATAATATTTATTTTCAAGCCGTTGATTTGATTCTAACATAAATTACTTCCCACCATTCAATTATAATGATTTGGAGTTGTCACTATTGCTGTTTTTATTAATGGTATCAGTTAGATGATTGACTGAAGACACACTCTAATTTTTAAATTAATTAATAATAATATAATATTATTATCATGAGAATTACAATTAACAAGTTAGACGATAATTATACCAGTTAAATAAATAAAATCACGTGACAAGCAATGACTGACATAAAATGACATGTATTATTAGTGAAAGAGAAATCAAACAAGTATATATTCACAAGAAGCAATGACCGACATATTATTTAGGCGGGAAATGACTTTAAGTACATATCACGTGACAAACAAGAAGTAATGGCTGACATAATGTTTGAGTGAGAAATGACTTTAACAAGTACAATTCATAAAAGCATTTATAACATATTCAGGCATTAAGCATATCTTCTACATCCTTTTCCGTCTCTCTCTCTCTCTCTCACTCTCACTCACATTCTTTTATTTCTTTTTTTCACTTTTATTCTTCTCTTTCTCTCATATATTTCTTGCTGTCTGATATCTCTCTCGATTTCTATTAAATAATCTTCTCATCTCCCTCACTCTCGCTCACTCTTTCTTCTTTCTTTCTTTTTCTTACTTTTTTTCATCTTCCCGTCTCTATCTCTCTATCTACCTCCCGTAAGCCCACTCTCACTTCTCATATTTTTGGCCACATTTGCTATTTGCAGTTGTCTATATTTTTGTTTCCATCGTGGATCTGCAGGTAAATAAAGAGATATTTCCTACAGATCTAAGTTGATTTGGATTTTTTTAACATGTTTTATTTCTATTTTTTTTTCTATAGATATGAACAGCTTTAAAGATGTGAAAGATCAAGTGTTCTTATTATTTTCAGATCATAAGTGTTCTAAAGATCAAGTGGATTTTTTTAACTCGTTTTATTGATATATTTTCTATAGATCCGAACATCTTTAAAGCTGTTCAAGCTGTTCATATTTTCTATAGATCTATTTTCAGATTTTAGTGTTCTTATTATTATTTTTCTCTTGATCTTTATTTTTTTGTCTCTTTCACTTATTTTTTTGTGCTTTACTATCGGGTTATTTTGTTTTTCATATATGTGGAGATTTTTTTTTTTTCGGTGTAGGCAAATGAAGAAACCCTTTACCTACAGATCTACTTGAAAGATTTTTTTTCTTCAGTAGATCTGAAAGAATTTTTTTTCCAACTTTTTTTGTTGTAATCTGAACAGATCTTCATATATTTGAACAGATCTTGTTCAGATCTTAGTGTTATTTTTTTTTTTCGCTTGATCTTTATTTTTTTTCTTTCACTAATTTTGTTGTGCTTTCCTATAGGGTTATTTTGTTTTTCATATGTGGAGATTATTTTTTTTTTCGGTGTTAGAGAATGAAGAAACCATTTTCATTCCTTATATATTTGAGTAGATATCTTTTTTTTCGGTGTTAGAGAATGAAGAAACCATTTTCATTCCTTATAAATTTGAGTAGATCTGAAAGAATTTTTTAACTTTTTTTTTTTTGTTGTTGTTGTAATTGGTCACGTTGATGGGATTGGGTTCATTTTCTGAGTTGGGGTAGTCTAACGGAAAATTGTGTTTGTGCAGAGGAGAGTGTGATCTCTTACACGCCTGATCAGGTTTTGGTTAGCAACGGGACCAAGCAGAGTATTCATCAAGCCTTTGCTTGCAGTTTGTTCCCCCAGAGATGAGGTAAAGTACTACATTATTAGTTTTGTATTTAATTTTTTCCATTTTATACAATTTGCTATCTTATTTCTTGAATATACACTTTGGAACAACATTGCCTTTTGGGAATCTTCACTTTTTTTGTACTTGTTTAGCCGTCACTTCATTTAGGTTAAATTACTGAAAAGCTATTTGAAAGTACGTTTAAACAAACCTGTTGAAATCTTAATTCTCCTAAATGTAAATAGCTTGACAATTTTGTAGTCTTAATTCCCCTAAATGTAGATAGCTTGACAATTCTGTATTCTGTATTAAACAAGGAAATAATTTGTTTAAGATGTTCTTTCCATATCACGTTTATTGGATGCTGAATGGATTTTTTTTTCTTCTCTCATGCCTAGTTGTTTATGGTGTTGGTTTCTGTAGATTGGTTACTGTGTGTATTTTTTTCTTCTGTTAAGTGTTGGGTTTGAACCAAACCAGTTTGCTCTAAAGTATTTTTTTTTTTGTTTGTATTTTTGTAGTAATTTTTGTTTGATTTCTCACTATATATTGTAAATAAGGTTACCTCTTGTAAATAAGATTATTACATAACCTCTTTTGTATATAGGGATTTCAGAAGCATTTCTTTTATTTTTACTTGTCTGCCAATTTTTTTTGAAGTGCATTCATAGTTTCTTTTCGGTTATGTATATTTAATATTGTGTTTGGTTTTTTGAACATGGTATAGTGTCTTTAAACACAAGACTAACGAAGCTAGAAACACAGTATCAAATAGAAAAATAATAAATTAAAAATAGAATAAAAATATACAACATATGATTTTTTGAAGGCTTTTCTTTATCTCTATTATTGTATATTCTGTTTGAATACAATAGTTTTCTCTAACAAAATATCAACAAAGCGAAAAAGAGAAAAACAATAAATGAAAAAGGGGAAAAATAAATACAAAATAAAAATATTATACACTTACAAAGATAAGAATCAGAAATGTCCAGCACTAAAAGTTTTCAATCAACAAGACCTGAAAACAAATCAGTAACCCAAAGAAAATACTAAGCATGACAGTAACCAATGAACAAAAAACATGGAAGTAAAAAAATATTTACTCTAAATAACTAACAGAAAATATTACACTAAACAATCATGCACTTACAATGATCAAACACCAGAAAATTTTAGTTTTTGAAATCTGCTGGTAAGAACACCTTAGAAGAAGCTGAAAAGAAATCATCAGTAGAAGAAATCATCAGTAAAAATCAGCAGTAAATATTAAAAATCAGTAAAAGGGAAAAAATAGAGAATAAGAGAAGAGACGGTAAAAAAGTTGAAAAGATGATCAGTACGTAAAAGAAAAAAATGGAGTATTAGAGAAGAAGTAAAAAATACAGGATTTTTCAGAAAATTACTTGTAGTGAGGAACAATATCTGGAACCAAACAAAGAACACTATGAAAATAGGAACTCTCCTAAAGATGAACACAACATCATCTTTTAAAGTATGTTCTCTCTCTTTCTAGGCGTCCTCTTTCCAGACCTCTTATCTATCACCCATATCACCCATCAGACTGCTGTAAAGTAAGTAAAAGCTGTAAAACCAATCAAATCAGACATCAAATCAGAGATAAAAAAAAAATCTTCCAAATCAGATAGGGAGAAAAAGTCTTGAAATGAAGTATGCATATGAATTTTTTGTTCGGCACATGTTTTTTTTACAGTTTTTTTTATTCACTCAGTTGTATTTTTTTAAATTAAAAATTTGACATATATTTTATTTTATTTTATTTTGTAGGGAAGCTCAATTTGGAGTATGAGACAAATATATTTGTCTTGGCAGAAGATTTTGACCGATTGTTTTATAATATTTTTTTAATGTTTCCTTCTTCTGTGGCGATTTTTTTTTTTTATCATTTTTAATTATTTAAATATGTAAATTAGTATAATTATCTATATTCATGTATTGATTCAACCTACTGACACAAGTAATTTCTTTCTCCTACTGACACAAGTAATTTCTTTCTCCTACTGACACAAGCAATTTCTTTCTACTGACACAAGCAATTTCTTTCTACTGACACAAGCGTGTAGAGATTTCTAATAAAATTAATTTTTTTCTCATAATTAAAATATATTCTGACACAAGTAATTTTCTTCATAATTAAAATGATATACTGACTAAAGAAGATAATAAAAAAATTTATACCGGGAATATAAAATTACTGACATTTTATACTGATACAAGCATTTACTGACATAATTCATCCTTTTTCATAATTAAAATAATATATACTGATACATCTATATATAAAAGATATTAAAATAATAAAAAGACATTTACGGACACAAAATATAAAAAGCAGTATACGTGCTATACGGATGTCACACGGAAAAACAAGAAAAGTACTGTTCATTACTGTTCATTTGAGATAGGCTCTTATATAATAGAGATAGATATATATTACTAGTAGTGACTCAACGCGTGAGCCATTTGTTCAGATGGAAGAAAAAAAAAATTAAAAAGTTTTAACAGAATATAAAAGTCCTTTGTAGAAGCAGATTATAGTACAAATTGATTAAAA
Organism: Juglans microcarpa x Juglans regia; assembly: GCF_004785595.1. Taxonomy (NCBI): domain Eukaryota; kingdom Viridiplantae; phylum Streptophyta; class Magnoliopsida; order Fagales; family Juglandaceae; genus Juglans; species Juglans microcarpa x Juglans regia. The sequence goes on along the minus strand of NC_054602.1, from coordinate 33,557,034 downwards.
AATATGTTCATTATTTACAACAGAAAGGTATTGATATTAAAGTTGTAATAGCTTAGAACATAGAAAATGATTTTATGTATAATTATTTCAACTCTATCAATATATATCTAATATGAAATAATTATGAGTTCACCATACAGTAAACACAATGTAACTTTCTACATGTAACATAGAATTACATCTCATTGAGTATGTAAGATTGATCAATAAATTGTTAACGTACAAGGACACAAAACTCAATATTAGTAGCCAATTATCCAAATTCCCTAAAATGAAGAGCAATGCATGAATGGATAAAATGCATGAGGAGATAGTAATGATAGGGTAAAGATACACAATAACTACATGATATTCGTAAAGTACTAAGTCAAGCACAAATAAATTAAAACAAACCATAGGTTGATACAAGTTTAGTAAAGAAAGTAATCTATGGGAATTGAAATTACAGTTTTTTCCCACCAGGAGCATATGTAATGCTAATTTTTTTAAGTCATCAAAATGGTGGTTAAACAATTTGGGGAAAATGTGTATTTAGAGGTCATGTTGTTTCTTCATACACAGCATTGATGAAGAGGATATCCCTGTTTGGTTGATAGACTCAACTGAGTTCAACCGAGTTTAATTTAATTTTAAGCTGAGTCTAACATCCAAACACCCAACTCTTAAATTATTAAACTCATATCAACTCAAAACTTCTTTACACGTGCGATCCACAACTTTTTTCAAATCAACACTTCTTTACGCGCGGGACCCAACAACCTTTTTAAATTTTTCATAAATATATTTAAGTTCATCTTAACATCCATATACATTTAAACTCATTTTAGGTGGATCTCACAAAACTCATTTTACCATCTTAACTCACTACTATTCATAAAGAACTCAACTCAGCTCAACATTCAAATGTAGCCTAAATATTTTATGACATTGTTGTTGAAACTGATCTATTTCTACGCTAAGTTGGATGATCCATTCATTCTCTAAAACTTGTGTTGCAATATTTTGTAGATACGGTAAATGCTCCTGCATTACATAAATTTGAAGTCTTAGCATGGTTATTGAAGAACTAGGAGGAAAAAAATACAGAACATCCAAAGTATGATAAAGAAACATAAATGCAGGAATTGAGTCTTGGTTTTGAGTCTATCTCCAAAAAAATACATAAACAACATTAAAAGATTGTTCTTCTTTGTTAGGCTGGAAAAAATAGTGTGATTCAAAGCAGGGGTAGAACTACTAAGGGGCTTGGCCCCCCCAAAATTTTTAAAATTTGATGAAAATTAAACTTTGAAAGGTGTTTTCATAAAGTAGACTATATGAAAATTAGTATTTGACCCTTCCAAATTTTTTTTTTTTGTGACTCCACCCCCCGCCGGTGGGCGGAGGGGGAACCAAATTTTCTGATTCCTCCCCTGATTCAAAGGTATAAGCTCAAATAATCATCAAACTAACTGACTATCCAGCAACACAATTCTCATGCCAAAAAAGAGGAAAAAACAAAAAGCTATAAGGGGATAGTTCTCTTATGCATGTCAATATATATGATCAATCTGTGTTAACAAAAGTTTTGTTTTGCATTTTCTTTCAAAACCACCATATAATTAGGATCCCACAATTATGTCTTCCTAATAAAAAGCTAATGAATTCATTAGTAAACATGACCTCAATTATATATGTGTTGCTCGTGAAATATTCCCTTATAGCATCACGTGAGATGCCTTTTTGAGGCAAAAATTTAACTTTTGCTGCAAAATATTTTCGCTATAAGAAATTGGCTTTTCCAACCAGATAGCATTTTGCAAGAAAAAAGAGTCTTTATGTTTGTGAGTTACTTTCGGCGAGCTTGCAACGATAGGTTCTTGCCACAAAACCCTTATTGCGACAGAAAATTAACCTTTTGCCATGACATGTTGTAGCTGCACAGAGGTATATTTGTGATTAGTGATATCTCATATTCATATGATCATCATCACTTGCCAAATCACTTCTTAAATAACACAGCGTACTACGTCATGTGTACATATTAATTAAGATAAAACTTGTTATTAGAAGTAACGCATGTTTAAGATACGATGTTCATTGCTAGAAAAGAAACATATTCAATGCATGATGCATGTACAAACACACTCATCATCAGCACATTAATAAAAGCTTCAACATGTCCACTTAATTAATCCATGGATGGTGCAAGCCTTTAGGAAGAAGGGCACGTTTCCCTCTCCCTAAAAATGAGAAAATTAAAATGACAAGAAAAAAGAAAATAAAGAAAAAGAGCCTTATTCTGCATATATATCCAAACAATTAAAGCACAATTGTGGTTGCTAGCATTATAGAAGTGCAAAAGTAGGCTCAATCTGATGTGTATTGCAGATATAACAACAACCTTAAAAAGAGACCCACTTCCTAATCTAATTACGTGCCCTTATGGAAGATTTCCACTTGTATAGCTAGCTAGCTCTTGTGCTTGCCAACAGCAGCCACTCTTGATGAACAACAACCAACAACTAGTTCTTGTCCCAACCATTTTTTATAGTTTATAATTTCTCCTAATTTTTTTTCTCAAAATTCTATTTACATAGAAATAACCCCAACACAAAAAAAGTGTCCTTAATTGCTTTGCATTATAATGCTAGCACTACAAAAGCTTTTATCAGACAACTTAATTACCTCGCATGTGTGGTTCATGAACTTAATGGCTAGTAACCGATTGCCTCTTCCACGATTGGCCCAAACAAGAAGGCTGCCAATCATCCAGTGCCATCCTCCACCTCAACGCAAGCTTGACAACTGAAGGTAATGAAGGTATAGTCATGAGTTGGGATGAATAATTAACATGCTCGAGTTGCGATGTTAGAAGGCATGATTTAAAAAATGAAAAAAAAAAAATATATACCGTGGATGTGAATTACTCGTGTGTTTGCAATGATAACATATGAATGTTTCATTGTGTTCTTATCCTGCTCCTTGTTACATCCAATACAAGATATGTAGAAAAAGACTTGATGGAGATCAACCACAAAGATTCTTGCTTTAATCCAAAATCTTAGTTTCTATATCAAATTTAAAATAAATATACGTGTAAAGAGGATGTAAATGTTAGAAAACTTTGGAAGGAAATCCGGTTTAATTATAACAAAGGATATGCATTATTTACGTGTGCTAGCATCCTCTCCTAGCACTCTGTTTAGAATGGTTTGAAAGTTTATTCGTTTTTAATTTATATGCAACTAAGAGCTTCCATGGGACCACTCACTGCTCAACTAATGCAGTAATGTACCGGTGCAAGCATTTCTTGTTGCTATTATTTTGACAGAGCATATCTACAATATTAGCATTACCCACTGCATCTTTTTCTTCAAACTTGGTCACATTGTGCATCACCCTCTAATAAACAATATAGAACATTAGTCTTTCCATTAAACATTCTTTGCCCAAGCCTAACATAGCAATACATGCATACATATCATAAAATATCAACTTATGAAGAGAGATCTTTCCACTATCTGCTTTATATACCATAGTAAAATGAAAAGGATTTCAAAACAAAACACTACTGCAAGTTTTTGTTATTTTTGGTAAACAAAGGAGCACTGCAAAGGCAACAACACCGCCACTGCCAACAACAACAGCAACATGAACAGAGGAACAAAACACAAACCTTTTATGACATAGAAAAAAGTAAAGCATACCAGGAAGAAGATGAGAGGTGAGAAACTCGGGAGACCCAAAAGAGCTGATCATAAGCAGAACGAAAGGCTAAGCAATTGGTAGACGCAACCGAGCTGAGAAAAATGGAGCATTAAAAATAGGCTACATTTATACTTTAAATCATAACAAACATTCCATTTACCAAGTCAGATTTCAATCCATCAGTCACCTCAACTAAACATTCTTTGCCTAATTCTAACATACCAATAGATACAAATAGATTATAAAATATCAATTTATGCAGACAAATCTTTCCACCATCTGTTCTATGTACCACAGGAAAAATTGCAAACAAAGATATGAAAATCAACTGTCATCATTAGGATAATTAACCAGCGAGGGAAATCTACCTAATAATATTTACAACATAACGATATTATTAACCTGTTAGAAAAACTCCAACTCTAGGAAAGGGGAAAAAATGGATAGTCCAGACTCCAGTCAGTCAAATCCAACTTTAAAAAGAAATTTCATCTCCATTACCATCACATTCATTAAAAGAACCATCATGCAGAGTGTTCAATATTGTAAGTTAATTAACTTCTATCAAATGCAGAAAAATTGTCGAGATGTTCAATTAGCAATAATGAAATTCAAAACATGTAGATTGTTAGAAATTGAGTCAGAAAATGCAAGATCTTGGAAGGGAATTTGAAGTTGATATAGTTTACGTTGAAGGGGGAGGAAACCGTGAGGAGTGCAGGTGTTTTATAGGATGGGAAAAGGTTGAATGGCCCCACTCTTAGCAACTGTGGGGGAAGGTTTCAAAAATCTGAAGCCATTGGATATATATCATGCAAACCATGATCCTTTAATGTGGCATCACATTGCTCAGAAAAATAAGAAAATTGTAAAAAAAGAAAAAAAGAAAAAATAAAGTGGCATTACATATTAATATATGCATAAAACTCTACAATAATCCATAGGTTATCACGTACTAGTTAGATGTAACCATGAGTGATGAGAGAAGTCTAGAAAAGACAATTTGGGAACTAGTCAAGTCCTGTATTCCAGAAACATAATGAATTGTTGTGAATTTTTTTTTTCAGTCGCCCGAAAGAACTTAACCTTGGGACAGCAATAATTTTTAGTTCTTTCATATGGTAGACTTCTCTTGAGTGATTGTTTGGAATGAGGGACCAGAACATTCTCTCTTATTTGACAAGAAGCCAACCATGGCATAATGCGGGCGTCTACCCATTGAACTGCCTCTTAATTGTTCCATCCAGTTTCTAAAGCTTCAGACTTATGGTGTGTTTGAACTGTTTCCGTACAAAGTTATCTGCAGTTATTTATACATTCTTCACATTTAGCAGAAAAATATGAAATGAATCTTTCATATTAGTAATAACACTTTTGTTCAATCATATCTAGTTAGTTTGTTTTAATATTGTTTCTGTGTGAAAACATTTGCGTGGGGATGATTCTAACACGAAAGAAACATTGAAGGTTACAATCAACTACATGTTAAATCCTTGATGGTTTCTCTTACAAACCCCTAATGCAAGGTGATGGCATGTTGTATGTCTTTCTTAAGATAATGCAAAAATCAAGTATACATGTCGCATTTGGATTTCTTTATGTAGTTTTATTTTATTTTTGTTGTAGAACTTTCTGTACTACTTCAGCCTTTCTTTTCAATTGACATGTAAGACATAGCTTACATCACATACAATTGGTGTTGATTCTTGCATATGACCAAGTGATCTTGGTCATCTTTATGTAGCCTGACTTATCCTGTTTGAATCTTTGCATTAGTTACACTTATTGGCCTTTCTTCCGTTATTAGACTGGTGTGTTTTTGGTATGGATGCTATATTATTTTTTATTCCTTTCAAATTTTTAATAGGTATATGTCAATCAGGTGTTTAGAAACAATTTGATTGAGGATTATGAGAATGTGGGACTATTTCTTGTTGTTCTTAAGGATTGATTCTTAAGAAACAATCGGAATGTGTTTTTCTTCAATGCTATATGCAAGATTATTGCAAGATAGTGGGTAAATGTTAAGTTTCATTTGGTACTAATACTCCATGCTCATGAATAAATACATGAGATGGTGATCGATCTATCCTAGAAGGAGATGGTATGAAAAGAAACAACTCCTCTGATGGAAACAGATCTAATGACACCGCCTCAAATAAATCCCAGCGATTGGACTGAAGAGAGTCCATAGCAGATTTATTTGCTCCGGAGAAGATAATGTATTTTTTTTTTCATTGAATGAGTCGTATAGGTGTTGCATTCCTGAAATTAAAGGTATTTTGTGTTTTATTCCATGTGGTACACACTATTACGGTGGTGAGCAGTGGCGGACCCATGTTGGGCTGAAGGGGGACCATCCCCCCCCCCCCCCCCCCCCCCCCCCCCCCAAAAAAAAGTTATAATCCGCATATGCTCTCTAAAAGTTTCTTCAATATACCTAGAAATGCTTCTCTTCAATTTTTTCATATGGTCCCAAAATTTCGTATAATTTCTATATTTTATCTATGTTCAAGGATGTGACCTCACAAAAATTAATTTGAACTAAGTTTAGGAGAAATAATAAATTTATTAATATGGATTCTAAAGTTTTTTGTTATACAATATTAGATTTCTTAATATGGAATCCAAAATAAAAATATAAGAAAAATCATTTAAAGTTGATGATCTATATGAAAAATAGTTGAAAGGTTGTATCATCTAGACTTCATTGAGCAAGAAAAAATTTATTTAAGGTCTCAATTATATTTTTATATGTTTAATGTGACACAAAAATATCTAGATTTTACATGAAACTTAATAAACTAGATTACACACTAGAATGTAAGATTGCCTCCTAAAATATCAATTAATAGATTTTATGAAAAATAAATAAATTCTAAATATTCCATTACAAAAATAATAATGGATGAATATTATTCCATGAAATATTATTATCATAAATCCGAGACGTATATTAAGTTGTATTTTTAGAATATTATTTTATGCGTATGTAACAAATTATCGAGATCTAGTTTTATATATAGTTATGTTTTCTGAATTTTTAATCTTTTTTTTTTTTTATATAAATGTGTCACCCAATAGAAAAGTCGGCCCTCCAAAAATCAATTGCTGGTTTCGCCACTAATGGTGAGATAAGAGCCCATACTACTGCCAATTTGTGTATTAAATGGGTTACCATATGTTATGTCCTTATTTGTTTGTTGTTAATAAGTTTAGGCTCCCACATGTAGGAAGATAAATTTGAAAAGTTCTCAAAGCATTTCTACAAAAGAAGTCTACAAAAGACAAATGGAACTTTTTGTAACTTTTATTGAATAAAGGACCACTGCAAAAGCAATGAAACCATCACAACCACCACCAAAAACAGCACAAATAGAAAAAAAAAAAAATGCAAACTTTTTATGTTACATTAAAAAGTAAAGCATACCGGGAAGAAAATGAGAGCTAAGAAATTTGGAAGACTGAAAAGTGAAAAGAGCAAAAGGAAGAAGTCCAAACAACTCGTAGACCCAACCGATCTAGTAAAAAATGGAGAACAAAAATCCAACAAGCAGAAGGATGAAATAAAAAAATCAACACATGCTTTCAAATCGAAAAACAATGAGACGGGAAAAAAATTTCAAACTGCCCTTTAGATTCACATCCCACATAGAGAACAACCGAATGTGTAGAAGGCAATGAAAGAGAAGCCGATTCGGTCCTCAAAGTACCAAATAATCCATACTAATGAACGAGGAAGAGAGGAACTGAGTTGACACACAGTTAGCTAGGGACAGAATCGAAGGGACCAAACAAAAATCACTACACTCAGTCAGGCAATGGAAAAGAGAAATGCTTGGGATTGCGAAAATGGGTCCCAAACATTTCTCCTGAAACCACTTTTTTTTTTCTTGGAAATGCTAGCCACCCCACTCTTAAGTCCCGTTCTTGTATCCCGCTCGATGTGGCCTACACGTTTGCAAACAAAAAAATTATTTTAAAACACACGGAAAGCAACAGAACTATATCCTCCCGTGCGATCTCTGCTTCTCCCTCACCCATCTACCTCGTTCGGCGCAGCCATCGACACCACCACCTCCCTCAATCTCCGACCTCATATCTGACCTCCAGACCACATTTTTTTCTTCTTTTTTTTTTCCCTCCCCCAGACCCCGCGCGATCTCTGCTTCTCCCTCGCACATCTACCCCTTTCGACGCAGCCATTGACATTCCCTCCCTCCATCTCCGACCTCCAGACCACAGTTTTTTCTTCTTATTTTTTTCCCTCCCCTAGACCCATCGACTTCGCTCTCCCCAAACCCATTTCGCTGTCCCCAGCCCCACCAGTTCGTGGTCCCCTCTCGACCATCTCTTCGACGGATCCAAGGTCTTTTTTTTTTCTTTCTCAGTTAGTTTCCCCTGCAATTGATGTCCAAACTTTTTTTTTTTTGGTTTGTCTGGAATTTTTTTTTTCTTTTGAGCTATGTTGCAGTAGTGTTGTTATGATCTTTACTTATTGTACTAAGGAAGGGAAATAAAATGGAACGATGAAGAAATTTGTCAAACAAGAGATTGCAGTTGACATGTTTGTGAAAATGCCTGTGAAAACCGAAAATAGAAATGGAATGGGCGATCGGTATACAATGTAATGCAATAAGTTGTATGAGGATGTTTGATAGTCTATGTGATGACCTGGTGTAAAGAAATCTCAAATGAAATCTCAAATGTTTTTATGACCTGGTGTAGGAGGATGTTTGCAGTCGGCTATATGCATGAGAAATAGGTGAAGGTTGTTAAGATCTCTTGTATATATATATATGACTTGTACACAACCATTCAATTAATGAGAAATGCAAAATATTCCTTCCTTCTAAACTTTTACATGAGCTAGCTAGACTTTCCATGAATATAGCTAGCTGTCTTAACAGTTATTATCAAGATTATATAAATGGTGAGTAGTATCATCAATGGATTTTGGTGATATTGCTCGAATCAGGCCGGGAATAAAGAAAAACATATCTGAATCTGACCATGATCTCCTAGGTAGCTAGCTTCCACCTCGAGTATGATCATCAACGACTCTCCTTATAAGCTTACATTGTGTAGAAAATCATTGGTACAAAAAAAAAAATAATAAGAAAGAAAAGAAAATCTTACTTTGGCAATTTTCTAGAAGGCCAAAAGCTGTCGTGATTAGATCATATCAAGAAGTTCCTCACAGAGCAATAAAACATTATTGGCGCCACACATGCATGTTTATTTTTAGGGCATTTAGGAAGGTGTATTTTATGCAATAAACATATCTTCTAATGTGTTGGCTGATTTTGCAGGCTGGACATTCTTGCGGATATTTTTGTTGCTATAACCCGGAAATACTACCATATGGTGAGAAGAAAATCAACCGTTTAAAAATTGAAATTGAAAAGATACAACTAGCAATGGATGTCCAAACAACTTGACATCGACTAGAAATAGAAATTGAGAGGCACAAGATAAATGTTGAGAGAATCATTATAGTTTTAGTAATTTCAATGTCATGGAGATTTTGTTTAGGCTTTTTTTTGGGAAATTCTAAGACGATATGTAATCTTTGAAGTTAATGTAATTTCATGTAATCTTGTGTGGTTGTGTAGTACTAGGTAATCCCAATCCAAATCCAATTAATAGCATGATTACGATTATGATATTGCATCAACAAACTATTATAAAAATGACGATTACAAAAACAGGTTCAATACAATCCCAAGATTACAATTAATGATCTAAACACTTCAATACAAAAACAGGTTCAATAATATCCCAAGATTACAATATAAAATCCCAAGTACAAATTTGTCTCATGGTGTCTATCAATCAAAAAGCCCTGAAGTCCTGATGGAAAGCCTCCGTAGTGTTGTCCTATAGGAAAAAATGTTGTCAATGGCAACACAATTCACTGAAAAGATTTTCAAAATATTTTAGTTTTACATTACCTGTGAGTGATGAGCAATCGAAAGAGTTGAAAAAAATTCCGGCGCATGTGTCCAAACTTGACTTTGTTGATCCTAGTGTTAAAAGTATAATTTAAAAATAAATTAAATAAAAAACAACAAAACATTCAAGACCAAGTGAATCGTAAATTTAGTATACAAAATTAATAAAAATGAACCTCAACTTGGTTGTTGTGCAATCGTCTTTTCGTACTGGATTTCTTAATACTCATCTCAGTGGGGTGCACTTTTCTCTTAGACGGTGGTCTTCCTTTACTCCGAACTACCAAATGACTAAGAACTCTAGGGGTCGAAGCCTCCGTCGAAGGAGTTGTATCAACTGTGTTGCTAGTATCATGATCAGCGATACCAGGGTACTGTGTCTTCAACTGTTATATTTGACTAATCAATTTAACACAACTGCTCTCAGCCTTTGAAGCATTGGAACACAGTTCATAGAAACAATTTTGGATCCTATCGTACCTTCGTGCATCGTCGATGCTAGTAGTGTCATAACTACTTTTCACGAAGGTATATTTTTGCTTAATATCTTTCCTCCACCAATCCAAGATGTATTTTGATGGTATTGTATGTTGGCCCATTTGAGTTAAGACACAGAGAGCGTGTCTGCACGAAATACCCATAAACTCAAATAACTTACAAATGCATTTCACATCAAGGGGATCTTGATTAACTTCCACATTAAAGGTTATACGTTTTAATAAGTCATTACCAACTTGAACCTCATCCACAACATCAAACATATATCTACCATCGTCACACCCCATCTCTTTAGTAGTCAAATATAGAAATCCTTGCAATTCCTTTTGTACCTCTTTAAATTTAGCAAGAGTATATGCACTTTGAAATTGCTTCTCAAGAGGATAACGACTTATGCAAGGAATGTCTGTACTAAAGGAATTGAAGTTAGGAATTGCTTCATTCTCTACCTTCCTCCTAAGGGCCGAATCATACTGGTCAACAAATTGATTCAGAGTAGTTCTAGAGTGAACGTAGTCGTCAAAAAATGCATTCATTCATTCACTTCGCTGTGTGGTTGACATTCTTGCCCAAAATGTGTCTCTAACATAGGCCGACACCCAATAATGTTGATCACTATACAGTGATACTAACCATGCATTCTCATGCAAATCATATGTATCGAGCATACGACACCAATGTTCATCAAACTCATGCTGACTGAAAGAGTCACATACACACCTATGTAGGGTACTCTTGATTTTCCCGTATCGACAATGTGAGCCAAATTTCTTAGGGAGTTTTTTCATTATATGCCACAAGCAGAATCGATGCCTAGAAGTTGGAAACACCCTCGATATTGCAATTTTCATGGCCTTGTCTTGGTTTGTGATGATTGCATTTGACGGTTGGTTATTCATACATTGCAACCATGACTGAAATAACCACTTGAATGTATCTGCGTCCTCATTGGATATCAATCCGCACCCGAGTAGGATTGACTGCCCATGGTGGTTCACACCCACAAATGGTGCAAAATGCATTTTATACGCATTAGTCAGATATATTGTATCAAATGTAATCACATCTCCGAATGATTCATACACAGCTCTACTTCGGGCGTTTGCCCAAAACACAATCTTTAATTGCATCTCATTGTCAACATCAATCTTATAATAAAACTCTGGATTTCTTTTTTGCATATCTTCGAAATAGTTACATAGAGCTACACCACCTCCAATCCCGAGGTGAAGCCATCGTGCTTTGTCAATGTAGTTTCGACACTCATTCTCTCCGAATGTTACATTCTCATAACCCCCCCTCAACAACCACAGACTTAAAATTTTTGGACAACCTTATTCCTGTCTCGTCATTTATTTCAAGCCTCTTAGGACACGAGCATCAACCTTCTTAAAGTATTTGAAATGTCTTGCCTTCCCCGGACTACAGGCGTGGGTGTGATCCAATATCTCCTTAGATATAATATATCCACCTTCAATATATAATACCGCATTAATCCTAACCTTACATCTCATCTTTACTGTTTGTCTTAGTTTCATAATATTGGCAACCGTACTCTTCGATGTGCCTCCTTGCGCGCATGCCAAGCAAAACTATCTTACTATCCCATTGTCATCCTATCTAATATTCCTTTTGGATACCCCAAACCCTTTCTTCTTATCATACTTCATATAATAAGCATGCACTTCTTCTATAGATGCAAATTGCATTCCAACCGTAGGTTCTTCAATTGTTTCATCACCTCCAATCTCCTTATCAATTTCTACCTCATCACAATCATTATTTGAAAATTCTATGTCGGCATCCATTGCAACGTTCAAATTGTTTGCAAATATACAACATGTGAAACAAGGATATTAAAATAAAGTTTTATAAAAATAGTTGTAATACGAGAGTTAGAGATGGATATATAATGAAATAAGTATTATGACATCTATGTTGAAAATAGTGTACATCGAGAGAAACAATGCATCAGCTATATCAATGTTGAAAATAATGACCATTGCAATCAAGAAGATGGTCACTGTGTATTGACTGAACTACATATGAGAGAGAGCAAATGAGACGGATATTGCATCAACCTGAAATAAAACTGAAATAAAAAAGCATGTCAACTGCAGTATTGAACCTATTTATTTTCTCCATAGAATTGCAGTATTGAACCTATTTATTTTCTCCATATAACTGAGAGACCATTCCATTTCCATTTTCGGTTTTCACAGGCATTTTCACAAACATGTCAATTGCAATCTCTTGTTTCACAAATTTTTCCATCGTTCCATTTTATTTCCCTTCCTTAGTACAATAAGTAAAGATCATAACAACACTACTGCAACATAGCTCAGAAGAAAAAAAAAATCCAAACAAATCACAAAAAAAAAAAAAAACGTTCGGACATCAATTGCAGGAGAAACTAACTGAGAAAGAAAAAAAAACAGACCTTGGATCTGTCGGAGAGATGGCCAAGAGGGGACCATGAACTGGTGGGGCTCGAACTCGTGGGGCTGGGGACGGCGAAATGGGTCTAGGGAGGGCGAAGTCGATGAGTCTGGGGAAGGGAAAAAAAAAAGAAAAAAAAACTGTGGTCTGGAGGTCGGAGATGAGGTCGGAGATGGAGGGAGGGAACGATGTCGATGGCTGCGCCGAACGGGGTAGATAGGCAAGGGAAAAGCAGAGATCGCACGGGGTCTGGGGGAGGGAAAAAAAAAAGAAGAAAAAACTGTGGTCTGGAGGTTGGAGATGAGGTCGGAGATGGAGGTAGGCGGCAGTGTCGATGGCTGCGCCGAATGAGGTAGATGGGCGAGGGAGAAGCAGAGATCGCGCAGGAGGATATAGTTCCGTTGCTTTCCGTGTGTTTTAAAATAATTGTTTTGTTTGCAAATGTGTAGGCCACGTCGAGCGGGATACATGAACGAGACTTACGAGCAGGGTGACTAGCATTTCTTTTTTTTTCTTTTTTTTTTTTAATTAAGGAAATATTTTTTTAATAATATTTTAAATTTTTTTACTTTTTTAAAAAATATTTATGATGATTAAAAAAATATATGAAAAAAATAAGAAACTAAAATACACTATTCGGAACATCTTCGGAACACTCATTTCGGTGACCGCAGCACAGTAGAAAAAACATAAAGATGGGCATGAATACACTCGGTCAAAGAAAGGGGCAAAAATGGGCATCAAACAAAAGACACTGCTCACTGTGCAATAGTGTTTTTTTTAATTAATGATTAAGGAAATATTTTTTAATAATATTATGAATTTTTTATTTTTTAAAAAATATTTATGATAATTGATAAAATACATTAAAAAAATAAAAATAAAAAACTAAAATAACTATTCAAAACATCTTCGGACACTCATTTGGTGACTGTAGCACCACTCGGGAAAAAATATAAAAATGGGCATCAATACACTCGGTCAGACAAAGGGGCAAAAATGTAAAAATAGGCATCAAACAAAAAACACTGCTCACTGGGCAATAGCGACTTTTATAGTATAACAGATAACATATATGTTATATATATTGTGTATATTATAAAATAACTATAACATAAATTTTAATCTTATTACTTATACTATAACATAAATTTTAATATTATTACTTATACTTATTGGATATAAACTTAGTCTTAAACATGAATATCAATATTAAGTTGTTAACATGTTATTATTTATCTTTACATATTAAGTTACAAGCTTATATATATAATATGGTATAAGTATTAAGTTATGCTTATATTATATATGCTCATATATATAATATGCTTATATCTTTACTTACATATTCAGTAACGCCAGACAGTAGGATTATTTTGACAATCTCGGTTTATATACTTACTTACAATTTTTTAGTAACTTTTTTGATAACTAACATGTATTTGTGTGTATGTATGTATATATATATATATATATATAGTAGCGACTTAATACATGCGAGATAAGATTTATCAAACACATTATATTATGCATACAATACATATTAGAGCACTCTCATCGGAATAACTAAACTCAAACCCAAGTTTTAGCTAATATGACATGAATTTGTCTTTATCTATTCCATTCAAATCCAATTTGAGAATTGGATTATCCATATATTCTTTATATAATAATAAACTAATATTAATTTATTTTTTAAAAATTTAAAAAATATTTAATTTTATTATATTTTACCATTATATCGATTATATGTTATTTAGTAATAATATTATAGCCCTCAAAAAACTATTGCAACCAAATCATGGTAGGAAGTAAGGAAGAAAATATTTTTTTATTTCTTTTGGCCATGCTACAATAACCATCAAATTTAGCCCACAACACTAACTTACTGTTACAAAAAGCCATCCCCTTTTACATTTGCATAATCCAATTCAACACATTTTGAGACTCTATTAGCTAAACACTCTCATTGAATTTACATTTATATAATCTAATGAGAGTGCTCTTAGTGTATTATATAGCACTTATTAATTAGATTATATATTCATGCAAGTTAGTAAATTATATAACTAATCCGAATCAAATATGTAGTATCAAACCAAAATGGAAAAAATTGAAAGTTTTGGCTCCCTGGATTAATCGATCGGTCTCAGTTCTCAAAGTTTCAAAACCGACTTAGACCAATTTGGTTCCAAAGTATATTCAAAACTGGACCGAACTGAACTGATTACACCCTTAATCACTAGCTCGCGAGTTACGTCTATTCTCTATAGATAGATGGACAATTGATGTCAAATTCTTGGTACTTGAATGGACAGAATTGTCCTTCAATATATTGTCTGCGTGTGACTAATCTGATGGATGTTTTGGTAATTTTGCACCTGAAATAGATGAGATTGCCCTCCAATGTTTTTTTTTTTTTTTTTTTTGTTTTTGAAAAGAAAATATTTCATTGATATGGAGGATTACGCCATACAAACTAAATCAACCAAAGCCGAATTTTTGACCTCTGGAGGGCTATCCTCTAACAAAAAACTGTCACTAACATAAAACATAGCTAGTTTAGCTGCTGTGTGAGCAGCTCGGTTAGCAGGTCTATGAACAAAAAGCAATTGCCAAGTTGGATTGCAAACCAGAATCTCTGCAAATCCTCTGTCAGTTGTCCCAGCCATGAGTTGTCTTCTTTTTTGGAGATTAGGACATCTAGGACTACTTTGGCATCTCCTTCGAAAAACACATGGCTCAGACCTAGCTCGAGGCATAAACCCATTGCTCTATGGAGAGCTTCTCCTTCTGCTTGAAAGACTGAGTGAATGTGATCCCTAAAGCTTGTCAAATAGACTTGTAAACTGCTTGCATAGTCCCTGATAACTATCCTCATCCCCATTCTACCATTGACCTTATCGAATGCTGCATCAAAGTTTACTTTGACAAAAGGCCAATTAGGAGGCTTCCATGTCTGAGTTAGACGTCTGCTCATGCATCCTTCAGCTCGATTACTGTTGATTGTGTTGTACTCTCTGAACAAGGAGAGCTCAGACTGAGCCCTTGTTGTGACTGTGCCAGGTTGCGAAAATTGGTTTTGAAAGATGAAGGCATTCCTCCTGGCTGGCCCAAAGATGATACATTAGAATTGAGGCAAATTCAAGACTCTCCTTATTAAGTAAAGTAACCATCTCTGTCCATAAGAGCTAAAAATCAGAGACATGTCTCCTTCATTTACTGAAAATGCTAGTTTCCCCTCCCCACACATCTGCTGCAGCAGCACATACCCAGATCGCATGCACTGAGGTCTCCACCTCTCTTGTACAGATTGGATAGAGATTGTTAGCAACAATATTTTTTCGGTAAAGGTTTTCTTTGGTGGGAATGATATTATTTAGATATTTCGAGATAAACAATTTTACCTTGCCAGGAACTTCTAAGTGCCAAAGATCTTTTCATAATTCAGAATTCTCCTCCTTTTTTGAGCCTTCACCTGAGTGTCTCCCCTTGAGCATAGTTGCTAAAAAATAAACATTCTTGACCGAGAAGGTTTCTTTTTTTTAGCTTGCCCAAATGCGTTTGTGACATGTGCCTCTACTACTGATGGGTAGAGAAAGAATGCACTTGACTTCCTCTTCCTTAAAGACTGCTGCCACCAAATCTTTTTTCCAAGATCTACTGTCATCTTCTATCAAAGCTTCCACTCTAGAATCTGGATCAAGAATATTTGGAGGAGTTTGAATCTGGTAAGTCACTGGGCTAGGAAGCCACTTATCCTTCCAGATTTTTATACTAACACCATTGCCTACCCTCCAAACAGTCTCCTCTTTTAGCAGATCCACATTGGACCAAAGGCTTCTCCAGAGGAAGGAAGATGATGAGCCTTTCAGTTTAGCCTCCAGTAAATCACAATTCTGAAAGTATTTCTATTTGAAAACTCTGGAAAACAGAGAATGAGGTTCCTTAATCAGCCTCCAAGCTTGCTTAGCAAGAAGGGTTTTGTTAAAACTACTAAGATCCCTGAAGCCCAGACCACCTTGGTTCTTGACCAAGCCCAGAGAGTTCCATGATTTCTAGTGAATGCCTCTCCCATCTCCTTTATGATGCCACTAGAATCTAGCCAAAAGAGCCTCGATTTCTTTGAGGAGCAGTACGGGCAGTTTAAATATACTCATTGTGTAAGCTGGAATGGCCTGCAAGACACTCTTTATAAGAATCTCTTTCCCTGCAAAGGACAAGAGCTTGGTCTTCCAGCTGTTGATCCGTCTCCAAATCTTGTCCTTTAGACTTCTGAAAGTCTCATACTTTGATCTCCCAACCAAAATTGGGAAACCAAGGTACTTGTTATAGTTGTTATTTCTTGAGCCATTTACTTGCTGAAGAATGAAGTTCATTGTCTCCTCTTTTGTATTCGAAGTGAAGAAAACTCTTGTCTTCTCTTTGTTTAAAGTTTGGCCTAATGCCTCCTCGTATTGCAGCAAAAGATCATGGATTAAATACCACTTAGCTAGCAAAGCTCTACAAAAGATTACACAATGGTCAGCAAAGAGGAGGTGATTAATTCTCATCCCGCCCCTTGTTGCTCCCGTCCCTTAGATTCAGCTTTATACAACATAGAGCTGAGGCTTTCAGCGCAGATTAAGAATAAGTAAGGTGACAGAGGGTCGCTTTGTCTCAACCCTCTAGAGGGAAAAAAGGTCTCACCTAGCTCCCCATTGATAACGACAGAGTAAGAAACGGACTTTACACATTCCATCACTAGGTCCGTCCAATTCTGACTAAAGCCCAGCTTAAAAAGCATGGCCTCTAGAAAATCTCACTCTACTTTATCATAGACTTTGGACATATCTAACTTAATGGCCATGGAACCTACCCTACATTTCCTTTTGGAATGCATAGAGTGAAGTAGCTCAAAAGCCATCATTATATTATCGGTAATCAGCCTATTTGGGATAAAGGCACTTTGGTTCCAGGAAATCACCTTATCCAAAATTTCATTCATCCTATTTGCCAGAACCTTAGAAATCAATTTGTAAACAACATTGCAAAGCCATAACCTTATCCAAAATCCCTCCAATGGTATTTGTTATGGTAAATTTGCGCCAAACAAAAATATCTCCACTTCTTTTGCTTGTGCCTGCTAATAGCTTTGTCCTTTTTGGTCATTTCATTGATCTTCCCATTTTGCCCTTTTGACTGCTTCCAACCCCTTCTCACCCGAACATAAATTCCTTGGAGGATGGAAAGCTAATTTTCCCGTTGTGGTTTCTGCAAGATTTCACCAAAATTGATTTCCCTTTTGTAGTTTCTGCAACTGATTTTGGCCTTTTGTAAACTATTCTAGCCATCAACTCCTTAGTCCAACTGCTTATCCTTCGGATGTTCAAATTGCCCTGCCGATTTCGGAGTTAAGGTCGACTTTGCCTTGGCTCCTCACGCTTTCAACTTCACCAAAATCGATTTTCCCTCTATATTTTTTGTAGCTAATCTCGCCCATCGACTGATTTTGGTCCTTTGATGAACTGATTATAGTGATTAGCTTGTTTCTAAGTTTGTCAATATCCATTTAATAAGTGTAGGACTATCACACCTTGAGACTTCTTTTTATCTCTTATCGTGCACGCTAGCTTTTGCAGGCTTAAGTTCTTCTACCCATTTTTACACCCCATTAATTGAGCGTCCATGTTCATTTTTCAATTCTACCCATGATTCACGTTAACTGGCTTGCAATCAAGTTGTTCTATTTAAATGCCTAATTGTCTTCACTAGGGTTTTGAGTGTCTCCATTTCATCTCAATCTCTCATCGTCTCTCAATATGGTATTGATCTCTATGTTTCTGTTCTTACTCAATAACATTTGTTTTCCATTTTACTTTAGTTCTAAACTTTTTTGTCATTTTTCTTTGCTCTTGCTAATTTTTTTTTGTTTATGCCTTGTGACACCTAGTCTAAGCAAATCCATGATCAAATACTTCTATCTCATGGCAAGAAGGAAAAATGCAAGCATTGTGAAGATCAAGAGGAGTAAAGAAGTTTTCAAGTTGAAGATTTGTTTCTCCAAATACTTCTACTTTTCTTTTCTTCAAACATTGGGTATGAGACTATTTTGTTATTTGATACATTAACGATGAGCTGGTGTTTCCATTTTCTTGGCTTTCTTGTTTGTTTGTAGGTTTGAGCATACAAATGTGTGAAAATGGGATTGCCAAACCAAACATCTCAAATGGTTATTAATAGAAAAGATGGGTTTTGCCATTTTATTGGATGCATTTTTGCATTGGTGGGAATATCTTTCTTTGTAATGGATTTGGGCATGGAATCCCCTTGTTAACAAGGATACTGAAGATTGATCTCATTTTGTATAAAATTTTTCAGGGCAACACTAATTTGATTGTATTTATAATTTTATACATCTATTGTCTTGTGACTTTTTCCTAACCTTTTTCTCCTATAATTTTACTTCTATGGTCGTTGTTATGTGAATGTTGCAAAGTAATTATATCATGAGCTCTCAAGCTATTGATAATGAACTCGCTAAGAGCTTAGTTTTTTTCCTCCTCGGTAATCGTGAGATCGACCTTGCTTGGTGATTTGGAGCAAATATTTCATTTTTTCCTGCTCAAGATCACCGAGCAGGTTTTTATAGAGATCGGCCTTACTTAGTGATTTTGAGCAAAAGGACATCGTTTTTTCCTGCTCGGTAATTAGGAGCTCGACATCGGTGTTGCTCAATGCTTCCGGACAAGGCCATACTTTCGTCCAGCTCAATTATCGCGAGTGGGGTCTTGTGAAGACCACCTTGCTCAATAATTCCTAGCAAGCACATATTTTCTTGATGTTCGGTGATTTCGAGTAGTGTCTTAGAGGGACTAGGCTTACTTGGGATTTGCGAGCAAGGCCCGTCCGATCAACACACTGTTCGTGATTACAGATCAAAAGAAAATCTACCCTCACTTAAAATTACCGAGCAAGGTCTATCTCTACAGGGCCATCTTGCAATTACCAAGGACAAGGACACCTCGGGGTTATCGAGGAGGAATGAAACTAAGGCCTTGCTTGGGAATATCGAGCAAAAGTAGTCTAGTCATCACACTGCTCGTGATTACAGAGCTAAAGAAAATTTCCCTCTTGCTCAAGATTGCTGAGCATGACCGATTTCTATTAGACCACATCACAATTATGAGGGGAAAGAATTCCCTTGCGATTATCAAGAAAGGGTTGATTTTCCTTTGCCCGTCATGCCGACTATGTCTTTTGCTCGCCACTTTAAATATTGAATTATCACTTTTGCTCACCTAAGTGATATAACATCGCTTTGGTGCTCGCACTTTTGTTGTCCCTAGTGCTCGTACTTTGCATATAAGAAAACATATTTAATGTTCTACAATCTTAAGCACTTTTGGGGCGAGCACTTTCATTTCCACGATGTTAGCTGAGATGATGAACACTTTTGCTCCACATGTTGCTCGCCTAAAGCTCCCGACTTCGAAAAGTTTCATGAAAAAGCATAATGCTCGCCACCTTGTGAGTAGGCTGGAAATGAAAATGTGCTTGCCCCTAGGGACAAAGAACTACGGCCCCACAAAAGCGAAAGTGCTTGTCCTTAGGCCAGCAATGTGAAGGAGCATGAAACTTGTGACTTCGGCAAACATCGTGGAAAGGTAAAGTTCTTGCCTAGTGAGCACCCGAAGTGCAAAAATGATTGTCCCTAAGGAGGGTTGAGGGTTATCGGGAGTAAGCACCAAGGGATTGATATTGTATTTTAAATGCTCGTAAAACATATAGGGACGAAGCCAATATTATAAGTTTGGAGGGGTCAAATATTTTTAGGTTTAGAATAAATAGTTGAATTCAGATATTTTAGTAATACCTTTTAAGTTTTTAACAAAGCGATAAAAGGACGAGTAAAAGTAAGAAATAAATAATTAAATTTAAAATTTGTATTTTTTCATGAATACTGGTAATTTTACATCTAGGGGCAAGCAATTAAAAGGTGAGGTTGAACTATAGAACCGATCTATATAGGAATTAAAAAAAAAAAAGTAATATATGTAAATCATAAACTAAGTTTTGTATCTCACTAAATAACATATAGCAATAACATATATTTAAAAAGTTTTTAAGTAACTCAATTACATACCACGTAGCTAGATATCCGGTGTGAGGATTTTTATTAAATATATTTCACTTAGATAATTATAAGTTTCATAAGAGAAATAACTTAATGTGAATATTATATTATAATCTAATTTCTTAAAATAAAAAAAAATGAAATGAAAAAAAAAATTAGTTACTATATTTTTTTTAGAGAGCCTTTGGGGCCATGCCCCCACTCGCCACCCTTGGCCTCGTCATTGCAAGCATGCACGTCAGCTTTGTTCGCTTAATATTATTGTTTTTGGTTCCTCTTTGGAACGGTTGGGCGTTTAAGAGCCCTCAATCAAAACAAGCCACGTATGCAATTCTACACTAGACATAATATATTTGATCTCTCATCTGATAAAACCAACGGACGTTTTCAGAATTTACGTTTCTTCTCGAAAATACCCAAGTGCGCGCAGCTCCATTTTCTAGGTGAAAATCTGCAAAAGAGCCCTGTACCCGAAGCAAAGAACAAGAGGAAAAGTCAAAGAACAATCAACACGAGCGAGGAAGTGGAGAGCCAGCGGATGACTCACATCGCTATTGAAAGAAACAGAAGGAAGAAATTGAATGAACATCTTCGTGTGTTGAGGTCCCTAATGCCTAGCTCATACGCACAAAGGGTATTAAATTGTATAAAATATAATCCATGAGCCTTCTCTATCGTTTTAGTCCCAAACCAATAACTATATCCACATTAAAGTGTCGGATTTGTGGCTTCATATATATTTTTTTAAATGCTTCTGCCAGTCTTTGAAAAATTCCTCAGTTCTAAAACTGGAGCGTGAAATGCAACCTATCGGTGCTCAATGCAGCTCAGGGGAAGGGGAAGAGTTACAGCAGTTACTGGGGGTTATCAGCTGTATGCAGGGATATTGGATGTGAAATGGAAAAGCTACATGGAAAACATCCATTGGAGGATATCAGACCGACCGGTGAGAAGATTTCCTCTATTGTTTATGGAGTTGGTATATTCAACTCAAACTCTTTCCTTTTCAATTTAATATTATTAATACACAGGTTTAAATTGAAATTCTTTTTGTTGATTTAAACTAACTAAACTTATGAGAACGATAAATCAAGCACGTGCACGCTTAACTACTGTTAACCGTAAGTTCAGACGAATTTTAGGCTCATTCAAAAACACTTTTAAATTCATCTATCTCATCTCATCCTATTTTATCTCATTATTATAATTTTTATATATTTTCACATAAAATATAATAAACAATTTAATTTTTTTAAATATAAAAACAGTAATAATATTAAAAAATAATATTTTAATAATATTTTATTTATCTTTTAACTCTCATCTCAACTCACTATCCAAACCTAACAATTTTCGCAGGAGTTCAACAGGAAAATGTGGAAGGTCATCAAAGGTGTCAAAATATCAAATACTAATATATTTTTTTTACGTAGGTAGATGCGATAGATATTTATAATAGCAATGCACATGCTCGTTTGAAGAGTAAAATAAGAGAAGAATTTTATAAATAATAATAAGATAATTTGTGAATAGCAGTAAAATAGTTTCAATTGAATATTTTTTTAATTTTAGAAAAGGAGAAAGTTAATAAAAAATATTATAAAGTTAAAATATTTTTATAATATAGTTTTATAACATTATTTTTATTTGAGAATTTGAAAAAGTTAAATTATTTTTATTTTTATTTAAAAATTTGAAAAATTTATAATGATTAGTTTGAAAAAGTTTATATTTAAATTATGTTTGAGAAATAGATAGAATGAGAATTTTGAGATGATATCTATTTTCAAACAAGCATTAAGCCTCGTTTGTTTATGCAGTTCAGATGAGATGAGATGTTTTGTTGAAAGTTGAATAAAATATTATTATAATATAAAATTTTAATATTATTTTTGTTTTGAGATTTAAAAAAGTTGAATAATTTATTATATTTTATATAAAAATTTAAACAAATTATAATAATTATATCAAATGAGATGAGATAATTTGATTTTAGATATCCAAACCAAACCTTAGACTTATCAACAAACAAACTTGTATTTGTCAAAAAAAAAAAAAAAAAAAAAAAACTTGTAATTGGATTCTACTCTTCAATAATTGTTTGGTAATAAACTAGCCTCATCTATGGGGCCTACGCTGAAATCCAACTACGCAATGGCAGCTCTATAAATAGCTCAGAAGGGGAAAAAACAAAAAAAAAAGTAACAAGGGTGAGTTCAGGATAAGAGAGAGGAAAGGCAGAGGCAGACAGAGAGATGGCCGTCCAACTCCAACCGAGCTTTTTATCCATATTCAATTCGTCGAAGCACGAGAATAAACCTAAGCCGCCCTTTCCCACAACCCAAAGAAGACCGACACTTGGAGTCAAAGCAGCGTCCAGCAGCAATGCCCGGCAGCTCATACAGTCTGGGGCCATCAGGGCCATACAGCCAAAGGACGCCGCCGCAGCCATGGATACCGAGGGCTTCCGACTCCTGGATATCCGGCCCGTGTGGGAGAGACAGAAAGCACATGTGGAGGGTTCGCTCCACGTTCCATTGTTTATCGAGGACAAGGACAACGGTCCCATTACTCTTCTCAAGAAGTGGGTGCATTTTGGCTACATTGGGCTATGGACTGGCCAGTATTTCACCACCATGAATCCTGATTTTCTACTACAAGTTGAGAAGGCTGCTCCTGAAAAGAACTCTAAACTCCTTGTAGCATGCGGTGAAGGTCTGAGGTGAGAGTTAGTTTCGTATCTGATGAAAATGTGCATGAATATTATTCAGCAGGACTTGAAAATTCAACCAAATTTTGGTCCTTTTTTTTCATTTTTGGGTTCCTGTTGCTCAGGTCCATTATGGCAGCTACAAAGTTATATGAAGGAGGATACAAGAAGTTGGGGTGGTTGGCTGGGGGCTTCAATCGTGCGGGAGAAGATGATTTCAAAGCCGTACAAGGGACTGAGAAGTTGCAGTATGCAACAATAGGGGGTGCGTCGTACTATTTCCTTCAATTGCTCATTTTCATAGAAACTGTGGGAAAGAGTAAATAAAGCTTTTGGTGATGCTGTGTGTATATTTGGGTTCGAGTTTTTGTTATATCGAAGTAGCTGCAGGCAATTATTTTGGCCTTTAAGCCAGTAGACTTACACCTGCTGTAAGCCTGTACAGAAATTTAAAAAAAAAAAAAAAAAAAAAAAAGAAGAATGGCTGAGGGACGCCTGTAGAAAGCCTTTTTCACAGGAGGAATGGTGAAGGCAAAGGGGACCTAAAAAAGGCAAACATCGTGATTTGTTGTATAATCATACGTAATTGGTATAATTATAACCGGGGAAAAATTGGAATAAAATATCCAAGAATCTTCACTATTGGTAGAGTATTAATTTCACTATTATTCATTATTTTATTATTACTATTCACTATTATTCAATATTCTATCATTATTTCTTATTACTTTTTCACTATTATGTACAGAATATCTGAAGATCACCTCAACCCTAACGCAACAAAATGAATAAAAACATTTCAATTACGTTGAATTTAGTGCGTGTATTGTGAGATTCCTATACCAAGAAATTGTATTACATTGTGGAAATGTCAACCAGGAAAAAAAAACACGAGACATGGTCATTCCTTCCACCTTCAAATGCTGCTACCTGATGCCCCAGCTACAATTTGTTGAAGTGATGCGACCCCCCCCCCCCCCCCCCCAAAAAAAAAAAAAAAAAAAATTTACTCAATAGATCAGCATGAAAGCAAGGGTGTATATGAGCAATCCACTTGCAAATTACTCAACCGGTCTTGCCCATCTGACAAGAAGCAGCTATGTTGCTTAAACTGTGAAAATCCTTCTCACCTTCTTCATGTTCCTACGACAGACCGGGCAAGTGCCAGCTGCCTCTGCTATCCTGCAAGCATTAGATTGAATAAAATCATAAGACTGGAATCACCAGTGTTCTCATATCCTGTCAATATAGGTGCTACAAAAGTTCGAATTGTAAAATTAGAGATTGTATCAGCAGACTTGCAACTTGGAAGAAGCCAAACTTTCACCATGCTTTAGCTAGCAGTGAGAAATAAAATGCTTAATAAACATTCTGGCAGGTTATGGTACATTTGGATCCAAACCTATCTCAACTCATCATTACAATTTTTTCAAATTCCAATACAAAATATAATAAACAATTTAACTTTTTCAAATCTTAAAATAATAATAATATTAAAAAATAATATTCTACCAATATTTTATCATATAAATTCAACTCAACTCAACTCAACATCCAAACGCGGCCTAACACCTTTACCCACAACCATTTGTAAGTCATCAATGATTACTCGTGCTAGAGTGATGAAGAAGTCTCAGCATGGGGAAAAGTCAATGCCAAGGAAAGTAGTTGTAATTCAGACGACAATAGAGTGTAATTGTGTTGGACTAGAAAAAGTGAGATGTACATCTCACCAATTAAAAAAAAAAAAGGAAAATGATTTCTAGTTGACATTTATTCTTGTCAAACTTGGGTTTGAAGAAGGTTCGGGCTTGTTGGAAATGAAGTACTGAACCTATACCATCACCGTACAATTGCATCATTTTATATTTGTTACGGGATAAGGTCACTGGGCAAAACTTTTTATATAATAGGACGCAAGCAAGCAGAGTGAATTCCACTAATTCGAGATCTGGATAGCTCATTGAGCTAAACAGCAGAAATTGGACCAAAAGGGCCGACATTTGTCCGCTGGACAGCAACGCCACAAGGTAAAATGACAGGATGAGGTTGTAGTAGTCCTATTTAATTTTCCTCATCACAAAAGACAACATAAGGAGTGCAGAAATGATGAAGAGTGATTACCTAGTTCCGCATTCAAAACAAGCCACACAGTGCCCACATGGAAGGAAAAAGCAGTCCCTAGGAGCATCAAAGCAAATTGCACAAAGACGTCGGGTGTTGTTACTGTTTTCACCATCTCCCAGTGACTTCCCTTCAGGGGCACCTAATGCAAGAATGTCCTCAATATCATCCTCGTCATGTGACAAAGAATCATACGATGAACCCCAACTTGAGAGATCATCATCTTTGTATGAAAGCAGAGGGGCTCTTTCGGATCTTACATCCCCATATTGAACATCTCTTCCATCTTCATGGACAAATTGGAACTTGTTTAAGTAGTTGAAGGCCAAGAACATGAGCACAGTCATTCCACCTACAAGAAGAAATATTTAGGTACTACATTTATGCATAAAGTTTCTCTTATAGGAAGGATTAAGAAAAAATACCTTTACTTATCAAAAACAAATAAAGAAATGATACCTATGCCAACAATATACGTAGCCCATCTTGGTCCATAAGACAATTTGACATACCACTCATCACTGGGTTTTCCCTGTTGCAATCAAAGCAAATTCTGACTAAACGTAACATTAGGAGTTGATGATAAATTTATATTTGAAAAGGTTCAGTCCAGTAAGGAGGGTAAGAAGGTACTTTTCCAACGTCTCCATTTTGAAACCATGGGATTCAATTTAAAAATTTTGGTGATGTCAAGTGAATTAATTATTTAAACAACATGAGGCATCTATGGCACAAAGTTTTGAAGATATGAACCATCCACACTGATACATAGTTGGATTTTCTATGTTTTCTCATCTATTTTACTAAATCCTGCTTCTTAGTATTATTCTATTTCGTTAACCATAAGAAGGCATTAATCACCAATAAACTAGAGTTTTACCTCTTCTGGAATAGGAGAGGTTAAGACAGCAGCATTTCCATTGGGAAACAAAATGTCCAAGCCACAGAGGCCATCAGCGAAAGTACACTTGTAATAAGCTCCTGTCGTATTGTACAAATAAGCCTTTACTCTGAGGTTTAAGTGTACCTGCATGGTGAAGAGACCAATATAAGTTATTAGCATAAATGGTGACGAGGAAGAAACATCACAACTGCTTAGAATAATATCAAACAATGCTAATATAAACTAGAAAAGATCGGCAACATTTTATCGAGGAAAAGGTATTTCTTGTAACATAATTAAATGTTTCAGTCACCTTATAACCATCTTAACGCTTATTCAAGACCTAAATTCCATTAAAATTGTGTCCTTAGTTTTTTTCTCCCATACTGTCCCACCTAGGGCTACTTACCAAATTAGCAGCTCCATGATTACATGAATTCTACAATTCTGACAAGCAATTAGCCTTTTTGTATATAAAGCTCTGTGCGTTTCATTGTAAAATGATTTCTGCAAATATATTTTTATTATTCTCCGGTGTTTGGAAGTGCTTGAACAAGTTGATCAACAAAAAATGATTTCTGTTGATCAAAAAAATTTTATTACACCTATAAAAAAATTAATTTTGACTTTAATTTCATTTCTTATGTGTTTCCTATTAATGAGGGTGGACAAAATTTGTAACAGATGGACCTGATCCAAAATGAATCATGGCATGGGGGTTTTTTTTTTTCCAAAAAAGCACATGCAGTGAATCTCAACGTAGTCAAATCAGAGGGGTATTTGACGAAAAATCCTCACAAATAACTGCATATTAGTCTATGAATTTTAATGATAGCACAAGCAAGGGGGTTCCTTCAAAAAACAGTTAACACGGGAAAAAGAAGAAAGAACAAATGTCATGCTCAAAATATTCATATAGATTGATTTGGTTATCAAGCATAGGCCACCTGCCATGCCTCCACCATCTTCATCTCTGTCTTCACATTCAAATTTACGTAGTGCTTCAAACTCTCTACCTGTTGTTCCCAAAAAAGATACCCGCTCTTATATCACTAAAACCCTATCAGTCAATTTGTCTCTTTTCATGCCTTATCTTCTTCATTCTCTTATTTCACTTCTCTATTTTCAAAATTCAATGCTCCTAACATATTCAAGGATTATCTAACCCGGGTTGGAGGAAAGCTATGGAGGCTGAGATAGATGTCCTTCACCACAATGGGGACATGGGATCTTGTTCCTTTGCTTCTTGTTAAACCAACCATTGGATGTAAATGGTTATATACAGTGATGTTCACTCTCGATGGTTCTATGGGACGTTTGAATGTACATTGGTTGCTAAGGATTTTATCCACAAGCCTATTGACATTATGAGGAGACCTTCTTCCCAGTTGCCAAAATCTCCTCCGTTCAATTGATGATATCCCTTATGGCTAATCTTGACTGGCCATATTTCAATTGGATGTTAAAAAAACTTCGTATACATGGTGACTTACTTGAAGAGGTTCACACAATCTACCACCTGGGTTAGTTGCTCTCGGGGGGGGATATTGGGGTGCTGTGTGCAAGATAATGAAAGCATTATATGGCTTAAAGCAATCCTAAAGAGCATTGTATGGAAAGTTTTCTAATGTTGTATTAGAGTTTAGTCTTCTTCAATGTCAGACAGACCATTCAGTATTATGCCAACACATTGATGTAGTTTACATTTTGTTGCTAGTGTATGTGGGCGACATTGTAATTACTAGAAATGGCTCAGGAGGCATTGATATGTTAAAACAGTTTTCACTCTGTCAGTTTCACATGAACGACTTAGATAAACCCGATATGCTTTCTTGAGATTAAAGTTGGTAGGTATAAAAAGGGTATTAGCCTATCTCAGAGGAATTATTTACTTAACCTATTGGAACAAATTGGTTTATTGGTTGCTCGATCTATTGATATACCTACGGATCCAAATTGTAGACTTTTCAAGAGGAAAATCCCTCAATCCAATGGCCCCTAGAGATTGTTTGCACCCAGTGGAATTCAAACCTTGGATGGGCCTTGGATGGAGCATACCACCAAGACCAAGGTCTTTACCACTTGAGCCAACCCCTAGGGGTTAGTCAGGACGCTATTCCTGGACACCTGGTGCAAATAAAAAAAAAAGGGTTATTTTAAGACCCAAGCAAGTATCATCAACTTGTTGGAAATCCAATTATCTTATTATCACCAGAACTAACATTTCTTATACAGTGAGTGTAGTGGGTTAGTTCTTGGAAACTCCATGGGTCTCACGTTGGGATGTTGTAACCTTTATTCTTCGCTATCTTAAGTGAGCTCATAGTCTTGGATTGTTATAAAGGAGAAATGGACATGTCATTTTTTTTTTTTTTTTATAAGTAATAGTATTATATATATATCAATAAGAGTAACCAAGTATATTGGACGTATACAATAAAAACACTTAGCCCATACAAGAAAGCCCCTAATGACCCAAAAGCCCATAAAAACCTACCCAAAATACACAAAGTCCGAATTGGAAAAACTATCGATACACCTCCCCGACCCCATCCCCTAGATTCCATGAAAATAATCTTCTACCCAAACATCCCACTACGAGAACGTCTTAAGATGCTAATTGGGTAAGGTCTCCTTCAAATATAAGATTTACTCCAGATCTTGTACCTTTTTGGAATGAAATTTGTTTACATGAAAGAGTAAGAAATAAACCATGGTAATTCATTCTAGCAACAGACATTGAATACAGGGCACTGGTTCACATTACTAGTGAGTTGACATGGTTGCAACATTTTCTTCAAAAGATTGGCTTCCTGGCTCCTACTCCTCTCTAGTTATTTTGTGATAATAAACTTGCATAACATACTGCCCCTAATCCTATGTTTTATGAAAGGACTAACTAACCATATAGAGATTAGTTATCACTTCATTCAGGATAAGATATTGAGCGGTTATATTTCTACATTTTTGAGAATTTTGCAGAACAACTTGCATATATATTTACTAAGTCCTTATGTCAAAGCCAGCTAAGGTTTTAGAAGTCATAGTTGTAGTAAGTATACCCCATTAGGGCATAATTGTAAAATGTAAGCTAAAGTATATATGATGCAATAGCATGAGGGTAGGGCATAATTTTGAACTACCCATCACTTTCCCTTTATCCATTTCTTCTTCTCTATCTCTAAACCATAACACTTAAAATTGTAAATCAATCTTAGAAACTAATGTTCTACCTTAGATGTTGCGCAAGCAAATAACTTGTAAATTCCCCAAGGAAATTCTAAGCCATATCTAGACCTATAGTCCAAAAGGAATACTCAATGGTACGATTGGAGCCTAGCTGAAATCATAATAAAGAGCAAGAACTTCTCCCTCCCAAACAATGTGGGATTTCATACACCACCTATACTCATTAGCTAGTATGGGGTATCAAAATCACCCCCCCTTTAAATTCCTGATCTCCTCTACTGGCCATTCCATCACAGGTGGCACGGCTCTTAAGTCTCATATTTCCAGTTGGGATAGGCTCCGATACCATTTGTGACACCCCAATGAAGGCCCAAGCCACATCTAGGCCTATATTGCAAAAGAACTAATCAATGGTACAATTGGAGCTCCATTGGAATCATTATAAAGAATAAAAATTTCTCTCTCCCAAGTAATGTGAGATCTCATATACCACCTACACTTATTAATTAACAAGGGATATCACATAACCTTACTGGTTCAATTGGTTCTCCCACAAAGCACTTTAGATATTACTAGTATTTAAGCTTGCAAATCACAACAACCAAACCAACTTGTCTTAATTTAATAATCTCATATACCCAATCCAAATATACCATATAATGAGAGATGGGAGTCCAAAGCTTCCAAAGAAGAATTAAACACTCGTTACTTTATTTCATTTTTCAGTTATACCTAAATCTCACTTCTCATGGAACAAGAAGGATAAGCAGCACAAAAGAATCTCTCTATAGGCTAGTAACTAAAGAAGTAATGGATTTGTGGACTTGTTGTCACGAATGCTTCAGCAATAATGAATAGATCAATTTGGAGGCCAGAAACTTATCAAACCGATTACTTTTGATAAGAATTTAAATATTTGTAATTACCTCCACTTCCTCCGTGTTTATGTTTCCCACTGCAACATAATAACTAGAAGACTCAAATATGTGCTGTGTAATCATACCATTTCCTGGTAAGCAGAAGTTGCCAACATCGGTTAAGGATCAGAAATTAAAAAAGACAGAACAGACATACTTTCTAACTTGCATCTCACCATGAATGAGGTTCCACGATAAGGTAGTATTAGGATAGTTAGGATCCTCAAGCCACTGAGTAAGGCCTTCATTCCCTGCAATGTGCCAGATTCAGAATAATATGGAGACTGAATGCACAATTGCAATCAGTTTATAGAAATACAAGAAAGATCACAATAAAATTTCACATTATGCGCCTAGAAGATTTTGTGAAAAGTATAGGGAAAAAAAGTAGTTGTGATTCAAGTGGGCCTTATTGTAGGTTAAATCTGGCTTCAGTGTGAAGCTTGATCTCCAAACCTCACTCCTATTTTATGGCTCCAGATTGATCCAGAAAGAAAAGGGAGAGAGCAGACAACTAGACATTATTAACAAAACATTTGAATGTACAAATCTACAATTGACTTGGAGAAATGAAGGCAACAGGATCCATTCCACAATATTCACTCTAGGGTTCTATCAAATAATGTAGGTTCAATTGCTTGCCATGATCTGTGACATTGACCATCATTACTGGCTATCAAACAAATTCGCGTAGCAAAGATAAGTAAATATACTCCATCTTCAAAAAATATGACCAACTTTCATACATGATGGACAGATTTGAATCAACCCTCAGAAACCCAATAGACAAGTAAATAAATTCGCGTAGCAAAGATAAGTAAATATGCTGTAAATATAATCCATCTTAAAAAAAATATGACCGACTTCATACATGAAGACAGATTTGAATCAACCATCAGAAACCCAATTGATATATAACACTAATAATTTCTAGAAGAAAAATTTACCTTCAGCGATTATGAGAAAGGCCGCGGAGCTTGGGGGGTTCAGACTATATGAAATATTTATTTGAGAGCCCTTGTTTAGGAAATATAGCCACTTCTGAAAAAACAGAAAAATCCCACCAAATCAAGAAGAATATGTTGAGGTTCAATAAATGACTACAAATGTTAAAAGTGCATTAGTTAAAAAGAGAGAAGGAGAAGGAGAAGGAACATTCTAAAAATTCAAACTTGCCTGGTGAGAATCACTTTGAACTGAGACATTAAGAGTTTCAGACCAAGTGGTAACAGTATCAAGTGGTGGAGTTTTATAGAACCCGTATAACAGAGGCCCAGGGGCTGACTCATTTAACTCTTCCACCTATTATAAACCAACCAAGATTACCACACATCACCTTAAAGAACTACTAGAATCAGTAAACAAAGTAGTACAAAAAGGGGCTAATTACCTTTATATACTGCACAAAAATGGGGCTAGGTTGCACAAGAAAGGAGCAACTAGGGCCAAGAAGTATATTCACAGGCCCGTAAACCCCCAGGATAAGAGTCATTGATACTGCATTATTGAAATAATAACCAATAAATTAGCGAAAATCAGAATTACAGTGGAATGTGTGAAATACTCAAAACATGATCAGATTTGCCACAACAAGAATGGAATGTGCGAAATACTCAAAAAATGATCAGGTTATCATACCAACGAATCGCAGTCAAACTAATTATTCCAAAAATGGAGGACAAAACCTATATTACCAATAATTGGAGGGGAAAAATTAAATAACGAATGAAATAGTGGAACCAAGAGCAAGAGCAAGAGCAAGAGAAAGAGAGACAAACCGAAGAACCAGAAGGTGAGGAGGACGATGACGCAAGACCAATTGTCGTCCCGGATAACCGTCGATGAGTCATCAATAGCCAGTGGGTTAGAGTTTCCTCGGTAAGGCACGTCAAATTGTCGAGGCTCTAGCTCTGGATGTGGAAATTGGTGTTGATATTGGTCGAGGTAATCTTCCGATTCACGAACTCGAGACGAGCTCGACGACGACGCCGCATTGCCTGAAGACTCCCTACGCGTCGCCGAAGAAGAAAAGGCAGAAGAAGAAGAAGAGGGAGCTGTATTCGCACCCTGATCTGGTTCTGCCATTCTAGATACAGAGAGAAGTTAAGATAGAGTGAGTGAGGGATTCAGAGCAAGAGCCGAGATTTGAGGAGGGAAATTGAAAGTTGAAACCCAAACCCTGGCCCTAACCATAGGGATTGGGGGGGTAGAGAATAGGCACCTTGGCGTCGCGGACGACAAAGGTCCATGGAACGAGGGAGGGAGACAAACAGACGGGGAGAGAAGCTGAAAATTGCACCAATCGGTCGTCGTGTTCTTCGCAGGAATGGTAGTTGGAAAGAGTGGCTGTCATGGGGGTTGGTGTGACGGTGTGCTTCTATGCGGTTCCGTCTTTCACAATTGCACCATGACAGACCCAGTAAAAAAAGTTGATATCAGGTTTTTTAAGGCAATGTTTAGTTTTAAAGTTGATATCATTTTATCATTATAATTTTTATATAAAATATAATAAATAATTTAATTTTTTTAAATTTTAAAATAATAATAATATTAATATTAAAAAAATATTTTAATAATATTTTATTCAATTTATCTAGAACCATCACATCTCATTTCAGTTCAACATCATTATTCCAAGTCAGCAAACTTTGCAGTCCTTTATCATTCATCTTATTAATTAGTTGGGTTAAGATGCATTTGAAAGTCTGACTTTGCTCTCCTTTATCATCCATCTTATTAGTTAGTTGGGTTGAGAATTGGAACTTGGACTTTGCTTCCCATATTAATGTCTCTACGGAGAGTTGCAACCCAATTTCAATAAATAAATAAATAAAATTAATAAATCCACCATGACCTAAAAATTTATGGGCTCTCTCCTTTTGAAATGCTAACTAGATAAGGTCTTCAATAATTATAAAAATAGCAAGTTTTATTTTTCTATTTTTCTACTAATAACTTCGCTTGAGTTTAAACTAGTAAAGCCAAACAATTAATGAAATATTATGGATCTGTTGGCATAAAAGGCAGCCAAAAGGAGAATACCTTAAAAGCACAATCTCCATGTTCAAGTCAAACTCTTTCTCAACAAGTGAATCCAAAATGTTAAACATTTAATTTAATTAATAAATAGAATAAAGTGTAGAGTTAATTTAAAATCTGTCCTCTAGTGTTATATTTAATAATCACTTATCTTAAAACTTCAGTTGGTGAAAAAAAAAGATAAATATAATTTAAATTATATCTTAACAAATTTCGAAAGGAGTGAAGAAAATAGTTATATCGATCGCCTGATGATATTTTTCCGCAAGCATGGATGGAAATATCTTATTAGTCATAACTGGAGGTATTCTATCAGTTGTAAGATTTTTTAGAAATGTTTGTCCTACCGAGAGTGAGCATCGAGAAAGGTTACCGATTGTGTTATTTTTCTTTTTATTTAATAGTTAAAAAAATGTTTTTTAATAAGTTTGTAATTTCTTTTAAAATAATATTTGAAAAAGAATAACTACATGTTCGGTGGCTTTTCTCAGTAGATCTAGCATGGTCCAACATTTTTAGCTTGAGAAGTGAAACAAAAATAATCATTTCACAATTATTTTACAACTCTATAACAAAATAATTTTTTTTTTTAATTCAAACACGTCAAAATTAAAGCCAAAGTCGAAAGATTTGTTTTAAAAAAAAACTAACATTATATCAACTAGTTGTGTGTAAAACTTGTGTAGTAGTGATATATTTATAAGAAGAGAAATGATACTTACAGTCGTGAGTGTGTAAGTGCCGCACAGTCACTTTAAAAAAAGTAAATAAATATAAGATCCATATAAAAAAAATTAATTTTTTAATAATAAATTTTATTTTTTTTCAAAACAACTAGGTGATATTTAGACATTCTACAACTGTACATAATATTAATATTATCAGAATAACACGACAGACAACCTTGACGGTACCAACTACCAACAGAAAAAAATAATAATAATAATAAATAAAAAATGCTCATTGAAGTCACCAACGATGAGAAAAATAAGGGAGCCGGGAGTCAACCTTCCGGAAAAATCACCAACGATCTACAACTAAATCTGACAAAAGAGAACGGGTCAAAGTGATGGCAGTATTACAATCTTAATGGCTAGCTACGAGATAAATACATTATATATATATATATATATATATATAGGATTAGGAGGGAGACAAAAGGAAGGAGAGATGAGCAGTACCTAGCTAATTTTAGAGCTAGGACAGAATCCCAACCATCTGAACAACATACGACGTAGGTCTGAAACCAGATGGGCAATCTGGGGAGCAACGTGAAGGAAAAGACTAAGAAAGTGAAGAAGGTGATTGTCAAACATGGGGAGAGGGTCATTGTCGCTTGCAAGAAAGGCTGGTGCAAACTCCGGAGCACTCTCAAGATATAACACGAAAGGCATTTACATGCACAACTCTCTCTCTCTCTCTCTCTCTGATCAATTCTTTTACGTATAAATCAATGGATTTTCTTTGTTATGGTACACATGATGTTTCAATTTCTGATCTTGATTGATAAGTGGTTTGGATTTAGATATGGATTGAAATGGTTTGTGAATAGTAGAATAAAAGTTATATTATTTATTATATTTTGTGTGAAATTTTGAGAAAATTATTTTAAGATTTGAAAAAGTTGTATTATTTATTATATTTTGTGTGAGAATTTAACAAAATTATAATAATGAGATGAGATGAGGTGAGTTTTAAATGCAAACGAAGCCTGAACTACACGTCATCAATTCAAAAAGAACCAAAATTCCAGAATTTGGATATATATATTTTGCAGTATGTATTGTAGAGTTGAGGAAGTGCTAAATATAATGAAGAATATACGAGTTCAAAACTACACGTCTTGCATTTTTTTTTTTTTTAATTCTTGAGCATTATTAAATCTGCAGTTCAAGTGGTTTTGTATTTTGGTTCTGCATAATGCTTGATCAACAGTACAATAAGAAGAGAGCATCAAGGAAGTTTGAGGGTGATCTGATGACTTTATACACTGTAGATCATGAAATGAAACTTTGAAAATGCATGGATTTTAATTGAGAGCGCCTCCAAGCCGGTCGGGTGTTTTCCTTCAATTTACACCTATAAAATACAAGCTATCACGTAGGCAGTTCAGCAAAATACATCTTACACTTGTACACGTGAAAATTTCTTATTTTACAGCTCTTCACTCCCTCCCTCCCCCCTCCTCCCCGTCATCTGCTCTCCCCCCACCCTCCGTCACTCTCTTTCTCTCCATCTAGAATACGATCTGTGTAGAGGCTTGCTCTGAAACAAAGCATAGATGTGAGAACCAAGCATCGAGAGATCTGTATCGCCAAGAAACTAATATGCACTAATATGAGGAAAAGGGCCATTTCCGTATACACTAGTCAAGAATACACTGGCCAATGTCTTCTGCTATAGCTTTGTACAAATTCGAATACACTAGTCAAGAATCATTTGCTAGTCTGCTGTGACATTTGCTGAAGTGCTCGGGGCAGTTTTAACACAATCTCCACAAATGTTGGGATGTGAATGTGGAAAACAAAACCATGAAAAAGAAAAAACCATAATTATTTATCTAACTGCTAGGCTACTAGTTCACTAAACAGCAAACACAGAAAAAAATAATAATGAAGAAACAAGGTACGATTTATTGTTCACATAGACACAAGGATTGAAACAATCAAAGTTGTGATACAATTCTTTCCGCACATTAATCTAAATTTGTCTGGTAGCAGTCCAAGCACAAAGAACGAGTTAAGCAGTCAACCAAATACAATGCTATACAAGGTAAATCATCATCAACTTCAATCAGAAATACTACCTTGAAAGAGTATCACAAGACAGAAGAGAATGGTCAACACCATGGTAAATATGTTGCTGCTGTTAGAAGATGAAGACTTAGCAGCTTTCATCTTCTTCAAGGCTTTCATTTGCTCAATCCTTGCCCGCTTCAACATGACAAGTTCAAAGATCTCCTTAATTAGCTTTTGGTCGGCCGCATCCAATGATGGACCTCTAGGAGGTCTGGGTTCGAAGAACAATGGGTTTGAGGGAGACAAAAATGACCTCTTTCGAAGGAGACAAAAATGGATGTGAGAAGAGAGAAGAAGGCCGAAGAGAGAAGGAATAAGAGATAGGGTAGAATGGATGTGATTCCACCATAACTTCAATAAATCCCCTATGTGTTACAACTCTGTTGGCAGGTGTAAAAGTTAAATCCACACCCGATCGGTTTGAAGTTAATCTCATTTTAATTGCCATCCTGTATTCCAACATTCAAAGGCCGCAAAGTCCCACGTAATTCAGAAGAAATGATCATGTTGTATCACCTAAGCAGAACGGTGCAATTAACCTGAATTGTCCCTGATATACAGATTATTTAGCATTTCAGTAGTATTTTTGTCACTTCTTCAATGCCAAATTTCTCTAAATTTAGCTAATGGTTAGGGAAAAAAAAAGACAAGAGAGAAAGCGAATGAGACTCCAATTTTATTTAAAAAGCAAATGAATACTATCAAGCTTCATAAGCAACACTAATCCAAATATTGAAGACGCCACACTAGCATTAACGGCAGTTCAGGAAGTTGTGGCAAAAAATTTAAAGAAAGTCATCATTGAAGGTGACTCAAACATGCTAGTTGTCAAGAACTTGATGAAAACTCAACTGAGAACTCGATGAACGCAAAGAGTAATAGAAACAGATGAGAGAAAATTGAAAATGTATTGAATTGAGCGTAATGAATGAATTGTATTTACAAAGCCTGCATTGTATTTATACTAGAATAGGAACTTAATAACAGAATTAACAGAATATTAATTCTTCTTCTCTAGTTTGAATTTTTCTTCTTTTGACTTTAACTCCATATTTTCAACATGTGAAGCTATACTCCAACACTCCCCTCAAGATGAACATGGATATTGAGAATGTTTATCTTGCAAAGAGTATGATGAAAAGGTAGTGAACCAAGGTGCTTTGTGAGCATGTCTGCCAGTTGTAGTCTTGAAGGAATGTAGAACAGCTTTATAAGGTTCTGTTGGATCTTCTCTCTAACAAGATGACAATGAATTTGGATATGCTTGGTTTTTTTATGTTGGACTGAGTTTATGGCAATAGACAAAGCTGACTTGCTCTCAGTATAGAGTAATTGTAACACTCGGGTCCAGCACCAAGCTGCTTTCGCTTTCTAAAATTTTTTTGGATTTATACATATGAAGAGTCCAGTTAATTTTTAAGTATTTTTTTTTATATTGATTGTGGGTCCAAATTGTATTTTGGCGGATATCGAATTTTTATTAATGGGCTTGCTATTTTAATATTTTCCTTAAATATTTTTGGGTCAGATAGAAAATCTTTTTATGGGCTGAGAAAATTTATGGAACAAGTGTATATTTTTTTAAGGATGAGTTAGGGTCCAAAACTCAGGGAAGTGCCCATTTATTAATTTCCTTATGTTCATTGCAAAACACGGGCCAAATATTTGAAATGGGCAAAAATCCCGAGCCCATGAGATCGGTATCGGCCTCCCACAGCATGCAAGACTATTTCTTCTGCATGCATGTTTCTTCCTTTCATCTTTCTCTAGGGTTTCCAATCATCTATATATATATATATATATATATACATATTCTATCTCAGGAACTTAGAAACTATCCAAGCCCTACCTTGTTGCACCTCCACAAACCACCAAATACAGAGCCCAGCCGTGTTCAACCAAAATCAACCGCTGCAAACTCCAGTCCACAGCCCCATCGCACTTCTCATGACAACAACCGAATGGTAGTCCTAACAATCACCATGCATGCATTACCGTAAGCCTCATGCGTGGTATCAAAGACCAACCTCTCAACCCACGTTCACCACCCCAACAACATGAGGACTCTCTCTCCCACGCGAAAACTCCACCTAGCCACAACCGCCAGCCCCCATCTCATGGAACCACCTCCTTGTGAACCAACATGAAGACCCAAGTTGCTGCACAGTGAGACCATCACAAACTCAACGTGAAACCATCATTGCCCTTCCCCTCTTATGAATCGATATAGCCTAGCAGATGACCCAACCTCACCATGCACGTTGGGGAGTAGATGGTACCGCCCAATTTCTCCGCTTAGCAACCACTTGCTGACATCATTAAGGGTAGCACCAGAACCAATCGGAAGCCACCTAGTTCCTCTGGTCCACCGAAAGTCACCATAGTTCTGCCTCTACTGCCCCACATGCCCTTCCATGTTAAACTAAGCCATGGCCGCCGTGAACCACCATGGAAATGCCCTTGTTTTCTACACCCGAAATAGGGCACGATTTCTCTTCCTCAAAGCATGAAAGTTCCTCCCAAGCCACCCAGTTGTGGACGTCGCCACCTGCACAGGAGTGTCGCCTGGGCACCTACGCCACCCTAAAACCACATTTCTCTCCCTCATGCCTTGTTTCTCTCACTTTCTCACTCTCATTTCTCTCTCTTTCTCTGCTCCGTTGTGGCAAGCACCATCATCCACCGCACCCAGCCCCGTCATGACTCCTTTGCTCTCTATGAGTTGTGGTGTGTTGCCTTGGGTCGCACGTTGGTTTCCTCCCATAAGCCGCTATTTCCCTCTGAGTGTTTTAGTTTTCAATCTTTTACATACAAGTTTTTATCATTACTAAAATGCCCTTATAGTCAAACTTTGGCAGAATATGCATTGAATTGGGATAGGCTATGTTGTATTATGGCTGACATGTTTATGGGCCACAACTGAAATTATGAGTATAGTTTGATGTCGAGACCACGTGTTTGCATAGAAAATATTATAAGACCAATTTATGGAATAATATGATGTTAGGTTTTAATCATGTTTTCATTTGGAGAAGTTTTGTGAAAATCAAAGCATTTTGGGGAGAGTTGATATTTTAGGGTTCCGAGGATGTTTAGACTTTAAGAAAAATATAGATTTTTCTTAATATCTTAGGCTTTTATTATGAAGTACTCAATAAATTGTAGATTTACATAAGTTACGTGTATTTTATAAGTGACGATTGATACTCGTTTGGCACTGTGTGGAAAAACTCAGAAAAAGTTAAAAGTTCATATAAGCGGGTTCGTATACTAGACTTTGTATAAAATAAATAAAATGATGTTGATTTTGAAAATATGCATGATTGCTTTGGAACGAAACCTAAAAACAATCTCATTTATGTGTTCTGCATATTCATGGAATTTGTATATGAATGAAGTATTTTCTGTCATGATTGATGTAGACATGAACTTAGTTTATTACATTTCGTTTCTAAATTGTGTAGAAAGAGTGAATATAAGATCTAAAGGTTTGTTTTGATTAAATGAGATTGTTTTGACTATGCTATTTTAAATATGTGAAATGATCGAAAGCTGTTTAGTACTCTGTTTTGATACGATGTGTCATCTAAAGATCTTGGCATGAATTTCTGATTCCGTATCTGAATATGATATGTTTTCGATGTTGCCTCCGTTCGGTCTCTATTAAGGTCCTGTCATGAGTATAATAGTGGCATACGACCCCGTCACGGGTATAGTGGTAGTTTATAACCCTACTACGGAGGTTAAATATGGTATACGGTCCCGCCATGAGTATAATAGTAGCATACGTTCCATCACGGGTATAATGGTGGTTTATAACCATACCACGAGGTTAAACATGGTATCTATCCCGATGTGATGCTCTGATATGGTATGAAGATGATGTTTCAGATTTTGATATGCCAAATGATTTTTGAATAAGAATGTTTTCTGAAAGTTTCGCTCTAATATTTTTTATAACATGTTTTGATTTTGTATTATGAAAGCAAATGTTTCTGATTAAGCATTCTGAAAGTAAATATTTTGTTCTGCATTCTAAATTTTGAAAATGCTCATGTTTATATATTAGTATATGTTTTCTGCTTACTGAGTTATTGATAACTCACCCCTTATCTCCACGATAGTTTAAAGATAATTTGGATTTTTCAGTTGAGGATCAAAATTATGAAGTATAGGTGAGATGATTAAGCATAGTGTATTAAGCATAGAAAGTTTCTATGATTATTGATGAGTTTTATTAAGAAATTTTGCTATGTATTGATGACTTGGTATTTTGGGAGATTGATTAAATTGAGTAAATTAGTTTGAATCAATTTTTTTTATATGATATTGGAAATTTAAAGTCTATAAATATATTGTTAGAATGTGAGTTTAAGTGATAAGAAGTAACTCTTTGACCCCATGTGGAACCGGGGTGTTACAATAATGTTAGCGGGGGATGATTGATGTGTAAGTCTTGTAAAGCATAAAGTAGCCATTGAACTTCACAAGTAGTTGTTGGCAAGTGCTCGATATTCTGCTTCAGCAGAAGATCTACTAATAGTTGCTTGCTTTTTAGACTTCTATGAAATCAGTGACTTGCCTAAAAAGATTGCAAAACCTGTAACACTTATTCGAGTATCAATACAACCTGCCCAGTCATTGTCTGAGAAAGCTTTGAGCTACAATTCTAATGAGGATGAAAAGAATAGACCTTGTCCTGATGTAGCCTTCAAATATCTTATTACTCTAACTGCTACTTGATAGTGACTAACAGGAGGTTTAGCAAGAAATTGACTTAGAACCTTAACAGAATAAGCTAAGTCTCATCTTGTAATTGTTAAGTAGAGCAGTTTGCCAACAAGTCTTCTATAAGCTGGTGGATCCTCATAGAGATTAGGATTAGTGGCAGTTAATTTGAGATTAGACTCCATTCGGAAAGCAGCAACCTTTGAACCAATAATACCAGTATCTTGAAGTATGTCTAATGCATACTTTCTCTGGCAGAGAGAAATGCCAATTTTGGATTGTGCTACTTCCAAACCAAAGAAATATTTGAGTTGCTCTAGGACTTTGATGGTAAACTTATCATGTAGAAAAGTCTTTAACAACTGAATTTCTAGTAAACTGTCACTAGCTAGTAATACATCATCTATATATACCAGTAGTCCCATAAAAGAAGTTGCAGATTTTTTTTATGAACAAAGAGCAATTAGAATTGCCTTAAACAAAACCATAGTTGAGAAGAACAGTGGATAACTTTGCAAACCGTTGTCTAGAAGCCTGCTTTAACCCATAAAGACTTTTGAGAAGCCTGCAAACCTTGTTATCCTCTTTAACAATCAATCTAGGAGGCAACTCCATATAGACCTCCTCATTCAGATCACTATATAGAAATGCATTATTTACATCTAGTTAGTGAATATGCCAATATTTAATTGCAGCAACAACAAGTAATAATCGAATAGAGGTTATCTTAGCTACAGGAAAAAAAGTATCAAAGAAGTCTAATCCTTCTTGTTGAGTGTAACATTTTGCCACTAATCTGGTTTTATGCATTTCTATAGTTCCATCTGCCTTATATTTGACTCGAAATACCTATTTACAACCA
Source organism: Juglans microcarpa x Juglans regia (assembly GCF_004785595.1). NCBI lineage: Eukaryota > Viridiplantae > Streptophyta > Magnoliopsida > Fagales > Juglandaceae > Juglans > Juglans microcarpa x Juglans regia. Next base: position 33,515,087 of record NC_054602.1, on the reverse strand, counting down.
ATAATCTATTTATTTTTAAGAAAAGTAACAAGCTCCCAGGTTTTATTTAACTCTAAAGCAAAAAGTTCGTTTTTCATAGTTGTTTGCCATTCTGGTAGTTTAACAGCTTGTTTGTAAGTTTTAGGTTCTGGAAAATTTAAAATTGAAGTAAGAAAGGCTTTATGTGAAGCTGACAATTGACTAGTAGAAAGAAAAGAGGAAATATGATAGAGATTACCTTTGGTAGAAGAGCAACCAGTAGAAGGAGATGAATGGTTTGCATTTGAAGAAACACTGCCACAATAATAGTTCTGCATAAAAGTAGGTGTTTGTCTAATTCGATAGGATTTTCTTATGTGTGGGTTATTTGAAGTGTTATGATGAACAATCGGATTAGTATTTAAAAGGTACTGATCATTAGATGAAGTTTGTGGGATAATTTGATCATTAGATGAAATATGTTCATCAATAGACAAACTTAATGATGAACTCTGACCAAAAACAACATGAATGAAAAGAATCATAGGAAATTTCTGAAAGAGGAAATAAGAATGAGTGATTTTCAGATTTAGTAAGAAAAGCTGCAAAGGGAAAAATAGTTTCATAGAATAGATATGAATATTTTGTTGGTGTTAAGGTCCATTAATTTGTAACTTTTAACATCAGAAGTATAATCTAGAAATATGAATTTGGTAGCTCTTGGATCAAATTTTTGTCTGTGAGTTTGAAGTGTAGATGCAAAACAAAGGCAATCAAAAACCTTGAGATGAGAAAGATTAAGTGTTTTATTAAAAAACATTTGATAAGGTGTTTTATTTTTAAGAAGAGGAGTTGAAATTCTATTTACAATGTATGTTCCAGCTAGTACACAATCACTCCAAAAAATTAAGGGAATATTTGCTTGAAACATTAAGGCTCTAGCTGTGCTTAGTAAGTGTTGATGTTTTCTTTCAACTACTTCATTTTGTTGTGGAGTTTCTACACAACTTCTTTGATGTAAAATACCATTTTCATTATAAAATTCAGTGAGAAAAATTCTGGTCCATTGTCTAATCTTTATAGTTTTGACAAAAACATTAAACTGTGTTGCTACCATTTTACAAAAATTTTTAAATAAAAGTGACACTTCAGACTTTGCCTTAAGCATGTGTACCCAAGTACATCGTGTGTAATCATCAACTATAGTTAGAAAAAATCTAAAACCAGAGTAAGAAATAGTAGCAAATGAACCCCATATGTCACAATGAATCAAGTGAAACATTTTATTATAATTACTTTAAGATACAGGAAAATGAAACTTTTTTTGCTTTGCTAAAGGACATACGTCACAAACAGTTTTACAATCAAGAGTTATAGAAGATTCTAATTGTTTAAGAAAAGACAACCTTGAACTAGAAACATGACCTAGCCTATAACGTCAAAGATTTAATTGTTTTTTAGTAACAGTTGAAACAAAAGGTATGGAATTATACTGAGATTGAATGCAGGAAGAAGTTTGTGAAGAAGCTTGAGACAAATGATAAAGCCCTTGTTTTTCAAATGTAATCCCAATCATTTTCTTCATTGATTGGTCTTGTAAAAGACAATAAGAACCAAATAAGTATAAGCAAAGATTAGATTATTTGGTTAGCTTAGAAACAGATAATAGATTGAAAGAAAATGTAGGAACACACAAAATATTATGTAAGAGTAATGTGTTAGAAAGACATATAGTGCTAACATGTGTGGTTGGAACAATATGGCCATTATGTAGATTAATAGAGGCAGTAAGAGGAGAAGAATATAGTAGGGGTGAATAGATCATATGATCTATTGCATCAGTGTTAAGAATCCAAGAAAAATTGGATTTTAGAGTAGAAGAAGCAGAATTGCAAGAAATAAAATGATTTACTTTACCAGAAAATTGAGAAGAGGTAACAAGATTTACAGCTGCCACTGAGGTATTATTCTGAGTTGATAAAGGAGGTTGAGATGAATTGGCAAGAGATTTTATTGAATTCTTTACTAGTTAAAGAAAACCTTTGTTAATCATTACTGTTTTGAATAAAAACCTCTCTAGTTGAAAAGACAACATGTGCAAAAGGCATATTTCGTCTTCCTTTTGGTCCAGTTCATCCAAGAGAGTACCCATGAAATTGAAAGCACTTGTTAACTATATGTCCATTATACCCATAGTGAGTACAATGCAAAGAAGACTTCTTGGACTTATTTTTTGAGAACTTAGGTTGAATAGCTAGCTAATTGAACTGCTTGGCCATTAAAGCATGTGTTTCATTACATGTAGAATTGGTGAGTTGTCTGACTCTCCTCTTGGAGTAATAGTGAAAAGACTTTAGCCATGTTAGGTAATTGGACATCAAGAAGTAATTGACTCTTAACAAAGGCATATGAGTCATTTAGTCCAACAAGAAACTTCAAAATATAGTCAGATTACTGCCAAAGTAATAAAAAATTGAAAAAATTACAAGTGCAATTTGACATCTTTCTACAAGTACATGTTGCAAATGGCCGATAGCTAACGTATTCATCCCAAAGAGTTTTGAAAGCATTGAAATATTCAGCGACAGATGAAGAACCCTGGTTTATGCAGCTTAGAGATTTTTCAAGATGAAAAACTCTTGGTCTATCCCTTCTTAGATATCTAGTCTTCAGCTCATTCCAAAGATCAACAGCCGAGATAACATATAGTAAGCTATTTCTAATTTCTTTAGAAATGGTATTCATTAGCCAAGAAAGTACTAGATTATTTGCACGTAATCAAGCTGTGTGAGCAACAAGTTGAGCAGCTAGAGGAGAAATAATCGAACCAACAATAAAAGCAACCTTGTTTTGGACAGTCAAGGCTATGATAATTGATTAGCTTCAATCTACATAATTATTTCCATTGAATATCTTTGAGACTAAAAGGGCACCAAGGTTATCACTTGGATGAAGATAATATGGGCTAAAAGAATCATCTGAAGGGTTTACAACTAAGTCTGTTCATACGGGCCGGGTTTTTTCCCGGCCCAGTCCGGAACCCGGATACCCAGGTTCTTCCGGTTCCCGTTTTCGGCCCGGATTTGATCCGGGCTGGAACCTGCATTACAAAACCCGGACCTATACGGTCCAGATCCGGGTTTTGAAACTGGGTTTCGGATTGAAAATCCGATACCCGGTTTTATATATATTTAAAAAAAACTCTTCAAATCCCAGTCGGCCAGTCCCCACCCGTGAATCGTGATACTCTTATCTGCTAGGGTTTCGACTTTCCGCCCCCATCTTCTATATCTCATTCCATGGCTCTCTGTCAAACCCAAAAGTCGCAACTACATCTCTCTCTCTCTCTCTCTCTCTCTCTCTCTCTCTCTCTCTCTCCTCTTCGAGTTTCTGAGGCTGCTGTTCTACATTATCGAGATCCATAGAGGTTCTCAATGTGCTGGCTGAGGTTGATCTCTCTCTCGCTGCCGTGTCTGTCTCGCCGGAGACCTTTCGATAAGTCTCTCTCTCGATCTGTGAACAATAAATGTAAATATGGGTAGATCTGGTGATTTGGTGAACTGGGTCTCTTCTTTGTGCTTGAACTTGTCGAATGAGATTTTATCTCTATTTTGCCGATCCCTTTTCTCTTCCATCAAAGAATGAATGTAAATATGGGTAGATTTGTTGATTCGGTGAACAATGAATGTAAGATCTAGAGATTATTTCAGTGAATAAGAAGTTTGTCCCATTATATTGGCTTGTCTGCATATCTAATGGGATTGTGGATTAAAAACCTGATACTTATCTCAAGAATATAAAAATATTATAGCTAATGAAGATCATCTCTACAAGTTTTCCTGAGAAAAATTTGTCAAAACTACGAGGACTAAAAATAGATTTTATCGGTGTATCTTTTACCACAGGTATATATCATTGATTGGATCCTGTTAAATTCACTGCTAGAGTTCTTATTTTGTTCATTGTGTGTCCAAAAACGCACCAGAACTTAAAGTGATTAGTCAATGAGGGTCCCAACATCTCATTATTTCCGGGAAAATGTCTAGGGAGAGTTCATGGAATTTGACTTCAAAGTCTTGCCTTTGTGGGTATTTTTCAAGCTTCGAGTAAATAAAATGGGTACCAAATTTGTTCCTTTGAGTTTGGGTTTATTTAGTTAGAAAGTTATTTATGAACTTTGTGGCTTATGCATCGAAGAATAAACATTTATTCTGCGCAAGAAAGTTATTTGTCAGGACGTTCATCGTCTTGACCAAGAAGAGACTGGCCTTCTCTTGATGGGGAGAACAAAAGAAAGTTGCTTGCTGTAAATTTTGAGGTGAGCTTTGACTGTTGCTGTAAATTTATCAGGAGATGTTACAAATTTTAGTAAATTAGTAAATGTAAATAAAAGTTGTTTCATGAATATAGATATAGATAATATAAATTTTGAGACACAGGCCCCCAAGTTAAATCCAATTGTCATCTCCTTTATTCCTCCTCTGCTCTCCCCTCATGGAATGCACGTGCTAATCTGGAAATTGAAAAAAGAGTAGGGATAAGGTTGAATTGGAAAATAAATTAAGTGGGGTTGTGAAATGAAATTGTAGGAAGCTCATATGATCATAATGCAACATGTTCAACTATTTTCATCTATAAGTTCTTTTCTTATTTCTTATTTTTATCTATAGTTAATGACCATTGAAGTGGTTTTATTGTCCCCCATAAGAGCTTGGTCTGACTAAAGTAGCCCAGAATTGTTCACAAGGTTTTTGTAATAGATGTTATCAAATTTATTTGCATTCATTGAATCCAAGGGAGACAATTTGGTGTCAAAATCAGCATCATCTTCTGGGCATGTGCTCTGCAAAGTTTGTAGGAGGGATGCATCCACTGTTGGATTAGGTTTACTATCAGCAAATTTGAAAAGCCTTGACTTGAATGTAAAGCATTGAGCGAACCCAATAGTGTGCGCACCTGTATAAAGCATATGGATCAGTGAGAATCTTTTAAGCTTATGTTGAATTGTAGCAGAATGACAATATGAACTTCATGAAAAGTTACATTTGCAAGCCTTTTCATGTTAGAGTTTGATTTTGTAAGAGAATTTGATAAAAACTTCTTATACAAATCTACAATAGAGACAAAATATTTGAAGTCAAATTAAAAAAAAAAAAAAAAAATCCGGGTTCAACCCGGAATCTGGATTCACTTGGGTTCCGGCCCGGGTCTGACCCGGAACAACCCGGTCCGGGTTTCGGCCCGGGTTCAAGACCCGGGTCCCGGCTCGGGTACATCCGGATTCTCGGGTTGGAACCCAGATGAACACCCCTATTTACAACAGTAGAGTTGAGAGAATTGACAAAATCCATACCAATAAGCTATTGGAAAATACAACAATCTTTATTAAAGATCACTACAAAATCACGAAGAAAATTTTGTAATGCAGAGAATTCAAAAAATAGTATAAACAATTGCACAACCAAGTTATGTGTTAGATTGGATCTGCAATCAGTAATAAGATACATAACCCATTTGTTACATTTCTTTGAAGAATAGAAAGTGCAAAATATTCATCGACTACAAAATCAATACTTACATAGATCAATTGTCTCAGCATCCAACCAAATGTATAGAAACATTCCCCTTATTTGCATCCTCAATGTCTACTGAAATTTCTTAAAGAGAAAGACCCACTTCTACATGCTGTATAAATAACATAATTGATACTACCACTATCTGTACTTTGATTTATTTATTAATGAAGTTTATTAGAAAGAAATAATCTAGATGCGAGCTCAAAACCAAAACTATAAATAATAATAATAATAATAATAATAACAACACTACAATCGCATTTGTGTGCTTTTGGAATAACTAGTTATTTACGACTTTCTTTTATCAGAGTTTTTTTTTTTTTTTTTTTTTTTTTTTTTTTTTTAATATAAAAAAGAGTGCTTCTAACGTTGTAAACGAGTGTTTGGGTGTTGAAGGGCTCTTAAGAGCCCCAAATACAAAACAAAAAAGATATTTAGGATGCGTTTGGATATTGAAGTAAGTTGAGTTGATAAAATATTATTTATTATTATTATTATTATTTTAAGATTTAAAAAAATTGAATTGTTTATTATATTTTATGTTAGAATTTGAAAAAATTGTAATGATGAGTTGAGATGAATTATGTTTCCAAATGAAGCCTTAATGTGACTTTTCATGATCACTAAATATCAAGAAGCATAATATAGTTTATCGACTCTATTAAAACATAATAGTGAAAAACAAGTACAAAAGAAATAACATATAAACAATGTATCCACATTTAACATAAATAAAGTTAAAAGAACTATGTCTTTCTAAACCTACTAGACTTGCAATTAATTGCATGCGAGTTATGGACTAAAAACTTCAAAATTATGGATTTAAGGGTTGGTTCGGATGTATTTTAGAATCTTATAAATAACAGTAAAATAATTTAAGTTAAGATGTTTCATTAAATTTTGAGAAATGAAAGAAAAAGTTAAACAACAATATTACAAAATTTAAATATTGTTTTTATTTTGAAATTTGTAAAAATTGTAATGATTTTTATATTTTATTTTGAAATTTATAAAAATTTTATTGGTTTTTATATTTAAATAATGATTAGCTAAAGATTATGGCCTGGTTTGCTTTCAATACTAAACTCAAAATTTTGAAAATTTTGAAAATTTTTAATCTCATCATTACAACTTTTTTAAATCTTTATGTAAAATAAAATAAATAATTTAACTTTTTTTAATTTTTAAAATAAAAATAATATTAAAAAATATATTCTAATAATATTTTATTTAATTTTTTAATTTTAATCTCAGCTCAACTGATTTCTAAAAACAAATATGAAAAAAATTAAAAATTTCATATCTTTATCATTCCGTCCAAAATCCCGTCCAATTTCATATGTTGCATCAAATATTAACGTCAGGTTTGTTTTTGCTTTCTCTTTCTCGACGGTAATAGTTGTTTTTCCATGTCCATCTTGTCGACAGTTGCAACAGTCACGCTCCCTTCGTCGCGGAGCTTACGATGCCGTTCTGTCAGAGTGTTGAAAACCAAAAGAACTACTTATATACGAGTCGTCTCGCTTTGACAGGCTGTTTCTTTTGTGTATAGCAGGCCGAAGCAAAAGATTGCCCCTTTCAATTAAACCCAAAACAGCTCACTCACTGCCTTGACACCTCCTCGCAATTAAACGATTTTCCCGATGATAATACCGTAATTTCAGACTCACTCTTCAAACCCACCCTATTCGTCCTCCCTCAAGTAACGACCTCACCGGAGCCCAACCCCTTCCTTCCCTCTCTCGCTCTCGCTCTACTAATTCTAAAAAAAGAAAAGAAGCCAGATCTACGAAGCTCCATTTTGCAAAAGAAAGCCCTAATCTCTCGATCTGTCCCTCTCGGTCTCGTCGGTTTCGATTGGGTTCGGTTCGGGAGCCCTGAACGATGGGCGATTTCAATCTCGCTCTTGTGATCGTCGCCATAGTCGTGTGCATCCTCGTCTTCATCTTCAATGTCTACCTCCTCGTCAATTACCAGCACCCTGACGACGCCAACCAGGCCTATTTCCCCAAATTCGTCGTCGTTTTAGGTCTTTCCATCGCCGCCATTTCTATACTGATGTTACCGGCCGACGTGGCTAACCGGCAGGCGTGTAGGCACGCGATATACAATGGCGCGTGTAATCTAACCCTGCCAATGAAGGATTTGTGGCTCGCTGTCTATATTCTCGACGCCGTGCTCGTATTCTTTGTTATCCCCTTCGCCATGTTCTACTACGAAGGGGACCAGGAAAAGTGGGTACCTCTGAGATGTCAAACGTTAATATTATTAACTTTTCTAAAAGCGAATTTGATTAATTATTATTTTGTCTTTTTTGGTTTCGGCACTGGTATATGTGTGCAGGAGTGTCGGTAAGAGGATCAAAAGCGCGCTGCTGTGGGTGGTGACGACGGCTATCGTGTGTGGTCTGGTGCTTGGCATTTTATACGGTTAGTTCTAAACAAAAGCTGATTGTTGTTTTGAGCTACACTCATCACGTATGAATGTATTTTTGTGGAATTTGATGGTTCATGCTTATTTCTGATTTGTTGCTTCGCGGGGGTGTGAAATTATTTATATATTTATTTTTTGTTTTAGTCATTTCTATTGTTCTGTTCTCCTTTATGCATCTAACTTCGGCTGCTTTTCAGCTCTAGTACCATGATTGTATTCTTCTCTATGTTGGTTCTAGTTTCCTTTTGCATTATCTTTTTTTTTTTATCAGTCCTTTTGCATTATCTTTGTGCATGTACGTTGTTTTACTTGAAAAAACTTGAAAAATGTCGGGTTGAAAACTGTGATAAATTGGTGTATAGTTAAAAGTGGCAACTCCTTAAGCTTTCAGAACCAGTACTCTGAGTCAGGGATCATGGAAATAGAATGTCGGGTATTCGAGTATAAGTCCTAGATATTACATGGCTTTAGTTCAACATAGTGGCCTTCTAGACTGAGTAATAATTTGTAATGGCTGTTGTTCATTTGCAAGGCATAGCTCAAGTACATGGGTCATATACAAGAGAAACACTTAGCTAGAGTTAGAAACCTATACAAGGAAATCATGGACACCAAGTCCATTAAAATCTCCCACATAAGCCCAAAGGAACAAAGTGTGAAAGCAAATTACATGATTTCATCCATGGTCCTCTTGTGATCTTCATAATTTTTGTCATTTCGTTCCTTCCAAATGTACCATCGTAAATATATAGAAGCCATCTTCCATATTGCTATAACTTGTGGGCAGCCGTTTAAGTGTCTCTAAGATGCAAGAAAGTCTACTAACTTCTTGGCATGATCCAAACTAGCCCTGCTCTACCAAATAAGTCATTCCAGAGAGCCTAGGCTACCTCACAGTGAGATGGTCTATATTTGATATCCCATACTAAATAAGTATAGGTGGCAAATGAAATCCCACATTGCTTGAGAGGGAGAATTTTTTGCTCTTTGTAATGATTCAAATGGGCTCTAATTGTACTCGTCAATCTCAACTAGAAGGTTGCCAATTGAGCCATGCCACCTATGATGGAACTGCCCAACGAGGACGTCGAGGTTAAGGGGGGAAGATTGTGATACTCCGTATTGAATGAGTATAGGTGGTGAATGGGATCTTCAAATTACTTGGGAGGGAGTAGTTCTTGCTCTTTATAATGATTCCATTGGGCTCTAATTGTACTATTGACTACTCTTTTTGGAGTATGGGCCCATATGTGGCTTGGGCCTTCCATGCGTCTTCCCTGCTCTTACACATACAACTCCAATTGCTATCGTTATCAAATGTTTCCTTGCTTTTCTCATGTCATAAAATTTATAAGCTATAAGATGTTAATGTAAGCTCAGAGGCATGCCTACGATTATGGAGGTCTATCTATGGTTGTGCACATCCTTTTTGATGGAGAGCAAGCTATTGTGAGCCATTGCTTGAATTATGGGTTTTGCTACTCATCGTCCCCACACACCACACACTATATTTATTTTAATTTATTGTGGTTTTATTCTTCCTAAACTAATTGAATTCTTCTACTAATCATTCATACACCACATATTTAGTAAGAGAAAAGATAAAAAATTTAAAAATTATGTGTGGTGTGTGGGGATGATGAGTAGAATTTTTCTTGAATTATTTATATAGTTAGTGTGTCAATTTAGGCAAGACATAATGAAGTATGATAATTCTTTCTTTATTGTTTGCGAAGCATTAAAAAACTTATATAAATAAAGAGTGGCACATCTAGGGAAATAGGTATTTGAATGAAACGAGTAAACCCACAAGGTAATGAAAATTAATTTAGCCAATCGGTGTTGCATTTGTAAAAAGAGTGGTGAATGAATGGTTCATTTGCATTTTCATTGTGAGGTTGGGTTCTATGGGATGAGTTCTTCAGTAGAGTGGACTCGCATGGGTAATGCCTGGGAGGGTGGTTGATCTTCTAGCTAGTTGGAGAGGTATTTATGGTAATCCCTAATTGCAGCAATGTGGAAGACGGTACCTATATGCCTTATGTGGTGCATTTGGAGGGAGAGGAATGACAAGAGTTTTGAAGAACTTAGAAGTCTTTTTAATACTCTGTTTATTTGGGCTACAACTTTAGATTTTAATGAAGTTAGTTTTCATGAGTTTCTTGTATCCATCATTTCTCCTAACTAGTCGTTTTCTTTTCTATAGTGCTTGGGTACTGGGGGTGTACTGGGGCTATGCCTCTTTCTATGATTCAATAAAATTTGATTCTTTTTTTTTTTAGCATAATCTATTAACTAAAATTAGAAGTACAATAGGAGGGGGGTGGGGGACCCTAATAAACACCCCAAAACAAAGGTAAAAACGCTTGAATTAGAAAAACAAACGCGAAATAAAACTTAATGGTTCCGGTCCTATATTTCTTGAATCGCAGTTGGGAGAGAGGACCCCTTGAAATGCTGAAGGAAGATCCTACAACAATAGGATGAGTATTGAAATGGTATTTGTTGAAGTGGTCACTGGAAATCTCCGCACCCGCACCCCAGCTAAAAGCATCCAATCTCACAGAAAAGGGTAATTAGTGAGACATGGAGCCTTGGAGGCGTGAACAAATTGCTGGAACAGGCGGCACAAGGCTGCCGCAGTGGAGGGGCATGGTGGAGTGCATGCTTGCTGGTTGTTCACAAAATGAAACGGATATAGCTTCCTACAACCATGAAATTAGACAAAAACATAAACAAAAAAACTAGCATACAAATAAATAAAACACTAAACCGGGAGAGGAGGGGGAGAAAGCCAGTCCAAAAGGATGATATTAGCTTTGGAAAACAGATTGAAAGAGGTTGAAAAATCGCACGGGGAGGGTGGCTTGTGGCAGCCACGCGAGCTGGTGGTGGTGGTACCGACAGTTTTTGGAAGATCAGATGACGGGAACTCCATCTGTACGGCATGTGCCAAGTTTTGGTGGTTGGAATGCGATAGATCTAGCCTCTAAGACCTGAAGAAAACTTGAAGAAAACTAGGAAGATGGGGAGGAAAATGGTAGGAGAAAAAAAGGAGAAGAACCAGGGGAAAAAGTACAATTTCAGGGAGGAAAGGGAGGATCGAGCTCGTCCCTCCCGACGTGATGGTTTCTCTTTGGGGTCTCTCTCTGGGCGTGGAGCTCTCTGGGAAGACGACTCAGGTTGTACTTCGCTTCGGGGCCGAAAGATTGTATATTACAAGAAAACTTGATTCTTACTTTTAAAAGAAAAGAATTTAAATCGAGTTTGAGTGTTGGGTTCATATATATTTAGGAGCATGTCTCCACAATTCTAGCAAAATAGATTGGTTATTACTCCATACATATTTTATCACAGATGAGCTAGTCTTTGTAAGATAGATCTGACCATTAACTAATGTTGAGCTTAGAAATTAATGGTAATTACTTATAAAAAAAAAAAAAAATATAACGGTAACTGTAGTGATGGATCCAATTTTAAACCAGAGATTATTGTTCTTTTAGAATTCTTTCTGTAACTACTGAACATTCCATTGACATGATCGGGAAATTTAATTTAGCCATCTTATAATATATTCTCTTTGTAAACAAGATTTGCCTATAAGGTTATATGTGAAAGGCATTGATGAATGATTTCTTGGAAATATTGTATGTTAGTTTAAACGGAGTTTTTTTTGTTTACAAAATTTATCATCCTCAGCTTGTATTCACTCTCTCCCCTTCTTGGGATGTTTTCTTGGATTTGATATAAAATTTTGGCAACATAGCTTTGTCTGATTCGAGGTTCTCACATAATTACTTCTTGTGTTGATTTGCAAGAGTAGTTTGTTTTATCTCCCTCCCCCCCCCCCCCCCCCCCCCCCCTTTTTCTCTCTCTCACACACACAAGGTCTGTGTGGCTATCTCTGAACCCCATCTAACTGCCAATTGTATACTATGCAGGACTGATTGGAAAGGTGGACTTCACTGTTATGCACCTTTCTTCTTCCACAACTTCCTTCCCTACTACGTGGGAATTCTCTAGTAGTCAACAGTGTATTGGAGGCACACACCAGGTACTGCTTCTTCTGACCAGTTTCCTATTTATTTGATCAGTTCTATTCTTTTGAGATACTAATTTTTCTGATGGTTCTTTTGAAGCTTTTGACGCTAGCATACGGCATTACTCTCTTTCTCATTCTGGTGCATTTGTTGTTCTTTTATTGTTTCACTCTTTATAGTGCTCTGCGTATACTGCAAGTGCTTCTTCGGAGAAAACTTGGACTATGCGCACTACCTTTCCAGAATATGTTGTCGCCCTTGCTACCATTGTTGGATCTGTACTTTTCGCTGTAAGTTCCTTCTTGAAAATCACTTATCAAGAAAAGGTTCATTCTTGAATATTTTGAACTCTTCCCTATATGTTGAAGCATTTTCTTGTAGTTAGTCATAGATGTAGTTTTAAAAGTTGACACTGCTTAAAGCAAATCGAAGTCCTTTCTGTTTGAGATTTCTCCTTTTTTCAGTCCTTCGAGATTTGCTCCAATGTTACTGGATTACATTTTTCTTTGAAACCCATGAATTGATACTTATAAAAAAAAAAAGAGTTGACACTGAATACATTGTAATTAGCTGAGTGGTGAGTTGTGATGTTTACTCACATGTAAGTATCTAAATAAGGATCTGATGCTGTTTCTGCAAGTTTTGTCACCTTATTAATGGTCCCTATGGACAAAATGTTGCATTTGATCAAATTCAGCTTGTTTCAAAGTAAGATCATTTCATTTTCTATCTTTTCTATACTTACCAATAGTTAACATTTACTATTCCTCTTGTTATATTCAGATATTTGGTGGTGTTGGTATTGCTTGTCTGCCGTTGGGACTTATATTTTCATTCATCAAGCGCCCAAAGGCTGTTATCACTCGCTCACAGTATATCAAGGTGCTTCTTGATAGTGTCTCATATAGAAAAATTGACATGCCTATTTTTTATTTATTTTTGGTTTGTTGAGTGCTGCCATAATGATTCACATTGGGATTGCTCATAAATAGTTCCTGTTGATATATGAGTAGGAAGCCACTGAACTAGGTAAAAAAGCGAGAGAATTGAAGAAAGCAGCTGACTCCCTCCAGCAAGAAGAAAGAAGTGGTTCTAAGGGCCGAAAGTGGCGTAAAAATGTCAAGGCAGTAGAAAAGGTAGATCTAAACCTTTGGCATTTATTAAATTTAGTTTTCACACTTGGCATCAGGTTCATATATATGCACCCAATACCACATATCATGCTTGAATATCTTGAGAATCCTGAGACTTCATTTATGAGGCTTATGCATGTTGCTCTAGTTACATATAAAAATAAAAAATTTTCATGTTATTCTAGTTGTGGTGGGGCAAACAAACTTTCCCTAAACTTTGGATGGATTTCTTTACTCCTTTGGGAACTGTTATACATATATATATTGTGCTTGGAAATCTGCAGGAGTTGCTCCAGTTGGAAGAAGATGTGAAGCTCCTTGAAGAGATGTATCCTCAAGGAGAAAAGGTAATGGTTATTAATTATGCGACCTTTTGCTTTTGATTTCCTCTTCCTGTCAGTAACTTATGGCTTGCTTCTATGCAGGCTGAGACTTCTTGGGCTTTGACTGTTCTTGGGTACTTGGCTAAACTTGTGCTGGGAATTTTAGGGTAAGTATTCATATTAGACTTTTTTATTTGGATAAATACCATGGTTTCTTTTCTACTTGAGGAACTGCTGATTGTATTTAGGGGAAAACATTATGTCACCGCTTTTTGCATGTAATTATGAACTAGCTACCTTTCATGTTTTGCGCAATGTTTATATAAATGTTCATGTGATCTTTGGTCTTATGGCCTCAATTTAGATGAAGTGGATTTTAGATGTTTTTTCTGATTTGATATAGATGCTTATTCTTTATTTGCTTATTTTGGTACTACCATGCATTATTTTTTGACACATTCAGAATTATGATTTGGACGATGACAACTCTAGTCTTCCTAAGGATTCTCATTGCTTGTGTATCAGGTTGATTGTTTCAGTGGCTTGGGTTGCACATATTGTCATATATCTGTAGTGGATTTTAGATGTTTTTACTGATTTGATATAGATGCTTATTCTTTATTTACTTATTTTGGTACCATCATGCATTATTTTTTTATGCACATTCAGTATTATGATTTGGACGACGACAAGTCTTAGTCTTCCTAAGGATTCTCATTGCTTGTGTATCAGGTTGATTGTTTCAGTGGCTTGGGTTGCACATATTGTCATATATCTGTTGATTAACCCTCCTCTTTCTGCTTTTCTGAATGAGGTTTTCATCAAGCTGGACGATATCTGGGGTAAATTTGGAATTTTGTAAATACCATTCTCCTTTTACATTTTGTTCTAATATTCATTCTCTGCTACTTCGTCAGGTCTTCTGGGTACTGCAGCATTTGCATTCTTCTGCTTTTACCTTCTCCTTGCCGTTATTGCGGGGGCAATGATGCTTGGTCTGAGATTAGTTTTCATTACAATCCACCCCATGAAGTAATGGATTTTGTAGAATTAGCATTTTGGTTTTTTTTTTATTTGCCTGTCACTGTATGCTGTCATTTCAGTGTTTGCTCGTTAATATAATTAATCTGTTCACAGGTGGGGAGCCACACTTATGAACTCTTTTCTGTTTAATGTTGGTCTTATTCTTCTTTGCTCCATCAGGTTAGTATCTCCAATAGTTTCATTTCTTACTTGCACGTTTAAAGTAGAACTCTTACTAATTAGTTCTAATGTGGGAGCAGGTCATGATTGTTTTGAGCTAGGAATTTTATTTAATGCTGGTCTTATGAATCATTTTTCCACAAAACTGTTAAATGTCTTGCTTTGCTTTTAACGGTATAACAGTGCTGAATCTGCATTTTCTTATCCTATGAATCTAGTTGCCATGGTGAGAAGCATCTTTGAAGAAATAATTAATCAACTAAAATGGCCATAAGCAGTCATGTTAGCACCATTACATGGAAAATCAGTTTAATTTTGGTTTATCCTATTTCAGTGTGATTCAGTTCTGCTCCACTGCATTTGCATACTATGCTCAAGCAACTGCAGCACAAGAAATCTTTGGCCACACGCTGGAATCACTTCGTGGAATTAAATATTTGTACAAGTGAGTTATAATGGTGTTTATGCACTGATAATTCAGATTTGGCATGCATGCTACTGTTTCGTTTGGAATGCTAATTGTTGCATTGCAGATACAATGTCTTTCAAATTGCATTTGTTGCTCTTGCGGGATTGACCTTTGTGTATTATGCTGCCTTTGTAAGCTTCCTGTGCTGAACCTCTTGATTTCATTGTTCTGGAAAGCATGTGTAATTCCTTGCCTGAACCTGAGAGAATCTTACACGTTTCCTTCAAAATTTTAGGGATGGAGAAGAAGAAAACGCAGTGGCAGGTTCCAACTTTCTACATAATGTGTGTTTTGCCTAGAAGAGCTTGCACCCACCTGTCGGCGTCAGGAGTCTTAAATTTTATTCTCTCTTTTGGAGTGATTTCATGTTGGATTTGTATGGCCTATTGCTGTTCTATGCTGAAAGGTCAGATTTGAAAGGTCAGTGAAGTAGGCAGATATCATCCGAGTTGAATTGGGTTACTGCAGCAAGAGCGGCATGGTGAGTGCTGCTAATATTGCTATTGTTTCTTCTTTGTTCCCCCCTTTTGTATGTATTATTCCTTTGTTTAACTTGTGTCATACTTTGGCTTGGGCATGCAAGTGAGAATATTTTGAACCTGTGGGAACTAGGTTTTGAGAACTTCCCTTGATGTAATATAGCCATTAAGCTTTAAAAGTCGTATTGGCCATCCCTTTTCCGCTCATATTTTTCTGTTTATTGTCTCCCAACGTGGGTATCGGTCTGTTTATCTTCTCTTGCATTGGTCCCATGAGTCTGTGACCTAGGAGTTGTGTTCTACTGTATTATCTTATTTCTAGGTACCATGCCCAAGTTGACTTTCGGATCCTCCCGTTTTTTTATTTATTTAAATATTCATTTTCAGTGTTTTTATGAGCAGATTCGTGGTTTTTGACAATGCTTACTCTTACGGTTTTACCTTTTATTTTCGTATTTTAGATACTAAATTAGTCTCCTTCATTTAGTTTGTTTTTTCAGAAAGCTCCCACTATTGTAAGTTGAGAAATGATAGTTGCAGTTGTGAATGTGCAAGTGTCGCGCAATTATTTTGAAAAAAAATGAATGAATATGGGACATGAAAAAAAAAATTTTAGTAGTAAATTTTACTATTTTTCAATGCGACTGCACAATACTTCTACACAGTAGCATTACTCTTTAAGTTTGATCAAAATTGATATATGCTTGGTTCCTGTCCTTTATCGTTTGGGTCCATTTGTCTATTTATTAACACGAACTGTGTACCTTAGGAGGGGGAGAAATTGAACATGTACATAACTAGCATTTTCCTTAATAAACAAAAAATAAAAAATAAAGGTTGTGGGGGATGGGGTATGGGGTGTTGCGGTTGCCTCTATTGGATTTCAGTCCCGGGAGTTTACTCACTGATTGGAGGGAAAACGGAATTGGGTTCTCCGCTATGTGGGATTGGGTCACGTGGATCTCTTTACCTTCCTCGCCTTGAACTCACGAGTCTGAAAAGTTCTCAAGTTTTTAGATTATTTATTTATTTATTTATTTTTTTGTGAAAGGTAAAATAGTTAGAACTTAGAATGAAAAATTGCCTAGGTAAAGATTTTTAGAATAAGTTTTGTATTAAATTTTGTGAGAGTCGAGGTCAAATGAACAAGTATGCTTGGATAAAAAGTTTATTTAAATGTAATTTGTTTTGGGTGTTTTGAAAGCTATTTTTACTCATTAAAACAAGTTAGTTTTGTTTTTATGATAAAATCTAGACAAATTATAAAGATTAAAAAAATTTGAGTGAACTCTTTTTAATGGTTTAAAGGACCTTTGGATGGAAAGAAAAATATTTAATGTTTTTAAACCAGAGATTATATTTCTTAATAAGATTTGCTTTTGTTTTTTTATTTATTTATTTGATAAATGAGTTTTTATCTTTGCCGTCGTCCGTGAAGTTCAGCGTTCCTTCCGTGCACAAATAACATCTGTTGGATAGATTCCTACTAATTTCCTAGAACATAAGAGCATCATTGTTGGATTAGCAATGATTAGTCATTACAATTCCATATTAGATTAGTCATTTCACTTTCTATAATAATAAAACACAAATTTTATTTTTATTTTTTAATATATTTTTAATGCATTTTTTTTAAAAAAATTTGAATACTTTTTTATTTTTATTTTCATAATCTCCAACAATCTCGACAATCATTTTTATTTTTATTTTTATTTTCACAATCCAACAATCTATATAATTATATAAAATTATGACCATGCTACAATATCAAGTCATATTTGTCTTTGACTTTGACTTTACCGTAGCTCATGACCTGACCCGACCTGACCAGTTTGACCTGATTAATTTTATATAAATATAAACAATATTTATAAAAAATAAAAAATTAACTAAAAATCTAAAATTATAATAAAAACAAATATGTTCCACACACATTGTCATAATATATTAAAATTATATCCCAAATATAACAAACAAAACACACATTGTAAATATATTAATGTTACAATCTCAAATATAATAAAAATACATATCTAAAAAAATTTAGAACTTGAAGAAGGAAGCGAAGCGTTCTCCTTGCCCTTGTTGTTTTCCAACTCCATTACATTTTCGGTTAACTCGTCCAATTTAAATTCTGATCTGCACAACAACAAAAATAAAAAAGAATCAAACTTTATACAATAACACATGTGAATCAAAATTTCTCAAATCTACAATAAAATGTCCACATAGGCTAGAGTTTACAAAGATAAGCAACAAATAAAGGCCGCATCTGAAGCTAAAGTACATTGATCTAAATGAAATGTCTACATCTGTCACATTCAAAATATAAACAAAAAAAATTCAAAATATACAGTACAACAGATTCGAAGCAAAAATTTCTCAAATCTATAGTCAACTATCTACAACTCTTCGCATAATCTATGAAGACCTGTTAAATTTTTTATGGAAAAAAATAAATGGAAAAGAAGAACTATATAACCAACAACAACAAAAAGAGTAGAATAAAAAAAAAACAAAATTTTAGGAGAAATTTGTAGTCCAACAGATTTGAATCAGAAGTACTCAGGTTTAGAGTAGAGGTAAAAATCTGTTAAAATTTATAAAGATAAAAAGACAAAAAGAAATAAATTGAAGGATCTAAGTATCTAACACAGGCAAACTAATTTACCAGAATCAAATTTACACAAATTCAAAATCAAAGACTAGCCACCGAGTTATAAATCCAGATGATTAGGGTACTCTAACATAGACAAACTAATTTACACAAGCAGAGAAGAAATCGCATTAGGATCCCATCTTTTTTTCTTTTTTCTCGACAACCAAACACTAGGTAAAGGTAGAGTAGAAATCTCGGTTCGATTGACTTACAGTGGGCAACGCGGTGTGGGCAATGAGCGTGGGCAACGGGTGGCGTGAGTCCGTGACTCTGAGTCTATGTGGGTGACGGACGGCATGAAGAGAACTGAATGGGCGACGGGCTCTGAGTCTGTGTGGGCGACGAGTGAGTTGAAGAGGCTAAGAGTGGCATCGTGAGCATGGCGGAGTTGTGGGCGACGGGGTACTAGGTTGAAGTCAAAGAGGGGGGCGGCGTGAGAAGTTAGAAACTTAAGACTTAAGAGTTAGAAATGATGAGGGGCGGCGTGAGATGATAATTGAGGGGAGAGGGAGTCGCTGCGAGGCCATGGGTTGAAGACGGAAAGGGGAGGCGCAATGTGAGAAAAAGAAAAGTTAGAAAAGTGAGGGGGCGGCATGGGTTAGGTAACAGGTTTAGGGTTCTTTTGAATTTTAGGTCAAGGGTATAAAGGTAAATTTAATTTTCTTAACGGGTTATAACGGGTTGACCCGTTAGTGACCCATTAAGCAATCATGTCTTAATGGATCAATCCGTTTTGACCCGAACCCGTTAAGGCTAAACTCTAACCCGCTTTTATCATGTCGTGTTCGTGTTGGGTTAACGGGTCGTGTCACATATTGCCACCCATATGATAATTGCATAAATTATGGGTTGGTGGAGTTTCTAGGTTGTGAATGCCCGAATGGCCCTCGATGTTAGGTTGTTTTTAAACCATATGTTTAATTTTAAAATTTTTTAAAAAAATTAAAAGAACAAGAGTACAATAGAATTAGTGTGGGTGGGTCAAAAAGTTAAGGAGTGGTGCAGACATGCTAGGGGAGACTCGAAATGGAAATATCTCTAGAAGTGGCTCAACTGGCGAGGTTGTGCATGACAAAATTTGCCACTTCTATGAGCTTTTGAACTAAGCATGTGTAGCTGAGATTGGCTACAATGAATTTTATGTTGGGATAATTATGTTCCGTTTGGATTCGAAAAGTGTTTTATATCATCTCATCATTATAATTTTCTCAAATTTTCAAACAAAATATAATAAAAGATTCAACTTTTTCAAATTTCAAAACAGTAATAATGTTAAAAAATAATATTCTAACAATATTTTTTTCAACTTTCATCTTTCATCTAAAACTATCTCATCTCATCTTTGAATCCAAACCAGCGCTTAGTATGTTGTTAGATGGTTGTAATTGATAGATATGATAACATTAAGGTTCCGCTTGGATGTTGAGATGAGTTGAGTTTTTTATGAATAATAATGAGTTGAGATGATTGAATGAGTTTATGAGGCCAGTCAGAAATAAGATTTCCTTGAAAAACTTGTATTGCTCTTCTCATTGTTGGCATAAATAGCTATTGTACATGGTAAGATCCTGAAGTTAAGGATCGTGATATACTAATCTAGGAAAGCAATAACTACCTAAATAATTACAAAGATTCTAGTCTATTCTGTACAACTAACAACAAAGGAAAGAAATGAAGAAAGGAAATAATCTTTGAGCATTAACAGAGGTACACCAACTTGGAAAGAATCACTCAAGAAATGTCAACACTCCCCCTCAAGTTGGTGCATAGATATCACTCATGCCCAACTTGTCGAGACAGTTGTTAAAAGCTTGGTTGGACACTGCCTTGGTCAGCACATCAGCGAGCTGGTCTTGAGACCGAATATGAGGAACTTCAATAAGTCTTGCTTCCAGCTTTTCCTTGATAAAGTGTCTATCAACCTCAACGTGTTTAGCTCGATCATGTTGGACTGGGTTGTGGGCAATATCACATGTTGCCTTGCTATCATAGTATAATTTCATAGGACTTGTTTGCTCAATGTGTAGCTCTTGCATTAGATTCTTGATCCATAATAATTCACATACTGCCTTGGCCATTCCCCTATACTCAGCTTCGGCCGACGATCTACCCACCACTTCTTGTTTCTTACTTCTCCAAGTAACTAAATTTCCACCTACAAATGTAAAGTATCTAGATGTAGATCGTCAATCTTCTATTGACCCAGCCCAATCAGCATCAGTATAACCTTCAATATTCAAGTTGCCTCCCTTTTTAAACAAAATTCCCTTTCCTGGAGATGATTTCAAGTAGCGCAAGATACAGGTGACAACATTCATATGTTCTTCACTTGGAGAGTGCATGAATTGACTAACCACATTTAGCACATAAGCTAAATCAGGTCTGGTATGGGCAAGATACCACACTTAGCATGGACCTGATCTGGATGTGTACCTAATTTCAAATTTTCTTCTATGGGAGTACTGACTGGACTACATGCTGTCATACCAATTTCCTTCAACAAATCCAAAGCATATTTTTGTTGAGACAAAAAAATTCATTTCTTTGATCTTGACAGTTCAATTCCAAGGAAGTATTTTAAGTAGTCGAGATCTTTCATTTCAAATTCTCAGGCAAGATGACTTTGCAATGCTTTCTTCTCTTCAGGATCATTCCCAATTACTATCATATTATCGACGTATGCAATAAGAGCTGTGATTGTTTCTTTGTCAAATTTCAAGAAGAGAGTATGATTTGAGTTGCTTTGCTTGTATCCAATAGACTTCATAAAGTTGGTGAACCTTCCAAACCACGCCCTCGGGGATTGCTTCAAACTGTATAGGGACCTCCTCAGTTTACATACTTGTTTGCTTCCTTTGGTTTGCATAATACATCAAGGAGGTAATTCTATATATACTTCTTCTTGGAGATCTCCGTGCAAAAATATATTTTTTACATCAAACTGGTATAAGGGCTAGCCAAGATTCACGGCCAGAGATAGTAGAATACGAACAATATTGATCTTGGCCATATCTCCATGTAATCAATCCCATAGGTTTGAGTATATCCTTTGGAGACAAGTCTTACTTTGAACCTTTCAATGGTACCATCGACGTTGTATTTAATGGTAAATACCCACCTGCATCCGACTGGTGTCTTTCCTACAGGTAAGTTGACAACTTCCCATGTTGAATTCTTTTGGAGGGACCTCATTTCTTCATTCATAGCTTCTCTCCACTTAGGATCTTTCAAGGCCTCCTGCACACTACTAGGAATAGATATAGTAGATAATTGATTCACAAATGCTTTACTTTCCTTTGACAATCTATGGTAAGACACAAAATTACTCATGGGATACTGAGACTTAGAATTAAGAAGGGGTTCATAGTTCACTCTAGGTTTTCCTCTTGTGGTTCGATGGGGGTAGTACCTTTAGGTGGATTTTAGAAGTTACCTGAGGTTCAGACATGGACTCGAACTCAGGAAGCAATTGATCAACTGGTACATTATGAAGGAGGGAAGTAGTTGGCTGAGTTACTAGTTGCACCATTTCCATTTGGTCTTGACTCATTTCATCTTGTAAATTATTATGCTCATTTGTGTTATCTAGATATTCATTGCTGTAATCCAAATACTCACCACTTGGACACTTAATTCTTTCATCCAATTTTTCACCATTTATAATATCCAAGGTGTCCAAATGATGATTAAGGGTCTACAATTCAATTCTGTTCTCCCCCTGAATTGACGACTCGGGAGTAGAATAATACATGTTGTCCTCGTGAAATACAACATCAAGAGTGATATACAGTTTGCGAGAGGGAGGATGATAGCAGCGATAACCTTTCTGATGTT